>NC_054470.1:123915805-124218836 GCF_017639515.1 Carcharodon carcharias
CCAGAATGGGTACTTTGAAATGGTTTCATTGTGGGGGTAGCACAGAGGGATGAGACTGATCTATTGTTTAAGAGCACTTTGCTAGCTTATAGTTCCAAATTCTCAAGATGTTAAACCAATGAATAGTAACGCAAACTCTTAACATACTGCAAGGACTTAAGATAGAATCCCTCTTTCAGATTTTGTACAGACTGCAACACACAATTTTCATGTGGTTACACATATCCACTTAATAGTGAGCTACAATAGCTCAACTGACAAAATTGTTAGGATTCTTTTTCAAATTAGAGCAACATTTACTGGACCCACCAGGAGTTAGAGAAATATTTGAAGTGCATCTTAGTTTTAGACTTGGCAATTGTTCTCCATATTGTTCACAGGTTATTAAATCCACATTGCAGGATGTTAATACCATATAATTATGTAGAATCTACAGCACAGAAACGGGTCATTCGAGCGTCTTAAACCAATGTTTATGATCCACGTACACCTTTTCCCACCTGACTCTTATTTGACCTTCCCTGTCTCACTTGTGCATGCATCACACTTCTTATTAAATGTGTCAATGCTATCTACTTCATATACTCCATATGGTAGTGTGTTCCACATATGAATCCGTGAAGAAATTTTTCATAAATTATTTATTTGATCCATTGGTGGCTATTTATACCTCCTTGTTCTGGATTTAACCCCAAGCGGCCACTGCTTCTCCATGTTCATTATGTGTTTGGTGGTATCATGCTCAGGTTAGCTGAAGTGGTAGAGGATGATCTGTTGACTGTGGAGGCTAGTGGGGCAGTGGGTAAGGACAAGGGCAGTCTTATTATGGTTCTGGGAAGGAGCAAGAGCTGAAGTGCAGGAAATGGAATGGGCACGGTTGAGAGCCCTAATAGCTACAGCTGAAGGGAATCCTAGATTGAAGAAAAAAGGAGACATATCAGAAGCACTGGTATGGAAGGTGGCATCATCAGAGACTGAGAAACTGGAGGAATGGAATAGAGTATTTGAAGAAAATGGGATGGGAGGAGGTGTAGTCGAGGTAACTGTAAAAGTCAGAGGACTTAGCATGGAGATAGAGAAGTCAAGGAAAAGAGTCAGAGATGGACCACATGAAGGCAAAGGAAAGAGAGAAGCTGGAAACTAAGTTGGTGGAATTTTTTCAACCTAGAACGAGAGCAGGAAACAGCACTACGTAGTCATCAATGTGCCAGGAAAAAGAGATGAAAGATGGTACTCAAGGGTGGTTGATGGCATAGTGGTATTGTCACTGGACTGGTAGCCCGGAGACCTAGGCTAATGCTCTGGGGATCAGGTTTGAATCCCAGCATGGCAGATGGTTGGATTTGAATTCAAAAAAAAAAATCTGGGCAGAGCTGGCGGCACAGTGGTATACAGTTGGCAGGCAGTTCCTTTGGGAGAACTCAACATGGCATCAGGTCAAACGTGGGCAAGGAAACCTCCTGCTGATTACCACATATTGCCCACCCCACCCCTCAGCTGGCGAATCAGTTCTCCACTAGGAGGAAGCACTGAGGGTAGCAAGAGCACAGAATATACTCTGGGTGGGAGACTTCACAGAGTGATTCGGTTAGCACCACCATAGGCCCAGCTGGCCCAGTCCTAAAGGACATAGCTGCTAGACTGGGTCTGCGGCCAGTGGTGAGGGAATCAATAAGAGGGAAAACCACACTTGACCTCGTCCTCACCAACCTGCCTGCCGTGGATACATCTGTCCATGACAGTATCTGTGGAGTGACCACCACCCAGCCTTGTGGAGACAAGTTTCTTCCTCACTTTGGGAATACCCTCCATTGTGTTGTGTGGCACTACCACCGTGCTAAATGGGATAGATTTTGAACAGATCTAGCAACTCGAGACTGAGCATCCATGAAGTGCTATGGGCCATTAGCAGCAAGACAACTTGTAACCTCGTCGGCATATCCCCCACTCTACCATTGTCACCAAGCGAGGGGAACAAACCTGGTTCAATGAAGAGTGCAGGAGGGCATGCCAGGAGCAGCACCAGGCATACCTAAAAATGAATAGTGAACCTGGTGAAGCTACAACACAGGATTAGTGTACCAAACAGCATATGCAGCAGGTGATAGAGCTAAGCAATCCCACAACCAAAGGATCAGATCTAAGCTCTGCAGTCCTGCCACGTCTAGTCGTGAAAGGTAGTGAACAGTTAAACAACTCAGGAGGAGGAGGCTTCACAAATATCCCCATCCTCAATGATGGAGGGGCCCAGCACATCAGTGCAAAAGATAAGGCTATAGCATTTGCAACAATCTTCAGCCAGAAGTGCTGAGTGAATGATCCGTCTCAGCTTCCTCCAAAGGTTCTCAGAATCACAGATGCCAGTCATCAGCCAATTTGATTCACTCCACATGATATCAAGAAACAGCTAAAGGCACTGGATACTACAAAGGTTTTGGGCCCTGACAAATTCCGGCAATATTACTGAAGAACTTGCCGCTAGCCAAGCTATTGCAGTACAGCTACAACACTGGTATCTACCCGCCTATGTGAAAAATTGCTCAAGTATGCCCTGTACACACGAAGCAGGACAAATCCAACCTGGCCAATTACTGCCCCATGAGGCTACTCTCGCTCATCAATAAAGTGATGGAAGAGGTAATCAACAGTGTTATCAAGTGGCACTTGTTCAGCAATAACCTGCTCACTGATGCTCAGTTTGGGTTCCGCCGGGGTCATTCAGCTTCCGACCTTATTACAGCCTTGGTTCAAACATGGACAAAGGAGCTGAACTCCAGAGGTGCGGTGAGAGTGACTGCCTTTGAGATCAAGGTAGCATTTGATCAAGCATGGCATCAGAGAATCCTAGCAAAACTGGAGTCGATGGGAGTCAGGAAAACTCTCCGCTAGTTGGAGTCATACCTAGCACAAAGGAAGATTGTTGGAGGTCAATCGCCTCAGCTCCAGGATGTCACTGCAGGAGTTCCTCAGGGTAGTGCTCGAGGCCCAACCATCTTTAGCTGCTTCATCAATGACCTTCCTTCCATCATAAGGGATATTCACTGATGATTACACAATGTTCAACACCATTTGCGATTCCTCAGATACTGAAACAGCCCATGTCCAAATGCAGCAAGCCCTGGATGATATCCAGGATTGGGCTGACAAGTGGCAAGTAACATTAATGCCACACAAGTGTCAGGCAATGACTAATCTCCAACAAGACAGAATCTAACCACTGCCCCTTGACATTCAATGGCATTACCATTGCTGAATCCCTCACTATCAACATCCTGGGGGTTACCATTAACCAGAAACTGAACTGGACTAGCAATATAAATACTGTGGCTATAAGAGTAGATCAGAGGCTAAGAATCCTGCGACAAGTAACTCGCCTCCTAACTCCCCAAAGTTTGTCCACCATCTACCAGGCATAAGTCAGGAATGTGTTTCATCACAAAGCATATGGAAAAGATAAATACAACATATAAATAAAATTCAGACATTCAATACTTGTACTGAGTTTGTAGTTTTCTCTGACTGACTTGCTTTTCAGATAATTTTACAGAATTTACATTCTTGAAAATGCATCAGCAATTACATTACCCTTTTCAACAATATGAACAATCTTTAAATTATAAAGCTGTATTAACAAACTCCACCGAACAGTCTTGTCATTCTGAATCTTAAATTTTTCCACAAAGGCCAAAGGATGATGGTCAGTATATACTAATGTTTCTTTACAGAATGATGGATACATACCTCAAAATGCTTAACAATCCCAGGGTTTCCTTTTCTACTGTAAAATATGTCCTTTGGTGCTGATTTAATTTTTTAGAAAAGTACCCCACTGGCTTCTCTATGCCTGATTCATTATTGTGCATTAAGACTGCACCCACCCACCCAAGTCACCAATATCGATTGCCAGCTTGAAAGGTTTAACAAAATTAGGGGCTGCTAATACTGGCTCATTAATTAGAATTGCCTTCAGCTTATCAAAAGCTGTCTGGCATTCTCTTGACCTTTGCTTTCTTTTGCAATTAATCCGTTAGTGGAGCTGCTATCGTGCTGAAGTTTGGCTCAAATTTACGATAGAAACCACGCATTCCTAAAAATCTCATGATTTCGCATTTAGTTTTTGGAAAAGGGAATTCCATCAAAGGCTTTTCCTGGAAAGATTTGTTGCTGCCCTACGATATGCCCTAAATAAGTTACTCATGCTTTTGCGAACTCACTTTTTGCAAGGTTTATTACTAGACCTGCCAACTGTAATTGTTTAAATAAGGCTTCCAAATATTTTAAATGGTCTTTCCACGTGTTGCTATAAACCAATACATCATCCAAATAAACCACACAGTTAGCAACATTAGTGATCACCTGATTCGTTAGCCTTTGGAAAGCAGCCGAAGCATTTTTAGTCCAAGTGGCGTTACTTGGCGTTGGTATAGCCCATTTGGCGTGACAAAACCCGATATCTCCTCGGCTCATGATGTTAAAGGTGGTTGCCAGTATCCTTTCAATAAACCTATCTTAGTAAGGAATGTGGTACAGCCAACATTGTCAATACAATCCTCTAGACGAGCGATTGGTTAGGAATCCACTTTTGTTACCGCATTAACCTAGTCTATTCAAAATCTGGTTGACAAATCAGGTTTAGGCACTAACACTACTGGAGAACACCAGCTGCTTTGTCTGGGCTCAATTGGGTGATTTTCTAACATATATTGAATTTCTGCTTATATTTGAATTTGTTTCTCTTGAATGAAATGATAAGGATGTTCCTTAATAGGAGATGATCCCCCTACATCCACATCACGTGTGGATAAAGTTGTAGACCCTGACTTATCCCTACAGATTCCTTTTAAATTCTGTAAATAATCTCATTAGATCCTTTTGTTGTCCTGCCTCTAAGCATGAAAATATGGTATGTAACTGTCCTAATATTTTGGTGTTAGCTAACTGGATAATAGGAGCTTCAGTTTGTGAACTAAGTTTCCTCTACCTCATACTCGCTGTCTCTTTCGTCCTTCAGTATGCTTACAACCTGATATAAATGCTCTTTCCTGTTTTCCTCCCTACGATGGTATCATTTTAACACATTGATATGATGCAGCTGATTCTTTTTCCTACAATTTGGAGTATTTATCAAATAATTTACTTTACTAACCCTCGTAATTACCTTATATGGACTGCTGAACCGTGCTTTCAGAGGTTTCCCCTGTAATGGCAATAATACTAATACTTAATCCCCTGGTTGTAATGTTAGGGTCATAACTTTCTTATCTGCCCATTATTCCACCTTTGTTTGAGAAACTTTAAGATGCTCTTAAGCCACTTTGCAGGCTTCCATGAGCCATTCCTGGAACACGGACACATAATCTAACATAGACGATTCGTCCTTCTCTCCTAAAAACGTTTCTTTGATTAATTTCAGAGGACCTAAGGGCTAAAACCAATGGATTCATTTGGTTAATCTCCAGTAGCAAATAATAGAAAATCCAGTCCTTTGTCCCGATCATGGGGATATTCATGACTGTATGCTTTAGTCATTGTTTTTAGAGTTTGATGGTACCTCTCTGAAGCTATCTGTGTTTGTGGATGTTAAGCTGTGGACTTTAACTGTTTTATACCCAAACTACTGAATATGTTCTGAACATTTTTAGATATAAAATTGGAACCGTGATCCTACTGGATCTCTACTAGTAATCCATATTGAGTAAAAAATTGGGTTAACTTACTTTAGCCGTAATTGTCCTTAAGGGGATGGCTTCTGGAAATCGTGCTGGACATATCCATAATAGTAAGGGTATACTGGTGTCCTGCCTTCGTTTCTGCTAACAGTCCCACACAGTCTACCAACACTAAATGGTTCCTCAAAAACTGTTATGGGAGTTATGGGTGCCAGTTTGGTTGCATGTGGTGGTTTTCCTACCATCTGGCACCTATGGCACATTTTACAAAACTGCACCATGTCCTTATGAAGACTTGGCCACTAAAAGTGCTGGTTTATCCGCACTCGAGTTTTTCTGCATCCCTACATGTCCTGCATTAGAACTTCATGTGCTATCCATAATTACTCTTTACAATTTTTGATAGTACCACTACTTGATGAACAAGTGCCCACTCCTCATCGGCAGGTCTACGAGGAGGCCTCCACTTTGCCATTAGAATTCCATTTTTAATATAACATTCTGGAATTCCTTAGCCTCAGCTTCAGTTTGGGCTGATTGTGCTATTATCAGAGAGTCATAGAGGTCTACAGCACAGAAAAAGGCCCTTTGGCCCATCGAGTCTGTGCCAGTCAAACAAGTACCTAACTAGTCTAATCCCATTTTCCAGCACTAGGTCCATAGCCTTGTATGCCATGGCATCACAAGTGCACATCTAAATACTTCTTAAATGTTATGAGGGTTTCTGTTTCTCCCACCCTTTCAGACAGAGAGTTCCAGACTCCCACCACCCTCTGAGTGGAAAAATTCTTCCTCACATCCCCTCTAAACCTCCTGCCCCTTATCTTACATCTATGCCCCCTGGTTATTGATCCCTCCACCAAGGGGAAAAGTTCCTTCCTGTCTACCCTATCTATGGCCCTTATTATTTCATATACCTCAATCCTGTCCCCCCCACCATCTCTTCTGCTCCAGAGAAAATAACCCCAGTCTATCCAATCTCTCCTCTTAACTAAAACTCTCCAGCCCAGGCAACATCCTGGTAAATCTCCTCTGCACTCTCTCTAGTACAATCACATCCTTCCTATAATGTGGATTCCAGAACTGCACATAATACTCTAGGTGTGGCCTAACCAGCGTTTTATACAGTTTCAGCATAACCTCCCTGCCCTTATATTCTGTGCCTCAGCTAATAAAGGCAAGTATCCCATATCCCATTATCACATTCTGCTTTCCACTCTTAATGTCACCATTAGCACTTACTTTTGCCAGAACCACCACTATTAACACCCTTTGACTTTTGTTTATACATCTTTCGCAATCTCTCCTTTGCTTCCACCTATCGCGGCCTTCTACCCAGCTTCACTTGTTTTGCCCCCCTTAAACAGTATATATTTCACCACATTTCTGCTTCCCTTCAGCTCTGAAGAAGAGTCTTATGGAATCGAAACATTAACTCTGTCTTTCCCTCCACAGATGTCGTCAGACCTGTTGAGTTTATCCAGCATTTTTTGTTTTCGTTTCAGATTTCCAGCATCCGCAGTATTTTACTTTTATTTTACCTGGTCTAGCCTTCATGTGACTCTGAAATGGCCCAGCAAGCCACTCAGTTGTATCAAACCATTACAAAAACACCGTTTTGATAATGTGGAGCCCAGAACTGCTCACAGTAAAATTATCCTGTAATGAAATTGTAAGTGATGCCCCATTCCAGAGCAAATTACCACAGCAGCAAATCTCTATCACATGGTATACTCCATGGATTACAATGGGTTATTTCAAATCAGATCCTGTTCTTTATTGTCCATACATGCTCCTTTATTTATCATGAAAGTATTGGGGAGGAGGTGGTGTAGTTGTAATGTTGCTGGACTAGTAATGCAGAGACTCAGTCTAATGCTCTGGGGAGATGGGTTCAAATCCCAGCTGGTGGAATTTGAATTCAATTAATAGATCTGGAATATATAGCAAGTCTCATCTTTAACTCTGGATCAACTTGTTGAGCCTTAACTTGAGAAGATTTGTTAAACATTGCTTTTGGATTATCTATGTCTTTAAAAAGAAGTTTCCGCCAGCCAAATATCTGTCACTTTAATATGTATCACTTTAACCTTCGATGATGAACTTTGCTTAACGATTGCTTGGGTCATCACACATGAAGGAAAACTTCCTGGAACCTTTTCCTGTAGCTGTTCCATCTCTTTAACTTCACTTGGGCTTTTCGTAATTATAAGAGAAGCTACTACCAGCTAAATCATTTCCCAGGAGTAAATCAACTCCATCTACAGGTAATTTCTGAACAATCCCTACCGCCGCTGTCCCAGACATTAGGTCACACTCCAGGTGCACCTGATAAAGGTACATGTATATACTTCCCACCAATACCATTTACTAAAAATTTGGCTTTTAATGCGCTGTCTGGTGTCCAAGCAAAAGTGTTTGAGTCGCTCCTGTATCTCTTATTATGCTTAAAGGTTTCCATTTGAGGGATATGGGATTACTTTTGCCCTTGACAAAAAATCTTTAGAACTCTCATGTATCTTATTCACCTCTCCTGAACTGGTAGCAGTGTTCACACTCAGTTTCACAGCTGCAGTTAAGCGCTACAACTTGATCTGTGGTATTTTGAGTCATGGCTCCTTTTCCTGAATCACCCTTACATACCTCAATAAATCCCATGGATTTCCTGCGCAACTTCTAACACTGTGCACGAACATGCCCCACCTTGTTACAATGGAATCACTTCGGCCTTCGAATATCACTTACACCCTCAGCACCTTCCTTTCTGGTCTGAATAGGAGTTTCTGGGGTACTCTCAGCTGCCCCTTCTCTGACCTGGCTACTTGCCTTCCTTTCACCTTCCCACCTTCTAACCTTCTTAGATTTGAGGAGGTGACGGAACACGGGTTTAGATTTATGGACCAGCTCATATGGTTGGCCTTCTCTGCTGCCTGTCTTTCTGTTGCAACCCTCTGGTCTTCAACATGCGTTCTAACAACTGGAGGAAGTGAATTTTTAAATTCTTCCAAGAGAATTATTTCCCTAAGAGCTTCATATGTTGTTTCTACCTTTATTGCCTGTAATCAACAGCCAAAATTACTTTGCTTTACTCTCTCAAATTCAATATAGGTCTGCCCAGGATGTTTCCTTGTATTCCAAAATTTCTTCCTGTATGCCTCAGCGACTATGCAATCAGAATAGCCTTTTTTACTGCATCACAATCCACAGATATCTCTTCCGACAGTGAAACATAAACCTTATGAGCTCTACCCACCGACCTACTCTGTAAGAGCAATGGCCAGATTTCTTTTAGCCATTACATTTGCTTAGCTACCTTTTGCAAATGAAATAAAGAATGCCCCTACATCTCTTTCCTCAAACTTTGGTAGGCCTTGCAAAAATAGAAACATCTCTCCACTGGGCTTTGGGTTGGAGGTTTTATCATCATCAGAACTTTCCTCAGCACCTGAAGCCTCTTTTTTTTTTAAAAGTCTAGCCTTCTAAGCCGGTATTCCCTTTCTCATTTCTCCTCTTTCCTCCATTGTTAATTTCTCTGGAGGTCAAGTTTTTGCATTTCCATTTCTTTTTGAAATGCTGTCTCTTATCTTTTCTTTTTCTTTTGCCTCTAATTCAAGTTTTCTCAGTTCCTTTTTATGTTCAAGTTGCTTCATTAGCTAACTCAGTTGACTCACCCTTTGGAGAATGTATCCCTTCCAATTTCAAATGCTGCACTACTATCTCAACTATGCCTGCTTTCCTTGCCCCTACGGGTAATTCTAACTCCAACTTATCGGGCAATTCCATTCGGTCTTGGTTACTTTTCATAAACAGTCAGGATTACATCTTCCGTTTGTAGAAAAAGCCTTAGCAACTTCCAACACCATATCAGTTTACCAACGTATAAGAAACCTGGCCTCTGTCCTTTTATCCCTTTCCAATTATTATTCCACGTCCAATCACCCGCTGTCAGCATTTCAAATCCTGCAAGACCCCCCAATTTATGTTAACAACTGGGATGGGAGGAGTGCACGAATTATCAGGCCCCACTATTCCGCAGGCCGTAATATTAATTTAAATGTTTAATTTTCTCATCAAAATGGCTGATTGTTTACCTATACTTCTAGTACCCGGAAGAAAAAAAACTGACCAGGCTTCTTTCAAAACACTCAACAATTAATTTATTATAAAACAAAAACCCTTTTAAACAAGTTTCAAGAGCTGGTTGACACACGATTGTAATCCAGAAGTGTAACTAACTAACCCTTTTAAACTTCCCCAGCACACGCATGCAGAAAAACAAAAGACACACAGGTAGTCTCTGCAGAGTTGGGCGGATGAAAAAAAAACAACTTTCTTAAAAAGAAAAATATAATTAAAGTTCATGGAGGTTCGATGCTGTCGGTCTGAAGTTCCCTCAGATGAAGACGTGCTGTTGAGCCTAGTAGATGTCGAGGGGTTCACCAACGATGCTTGGAGGAGAGTGTAGCTGGACCCATTCTTCATGCTTCAGGTAGCAAGTCCAAAATTATGCAGACAAACTACACTCATGAGGATTATCTGGCTACTAGTCTAGAGCCCCACATGGTTTCACAAAATAGAGAGGGAGAGAGAGCTAGTCAAGGTAGCCTTCTGCTCTCAGCTTTTCCCCAACAAGACTGAAAGCAAAACAACGGGTACAAACTTAAGGTTTGCCTCTGCCATGTGATTGCAATTTTGTCTTCCGGCTTTTCATTCATTAAAGTGTTTGTGGTTCAAAGCAAGCAACCCTTCTCAAGTACCATATAGCTCCAGTAATTGCTTGGAAGAGGCCTGCTTGTTAACAGTTCCAGGGTGAACTTATGACCCTTTTTTAAAAAAAACCTCAGGCAGCCTCCAGTGTCCAAATAATAAAAAGTTCAATCCATGTTTCGAGAGATATGATTCTAACAAAAATAAATCTATTTTAACAGTTTCTGTAGCTGTTTGTTGACATAACCTGAAGTGCTATAATTATAGCATTATTAATGCTTATCCGCTTGCCATGACCTATCACAAGTTCACAGTTTGATTGACAGCTCAGAGGTTTGTGGATTATGAATGCAAATATTTGTTTTTATAAGGGATTAAGTACTTAAAGGGGCCTAAATGTACTGAATAGCTTTAATTAATGGGTGCTTTTTTATATAGTGAGGTCTGTAAAAGGTATATAGAATATTTTTTCTTTATTCTTTCATGAGATGTGGGCGTCACTGGCAAAGCCGGCATTTGTTGCCCATCCCCAATTGTCATGAACTGAACATTTCAGAGGGCAGTTAAGAGTCAACCACATTGCTGTAGGTTTGGAGTCACATTAGGCAAGACCAGGTAAGGATGTCAGATTTCCTTCCCTAAAGGGCATTATTGAACCAGATGGGTTTTTATGATGATTGTGTGTCACCATTAATGAGACTGAATTTATATTCCTGATGTATTAATTGAATTTAAATTCTACCAGCTGCCATGCTGGGATCTGAACCCGTGTGTTTCAGAGCATTAGTCTGGGACTCTAAATTTAAATTTAAATAGCCTGCATCTACACTTAGCTTCTGTGGCCTCCTCTGATCTGCGCCCCAGGCCTGGTGGGTCCTACTCCACCTGTCACTCACCTCTGCCTCCACAAAGCGAAAATCAGGCCATTCAGTGCCCTTTTTCTTGAGGCATATGCACTGAGCTAGGAAGTTTCCCAACTCAAGCTACCAGCCCCAGGAGCAAAGATCCTTCATGACTGTAAGCAGCCTCCCAATTCCTCCTCCTAAAGGAGAACCATCTCACACATCACAGTATTGAATTTTAGTTGCCATTTATCCACTTGGTGTATCAGTTTATTTGTCAATCTGTACTTCAGTGAAGTCTTCCATATTATAGGCTGTACTCCGTAATTTGTCAAATGTCAACACCATATCTCAATTTTTAAGAAAAATTCATAGGCATTAAGATGTAGTCTGTAGTTCCTTGGATCAGTACTGTCTATCTTTTTGAAAGTGAGAATTAGATTTCTTATCATGCAACCCTCTATTATAGTTATCCCCTATTTAAAGCATGTACAAATAACATGTTTTCATTTTACCGCCATTTGAAAAATAGGGAACTTACCAAGTAGTACGGCCTCCATTTTCATTTGGAATGGTGCTGTGTACCTTGGCAACTGCACATGCTGAATCATAGTCTACAACAACACATTGTAGCCAAATAAGCGCATAATTCAGTGTTTTTCTTTTCAGTTGCTAATATAAATTACAGCCCAACAGAAACTCAAGTTAGTACTCAAAAGTAGATTGATAAAAGGACCAGTTAATGGCACCAAAGCCCTTTTAACCAACTGTCCAAATCGGGGAACAAAGTTTTTTTTTCAAAAAATTAAAGAATTGGACATGCACGCAGCCAGCTGACACATGCAGATTTATATTTTCTTAAAAGATTTTTTGAAACCTGGATTAAGGGCAAAAATTTTTAAGCAGTTGGTGAGTGGATTGAAGTTGTTGGTAAACAGTCACAGAACTGCATCAAATAACAGCACGAGTAGAAAGAGGATTTTTGGGCCAGTTTGGTTCAAGACAGCCATGACTTTATAATGTGCATCCACTTTCCCCTATTGAAGAATCCGTCCAACCCTGTAAACTAGGCAGCTTTATTAGAAGGACAAAACTACAAATATATATAGCCATGTTCTAAATACATTAAATTAATACATAAAAATAGTTTTTTAATCTAAAAATTACAGGTCAGGAATATAACCAACCCTGACTGCTTTCTTATAGAAAAATTGTTTTTGTTTAAATTGCTGTGTTTTGGGAACACATTCGAAGTACTAAATGAAAGACAGCTATACTAATCCTGTTATATGTTAAATTTTTATATATGAATTCTAGTACCCGCTCTTATCCCTTTCCTTGTTTCTTGGTGTATTATGCAGGAGCAATATGCATCTGAAGCCCAGCCAATGGTATTTTATATTCTTTGATATTTTAATTTCATGTTTTTCCTTTTTGACTTCTCTCCTCCTTCCTAAGCTCATCATATTCCCTTTTGGTATTGCATTTAATATTAATGTGCTTTGCAAGTGTATTTTTTTGTTACATTCAATTTGGCTCATTATTTGTGGCTAGTTCGTTCTCAATTTTTTAGTGACTATGACTGGATCTTCCTGTCCCACCGAAGTCAGTAAACTTTTGGCTGGCTCGCTGCATCCACCGCAGCGGGGTCAGAAAACCCTGGCCTATATTTCTTTTGAACTCTATGAATCTTTTAAATATTTCCCATGTTTGTCCTACTTTTGTCCATATTTTTCTTCAGTTTACTTCCGTTGGCTTTCTCCTCATTCACTCATGGTTGGCTTTTTTTTAAATCAGTTTATTACTTTGCTCTTTATGCTATTTATCTCTATTTCAATTGTTATCATAAACCTTATATTATGATCACTACACCCTAGTTATTATACCATGCTAAGTTCTCTTTATTTGGTCTGGTTCATTTCCCACTAATATATAGTGCTTTCTCCCTCATTGTGCATATTGAGGGAGAAAGGAGTCTTGAAGGCTCTGCCTCTTTTCAGACAGTTGAAAACTTCCAAGAAAATAATTTTTTTCAGAATTCATATATTTGCCTACATATTTCACTCTCCAGTTCCTTTTCACTCTTTGGTTGTCTGGGCCACCATACCTGTCACAATGTGACCAACCCCTTCTCCCTTATACACATGGATTCTGTTTCTGTCTTTGTTTGTTGTGTTCTTTTTAATTAAAGACAGCCACTCCACTACCCTTCTTCCTGAGTTATCTTTTCTAAATCCAATCTAGCCTGCAATAATTAACCAGCCCTGTCCTATCTGTAGCTGTGTTTCCATTATCCATTTTATATCTGTTTCCCTATTTCTTGTCTGATTTAAAAATCTTCATTCTCTATCACCTACTCAAGCACCATTTTTTAAAAAAAGTTTCTTAGATCTCTTCACTGCTTTCCTTCCTAAGCCTGTACACTGATTTCAAGCTCCAGCTCAATTCTTCTTATTCTCTGAGTTCATTGTCCTCCTAGCCTCCTTTAAATCTCTCCCTCAATAAGCTCCCCAATCCATTTTCATCGACACCCCCTTGTTCTTGCCATCTCATGTGGCCTCGCTACTCCGAATGTCACAGATAAGGCCATTTTCTGATCACTTCATCACTCCTGACCCACCCACGCTCCCAACTTCTTTCTTTGTCATTGGAAAAAGCCTCCCCTGAGTCAGTTACAGTTGCACTTTCAAGCTCCCAATTATGTAGCCTTTGGTCCTCCATTCACCACGGCATTTTTGCAGCTACTAAATCTTCTCAAATACGCCTTCATCTCCACCTTGCTTGCCCTAGTCCCCGTTAATGCCATTGCTTCCTCTCACTTTCAGGTTTACCCTAGTATGCCCTTCATCCTTGCTCCCTTAAGTTCAAGGAACAGAGACTTGAATGGATAATTGCAGTCAACTGGTTTAGCCATTCACTGCCAGATCTGACTGGACCACAACAAGCATTCTTGTCTTCTTAAACCCCTTCTCCTCTGTCCGCTCCATACTTAGCAACAAGTATGGGGGATCTCATATACTACTTTGTCACTCAGACCAAGACCATCTATTCACTTGTCTCTGCTATTTCCTTCCCTTCTCCTGGCCCCTGATAGGCCATACCTGCTCTAAGGTACCCCCTACTCCAGTCCTGAACTCATTTCTTCTCTACTTTCTCTCCTATTTCTGCTCATTCCCCCTCTGAGCTCATCTTGTCCATGAAGCACATCTTCTGCCCCCTTGATTTTATTCTGATGAAGCTGTTGACTTCCCAACTTTTCTTCTTGCTCCCATATTAATTGATATTGTTAATGGTGTCTTCTCAATTACTGAGCACCCCCTGCTTTGACTCCTTTGTTCTTGCAAACTACTGCCCCATCTCCAGCTTCCCTTTCCTCTCAAATTCCGTAACATGATCTCACTTCCCAAATCTTGTCCATCTTCTCCAAAACTCAACATTTAAACTCCTCCAGTCAGGTTTCTGCTTCTACCACAGTACCGAAACTGCTCTTATCAAAGTCATATGATATGCTATGTAACACTGACAAAGGTAAACTCTCCCCTCCATTGTCCTTCTTGACCTGTCTGTAACCTTTGACATGGTTGACCATACCATTCTCCTGCAACTCCTTCCCACTGTCATCCAGTTTTGTTGGAGTGCCCTTGTCTGGTTTCAGTTTTGCCTATCCAGTTATAACCAGAAAATAACCTGCAGTAGCTTGTCTTCATGCTACATCATAGTTACCTCTGGTGTTCCCAAAGGATACATCCTTGGCTCACCAACATGCTGCCCCTCAGCACATCATTAAAAACACCTCATCCATTTCCACATGCATGCTGATGACACCCCTCAAAACTACCTCACCATCACCCTTCTAGTCTCTGCCACTGTTTTTAACCTAAGACTGCTAGTCTGACATCCTAATACTGGATGAGCAGAAATTTCCTCCAGCTAAATATTGGAAAGACCAAAGCCATCGTCTTTGTCCTCCACCAACCCCCAACCACAAACTTTGTTCTGTAATCACTGACTACATCCTCCTCCCTGGCAAACTGACTGAAGCTGAACCAGACCATTTGCAACCTTGGTGTTACATTTGACCTTGAGACAAGCTTCTGACTAGTTATCTGTACTATCACTGGGATGGCCTACTTCCATCTTCATACCTTGCCTAACTCCACCCCTTCCTCAATTAGCTCATCTGCTACTAAAACCATCACCCACTTGTTTGTTACCTTTATACTATTCTAATATTGTTCTGGCTAGAAATTTTGCTAACTCTGTTCTAACTCCCATCAAGTCCCATTCATCTATCATCCTGTGCTTGCTGAACTACATTTAGTTTACTAGTTAAGCCATGCCTTGTTTTAAAAATTCTGATCCATGTTTTCAAATCCCTCCATGGCATCGCCTCGCCCTATCTCCTTCAACCCTACAACAAAATGTAAGTACAGGCATACATTTCTGTACGTTCTTTACATTCTCGGTACCTACTTCTGATGATCTCCAAACATTTAAATTTGTCTTCTGTTGTATATAGTTTGATGTGCTACTGTCAAGCTAGATTCCTTCACAAATGATTAAACTTTCAGCAGACAGATGGAAATACAAAGACGTATTTTATAAACTACGAGCTTTTTAAATCTCTAAACTTAAATGCAAATGAATACAGAAGGCTGAAGAATGACCTAATAGATTTTATTAGCATTTTACAATATTGCTTAAACTTTCACTTTGCACCACCTCACAGTTGCTAAATGGCCACACTATTTGATATACGTGATCTTAATGATGCAGAAGAAATGGTAGCGTACAACTGGATCTCACAGTTATAGGGAGTGAAGACCACAGCTGTTAACAGGCTGACTTAATGTGCTAAAAACAAAAAACTGCGGATGCTGGAAATCCAAAACAAAAGCAGAATTACCTGGAAAACCTCAGCAGGTCTGGCAGCATCGACAGAGAAGAAAAGAGTTGATGTTTCGAGTCCTCATGACCCTTCAACAGAACTGACTTAATGTGCAATCTGATGCTGACCTCAAACATGCCTTTTCAGGGTACCAAAAAAGTAATTAGGCTCTTGAAGTGAGCAAGCCACTTTATCGTTGTTGGACATGCTTGCCAGGGAGATGAAATATTTTGTTCAGTGCTGTTAATCGTGATTGTTTGATTTATGTTTATTGAACTCCGCATGGCGCATCCTTTTGGCACGATCGTAAACCTTTCGCTCCTGCTGCAAGTTAATAGGTAGATCCTTGTGGGTGTGTACTTCCGAGTGCAGCAGATGGGAACAAGCAATTCTTAATTCTTTGTTACTTGAAGAAAATCTTGAACTAGCATTCATCTGAGCGTTCATTGTTTCCTTTCATATCGGAAGTATGAAAGCAAAATAATGGTGTGCAATGTATATAGACTGAATTGAACTGTCAATTTTTCTGGTCCTCCTACTTAACATGGGTACAAATGCATTGTGTCAACAATGTTTATTCCAATGTTCAATAAATCTCGGCATTCTCAAGTGCTTTTGTGTGACAAAGGGTGAGGAATGATGTTAAATGTTAATGTAAGTATAGTTGTCAACAGTACTGACTTTTCTAATCAATTTAAATTTCATCATTTATTACAGTTGGCAGAATTAAGCTTTATTAGGAAAGGTATCAATTGCAGCAAAAATATTTATCTCATTTAATGTTTATAATTTGATTTTTTTCTAAACTCGAACACCGCATTGGTGATTTACAAATATTCTGTGTATATGACAGATACAGTGCAGCACTGAGCGTGCTGCATTGTTAGGGGGTGCAGTCTTTTGAATGGGATGTTAAACCAAGATTTATCTGTCCCTTCAATTATATGTAAAATATACCATATACTATTCAAAGCAAAACATGGAAATTTGCCTTGTGTCCTGGCCAATATTTATCCTCAACCAACATCACTTAATTAAGATCTGAAATAGAGTCATGCGGCCTCGAAATGTTACCTCTGTGCCTCTCTTCACAGATGCTGTCAGACCTGCTGAGTTTTTCCAGCATTTTTTGTTTTTGTTTCAGATTTCCAGCATCTGCAGTATTTTGCCTTTATTTAATTAATTAACTGATATTTTTATATCATATGAAAATTGGCTGCTATATTTCCCTACATTATGAAAATTCTTACTTGGTGATGAAGTGCTTGAGACATCCTGTGGTATGTAAGGCATCACATAAATGCAAGATCTTTATCTCTTTGCTAAATGTAATATTTTACAAGGAACTTTGCAAATATTTTACTCAACCTGTTCTAACCATCTTTTTTACAAAAGAGCATCTTCAAATTGGCCCTGATACACACATGATCGAGACTTGTCATAGTTGTTGCTGCACTGTCAGGAGCTAGGGAGGATATTTTAAGAAGTAAGATCTTGTATTCATAAACTCTGGATTACTCTGTGTATTTTTTTTATATATTCGTTCATGGGATGTGGGCATCACTGGCTAGGCCAGCATTTCTTGCTCATCCCTAATTGCTCTTGTTCGGAGGACATGTAAGAGTCAACCACATTGCTGTGGATCTGGAGTCACAGACCAGGTAAGGACGGCAGATTTCCTTCCCTAAAGGAGATTAGGTGCAGTTGGGTTTTTACGACAATCGGCAATGGTTTCATGGTCATATCAGACTTTTAATTCCAGATTTTTAATGAATTCAGATTTCCCCATCTGCCATGTTGGGATTCAAACCCAGGTCCCCAGAGCATTATCCTGAGTCTCTGGAATACTAGCCCAGTGACAATACCCTTATGCCACTGCCTCCCCTATGACAGTACATGACAGCAAGCGTTAAAATAGGAAAATTGGGAGGCATGGTGCAGGAATTAATGGGATTTTTGGACTGGTTCTGTGGTGGAAAGCACCTATTCAAAAGAGATGGGTTGCACCTAAACAGGACTAGGAACAAGGACCTCGTGGGGCGGTTCATAAGTTGGTTAGGGAGAATTAAATTAAATCGGCAGGGTGGCGGACACCAGCATATAGAAGTAGAAAAGAGGAATAATGTGCATAAGGGAGTGAGAATGTTGGATAGTACTAGAGAAGAATGTAGTACCATATTAGATAGGAGCAGACTGGGAAGGACTACAAAGAATGCCAAGACAGGTTTAGAATGCATGTTTGTGAATGCAGAAAGTGCGTTAAGTAAGGTTGGTGAGCTACCAACACAAATAACAAAGTGGGAATGTGATCCCTTGGCAATAACAAAAATGTGGCTTAAAATGGTGAGGACTGGGCACTTAGGGAAACAAAGTGTTCAGAAAACATAGGGAAGGAAAAGAATGAGTTGAGGGTATATGATGAAGTATTTTTACATAGCAAGTGGTAATGACCCAGAACCCACTGCCTTCAAGGGTGGTGAAAGCTGATAGGGTGTTGGATAGGTACTTGAGGGAAATAAACTTGCCAGGCTACAAGAACAGCACGGGGGATGGGGACTAGCTGGATTGCTTTGCAGCGGGTGAGCATGGACTCATTGGGACTTGTTCTGTGCCATTATGACTCAGACTTCTATATCAATGCTTTGTTGATGTACATATCTGTATGGAGACGTTGAAGAAGTCAGTCTTATTACTGAGTTATTTATGTAATTCAGTGAAAGCGTATAAACAGTGCCCAATATCATGAGGGCAGATGTCCATTTTAAGTCTGCAAGCTATGCAGTTGCACACTAAAAAATTCATTGTTTAACAATTGAAAATGCATCTAATGCAGTGGTTTCATTTGTCAGCCTTGACTCAGTGGTAGTACTCTGGCCTATGTCAGAAGGTTGTGGGTTCAAGCCCCACAGCAGAAACTTGAACACATTGTCAGGTTGACACTTCAGTGCAATATTTCAGGAGTGCTGCACCATGAAAATGATGTCTTTTGGATGCAATGTTAAACAAAACTGCATCTGCCCATTTAAATGGATGTAAAAGATCCAATTTGGGGGAAAAAAGCAGAGAATTTCTCCTAATACCTAACATGGCTACCGGTGGCCGTCCCACAACTTTCTGCCTAACTTTCATGATGCAGGGCCATTCAGTCAATTCTCAATTTTCTGCACCAGATTATTTCTAATTCTACATGATTCTGTCTTCTCGTATTGCTTCCTGTGAAATATCAACCAGACTTGCACTCTAATCAAAGTCCCATTATTCTGAAATTTCACCTTGCTCAAGTCACCTTGCTCAACTGTGTACATTTTGATGTTAACTGATGCTGAATAACACTTGCTATCATAGCCTGAAGGGGCAGTATTTGGCCAAGTATCCCTAGCTCCTGGAAACCACTTGAAAATATAGGGAAGAATGTCCTCTGCCAGTTTATCAGTAATGCTGGACTAAAAGAAGCAGAAAGAGTTGCTAACTTGTTACACTGGATCTGCTCATTTTTGTCATGTATTTTCTATTGTTGTGTCTGCCTGAATTGCCCTCCCAAAAATAATAACAATGGAGTCGTATGTCATATTTTCATTTACTATTCATTCATCATAAGACATGCATTCACCAGGTGTCCACCAAGATGAGGGGAAATTTTTAGCCCTCAGCCACTACTATTAACTCTACCTTTTGTCCTTTTGGTCATGACATCTTTGTCTCCATTGCTCCCACCTATCGCTGGCCTTCTATCCAGCTCACCTGCTCCACCCCACTTAAAGAATATAAATTTCATCACATTCCACTTCTCTTTAGCTCTGAAGGGTCATACGGATTCAACATTAACTCTGTTTCTTTCTCCACAGATGCTGTTAGACCTGCTGAGTTTTTCCAGCATTTTCTGTTCTTGTTAAGGGGAATAAGGATTCAATTGCCAAAACATAAACCTTTTGAGAGGAATGTTCCAGCAATATCTGTTATCAGTGCCATTTCCTATTAGGAGCGTAGAGAGCTGCATGATGACAGTTCAGGAGACTAGCATTGGAATTTTTAAAAAGACATTCTCTGGTTTGGGTGATATTTGTAGTTGTCACAATTAGCAACTTAACTACCCTCTGAAATTGCCAAGTTAACAGTCAACTGCATTTGTTTACAATAGCAATCACATATAGGCCAGAGTGGATAATAATGTCTTGGTTTCCTTCCCTTTAAGAGCACTAGTGAACCAGCTGGACTTTTGATCTTCCAACAGCTTCATGGTCATTTTGTTAAACTTATGTCAAATTCTCAATTGCCAGGATTCTGAATTACCAATTCCATAAATAGCACACTACCATACCTTCCAGCAGTAACAAGTTCACATTTTTCCCAGTGGTAAGGCCTCAATCACAAAGAGCAGTACCTTTGGGAGTCCACTGAAAATAATTATTATAAGTTACCCTGAGACATTTGCTGGGTTAGGTGGGCAGACAAAAATCTAACTCATCACACTTTGGCAACATTGTTGCTGGAGAGGAAAATCTTGGTTTGTGACACTGCAATTTTAAAAAAAATTTGTCTGTCTCATTGTTGGAATAATGTACCATAGCCAGTTAAAAATCTCTGGTTTGGCTGAAAAAGAAAGACTTGTTCAAAATCCCCATGGCTGTCCATTTCTATCAATGCTGTCGGCTCTTCTACTTCATGACCCACCTCAGAAAGAGAAGATGCAGGGCATCAGTCTTCCCGTGGCCAGTAGGTTTCTTTGGCAGCCATTACACCAAACTTTAGTGGTGTTATCCCTGCACATCTAACCCTGAGTAAGACTGCTGAACTGTGATTTCTTCTGCCCTCAAGTTAAGTATATTTTTACCCCATTTATGCTCACAGGATCAAAAAATTAAAGGAACTAATTGTCCATCAAGCGATTACCATGCGTTCTTTTTCTGTAAACTGAAATTGATCTACACTCAATGTGATGGATGGTACATTTAGCTTTTGTTCAAAATTAATTTCTTCTCCCTCTATTCTTGAGGGTTCCTAATTGAAGGATTGACATCTTAGCCTAAGGATTTCACCATGCTTTTCTGAAACCATCTACTATGAGTCACTTGAGAATAACCATGATGGCACCATATTTTTCTTCTCTTTCTTTCCTAAGTGGAAATGGATGGACTCAGCATGTCTGAGGTTGGGATTACTATGCAAGCAATATACATGATAAAAATCTGCTTCAGATGGCAAAGCAGCAGACATGTTTAACCTGTTTCAGTACAAAGCCTTTAGCAAATAATGTTACCAAAGAGCCCTAGCAAAATGAGCATCACGGAAGAAACTCTTCAATTCTTGGGTCATACTTTGCAGGAAAAAAAGGTTGTGGTTTGTGGAGGCTACTCACTAAAGTAGGACTTCCCAGGGTAGCGTCCTTGGCCCAACATTTCTCAAATGGCTCTCTGCTAACAGTGCCATGGTGTCCATTCATAACTCCTCTTTCGAAGTAGCAGCCTATGTCAACCTACAGCAGAACTTGAATAACAACCCTAGCTCATTTGACAACATTTGTGCCACAGAAGCAACAAACAATGACCATCTTCACCTTGAATGCATTGCACCCACTCACAAGCCTACTTTGGCAGCGCTTGCTTGTATGAAACATAAACAATGGCATGGACCAGTTGGGCCAAATGGCCTATTTCTGTGCTGTTCATACTTTGTAAACTTACTGAACTCCATGACATCTTCCAACAAGAGGGATAAGAGCAGCAATGTCTTGGGAATATAATTGCCTCCTACTTCAGCTCCAGTCACACATCATCCTGATTTGGATATGTACCATTGTCTTTTCATCATTTTCATGTCACAAACCTGCAATCCTTCACCCAGTGTAATACAACATGTTTAGAGGTGTGGCATCAGTATAAGGAAAAAGCCTTTTTCAGCTTTATAGGGTGACTAGGAAAAGCAATAAAAATATGGTATCGCTAGCCTAGTCCACATCCGAAGAACAAGTCAGTTGCCATAATCTCCTAGCAATTTTCATTTTCACTGGATTATAAAATATGCCTTAAAGTGGGGTGAAAAGGAGAATTTGTATTTCTGGCATTTAGATATACGTTTACTTTCTACTTCCTACCCGAGTTCAATATTGTACATTTTAGAAAGTGCCATGTTACAGCATTTGCAACTCCGTTTTTCAATTAATTATAACTGAAGAGTTGCCAATGCTTTTGCCAATAAGATGTGAGGAGAAACTTCATGTGTTAACCTTTAAAAATACTAAGGTGTGTCCCGATGTCACTGCACATCATTCAGATCTTTTGCTCGGCGGGCGGGTGCTGCACGCCCGCTGAACTGTTAAAGACCTGTTAAGGCCATTAAAAAGCCAATTAAACTAATTATCAACGCTGCCCATCCAACCTTAAGGTTGGCGGGCAGACGAAGAGCCCAAGCAGCTTTCACGTTTTTCAAGAAACCTCATCCATGAGTGGGATGAGTTTTCCTGAAGGTTTAATAAAGTCTATAAATAATTTATTCACATTTCATAAGCATGCACCAGCTCATGTGACACTCTCACATGAGGGGACATGTCTAAATAATTTTACTCTTTATTTCAAACTTTCATTAAGAACTTAATCTCCCTGAGGCAGCTCCGTACCTCGGAGATTTTTGTGCTCTTTTGTGCACATGCACAAAAGAGCACAGGCCCCAACTCTCCCGCCTCCCCCCACTTGCACAGGTAGCGCTAAGCACTATTGGGTGCGCGTCACGCTAGGCGGGTCTTAATTGGCCCACCCACGTAACATGGCGCATAGCTGATTGCCGGTGGTGCTTGGCCTGGCGCCTGCTCCCGACTGGCCTGCCCAACGGGGAGAAAATTCATCCCTAAGATTAACCAACTAAACTCAGGATCTAAAATTACATAAGCAATGTTATATCTGTCAGTAATTCACTTTGTCAGTGCACAATATTGCAAAGTTGTAAGTATTCATAGAATGATACCACAGTGTTATAATCCTTGGCAAGGCCCCCAAGTTGTTTATCGAATCCTGTTAGGGACCAATAACATTTTGTTTAAAGTGGATCAAGTTTGAGATTTAAGATAAAAACAAAAAAACTGCGGATGCTGGAAATTCAAAACAAAAACACAATTACCTGGAAAAACTCAGCAGGTCTGGCAGCATCGGCAGAGAAGAAAAGAGTTGACGTTTCGAGTCCTCATGACCCTTCAACAGAACTAGGTGAATCCAAGGAGAGGGGTGAACTATAAGTTGGTTTAAGATGGGGGTGGGGGGGTTGGGTGGGGGGAGGGAAGTAGAGGGGGGTGTGGTTGTAGGGACAAGCAAGCAGTGATAGGAACAGATAATCAAAAGATGTCACAGTCAGAAGAACAAAATAACACAGGTGTTGAAGTTGGTGATATTATCTAAACGAATGTGCTAATTAAGAATGGATGGTAGGGCACTCAAGGTATAGCTCTAGTGGGGGTGGGAGGACATAAAAGATTTAAAAATAATGGAAATAGGTGGGAAAAGAAAAATCTATATAAATTATTGGAAAAAACAAAAGGAAGAGGGAAGAAACAGAAAGGGGGTGGGGATGGAGGAGGGAGCTCAAGACCTAAAGTTGTTGAATTCAATATTCAGTCCAGAAGGCTGTAAAGTGCCTAGTCGGAAGATGAGGTGCTGTCCCTCCAGTTTGCGTTGGGCTTCACTGGAACAATGCAGCAAGCCAAGGACAGACATGTGGGCAAGAGAGCAGGGTGGAGTGTTAAAATGGCAAACGACAGGGAGATTTGGGTCATTCTTGCAGACAGACCGCAGGTGTTCTGCAAAGTGGTCACCCAGTTTACATTTGGTCTCTCCAATGCAGAGGAGACCGCATTGGGAGCAACGAATGCAGTAGACTTAAGTTGGGGGAAATGAAAGTGAAATGCTGCTACACTTGAAAGGAGTGTTTGGGCCCTTGGACGGTGAGGAGAGAGGAAGTGAAGGGGCAGGTGTTACATCTTTTGCATGGGCATAGGGAGGTGCCATAGGTGGGGGTTGAGGAGTAGGGGGTGATGGAGGAGTGGACCAGGGTGTCCCGGAGGGAACGATCCCTACGGAATGCCGCCGGGGGTGGTGAAGGGAAGAAGTGTTTGGTGGTGGCATCATGCTGGAGTTGGCGGAAATGGCGGAGGATGATCCTTTGAATGCGAAGGCTGGTGGGGTGATAAGAGAGGACAAGGAGGACCCTATCATGTTTCTGGGAGGGAGGAGAAGGCGTGAGGGCGGATTGAGAGCCCTGTCAACGACCGTGGGTGGAAAACCTCAGTTAAGGAAGAAGGAGGACATGTCAGAGGAACTGTCTTTGAAGGTAGCATCATCAGAACGGAGGCAAAGGAACTGAGAGAATGGGATGGAGTCCTTACAGGAAGAGGGGTGTGAGGAGCTGTAGTCAAGGTAGCTGTGGGAGTCGGTAGGCTTGTAATGGATATTGGTGGACAGTCTATCACCAGAGATTGAGACAGAGAGGTCAAGGAAGGGAAGGGAAGTGTCAGATATGGACCACGTGAAAATGATGGAGGGGTGGAGATTGGAAGCAATATTAATAAATTTTTCCAAGTCCCGACGAGAGCATGAAGCAGCACCGAAGTAATCATCGATGTACCAGAGAAAGTGTTGTGGAAGGGGGCCGGAGTAGGACTGGAACAAGGAACGTTCCACATACCCCATGAAGAGACAGGCATAGCTGGGGCCCATGCGGGTACCCATAGCCACACCTTTTATTTGGAGGAAGTGAGAGGAGATGAAGGAGAAATTGTACAGTGTGAGATCAAGTTCAGCCAGACGGAGGAGAGTAGTGGTGGATGGGGATTGTTCGGGACTCTGTTCGAGGAAGAAGCTAAGGGCCCTCAGACCATCCTGGTGGGGGATGGAGGTGTAGAGGGATTGGACGTCCATGGTGAAGAGGAAGCGGTTGGGGCCAGGGAACTGGAAATTGTTGATGTGACGTAAGGTGCCAGAGGAATCACGGATGTAGGTGGCCATTTCCGCCGACTCCAGCATGATGCCACCATCTTCCCTTCACCCCCCCCCCCCCCCCCCCCCCCCCCGGCAGCACTCCGTAGGGATCGTTCCCAGTGCCCTGGTCCACTCCTCCTACTCCTCAACCCCCACCTATGGCACCTCCCCATGCCCTCGCAAAAGATGTAACACCTGCCCCTTCACTTCCTCTCTCCTCACCATCCAAGGGTCCAAACACTCCTTTCAAATGAAGCAGCATTTCACTTGCATTTCCCCCAACTTAGTCTACTGCATTCGTCGCTCCCAATGCGGTCTCCTCTACATTGGAGAGACCAAACGTAAACTGGGCGACCGCTTTGCAGAACACCTGCGATCTGTCCGCAAAAATGACCCAAACCTACCTGTCACTTGCCATTTTAACACTCCACCCTGCTCTCTTGCCCACCTGCCTGTCCTTGGCTTGCTGCATTGTTCCAGTGAAGCCCAACGTAAACTGGAGGGACAGCACCTCATCTTCCGACTAGGCACTTTACAGCCTTCCGGACTGAATATTGAATTCAACAACTTTAGGTCTTGAACTCCCTCCTCCATCCCCACCCCCTTTCTGTTTCTTCCCTCTTCCTTTTGTTTTTTCCAATAATTTATATAGATTTTTCTTTTCCCACCTATTTCCATTATTTTTAAATCTTTTATGTCCCCCCACCCCCACTAGAGCTATACCTTGTGTGCCTTACCATCCATTCTTAATTAGCACATTTGTTTAGATAATATCACCAACTTCAACACTTCTGTGTTCTTTTGTTCTTCTGACTGTGACATCTTTTGATTATCTGTTCCTATCACTGCTTGCTTGTCCCTACAATCACAACAACAGCTCCGCCCCCCCCCCCCGCCACCTTAAACCAGCTTATATTTCACCCCTCTCCTTGGATTCACCTAGTTCTCTTGAAGGGTCATGAGGACTCGAAACGTCAACTCTTTTCTTCTCTGCCGTTGCTGCCAGACCTGCTGAGATTTTCCAGGTAATTGTGTTTTTGTTTGAGATTTAAGACACTTGCTCAGTGAAGGAAGCCAGAAGATTCTGCAGATTTTGAACAAATAAAAATAAGCTTTACTATACAAGGTCAGAAATATACAACAATTTACAATTTCTATCTTACACAACATTCGAGGTAAGTATGCGGTATACATGAATTAACAAGCAAAATCCTCAGACACGCCACACTACACAATAAATGACAGATGCGATCGAGACAGAGTTCATGGATTTCTCAACAACCTACTCAAATGTTAGGAACACTGTGTCAACCAATCTCACTGAAACTATCTCTGTCACGAGGGTTTCCATTCTTCACTATCGCCTTGAAATTCTCTCCAAAGGTTGCTCCAACACTGGTTTCAATGATGGCACATCTCACAGGTTTCAGTCTTGTCTTCCGAGATTTCATTCCCCTGGATTCCTGAGTACACTCAAACATCAACCTACAAGCAATGTTTCAGCTCTTCATCCATGCCAAGCAGAACACCACTGCTTCAAAGGTGTACCTTTGCCTCAAAGTCCTGCAGCATGGACTCACCAACCTTTGGATGCTTTCTTAGGTCTTCAGGGCTACTCCTGAACCCTCTTCAATTACCAGATTCAGACAGCATCAACAACGGCCCACCTCACAGGGTTTCAACCTCTCCTTCCGGGATTCTGTTCCCCTAGATTCCCACGTATATACCCAAGCACAAAATTTCAGGCATAACTTCAGATCTTTGGCAGTGCCAAGCAGAACACTGTTGCTCCAATGGAGCACTTTTCCCCAACAACCTTCTTTACTTAGTCTGATCCCCTTTCTCTAGTTTGGAGCCTGTTTCTCTGCCCCTATTTTATTAACTGGGACCTGTTTCTGTCCCCTGTCTTTGTTCCTTACCTGGGACCTCCTTTTGAGATCTCTCCGTTTGAGACCTTTCCCTGTCCCCTATCTGGGACACTTGCTGGCTATGGCACTCCACACCTGGTCACCTAACCTGGGTCTTCACACTCATTTTTTCTCTTTGCACAGGTGCACGAGGTCTGTCCTGGACCTGATGAATGTAAAGATGCAGAATTGCGCGTGTGCAGCCTGTTTCAGGCCTGTGCATGCATAGTAATTCCAAAGACTGTCGGGACTTGGAGTTCTTGACCTCTGTTCCTCGAAAAGTCAATAAGTGTGGCGCCCATAATAACAGAAGGAAGCCATTTAGCCCTTTGCTGATTTTTTGAAGGAGCTGTCCAATTAGTCTCGTACGCCTGCTCTTTTCCCACGATCCTCAACATTTTTTCCCTTTCAGTATTTATGTAATGCCTGCTTGAAAATATAGCCGACTCATACCATCCTTGCAGTTTTTGCGTTCCTTATCACAATAGCTTACTAGATTTTTTTAGATTCTCTGGTCACCTGTGGTTCTTTCGTCAGTCCTCTTCCAATCTCTGCCCTCTAGTTATTCACCTTATTTACTCTATCAAATTGTATTACATGGTATTTATAGTGCAGAAACAGTCCACGTCAATGTTTATTATCCACACCAGCTTGCTCCCACTATTTTTTATGTAATCCATAATATGTTCTTCCTTGGTCCCTCCTGTGTATCTAGCTTTCCTTTACATTCATCTATGCCAATCATCTCAACTATTCCTTGTAGCAAGTTCCACATTCTAACCACTTTCTGGGTAAAAATGTTTTTCCTGAGTTTCTTATTGCATTGATGGTGACTATCTTCTTATTTATGGCCCTGGTTCTGGTCTCCCCCACCAGTGGAAATATCTACATCTAATCTTTCATAATCTGAAAACATCTAGCAGATCACTCTTCAGTATTTTCTGGAAGAAAGAACGGCAGCCTGTTTGATAGGTATCCTGATAGGTATAATTTTGTAGTTCTGGTTCTCCATTGCCTCTAAATTATTTTTATAATTTGGAGACTAAAACTGTTCACAGTACTCCCAAATGGACCCCTACCAAGGTTCTATACAAATTTAACATAACTCTGATTTTCAATTCTATCCCTCCAAAAATGAACCCCAATCTCTTTATTCTTCCCTCCAAAATATACTACTTCACGCTTACCTATATTGAAGCTCCTTTGCCAATTTCATGCAGATTCTGCAAGTTTATTAATATCTTTATGGATTAGCTTTACCCCACAATGTGGTGGTATCTGCAAATTTTGAAAGTGCACTTCCAATGTTCCCTCTAGGGTGATAGGAAGGAGTAACAAGCCCAGAGAACCATGGATGACCAGCGATATTCAGGATACAGTGAGAAGGAAAAGAGAGGCTTTTAGCAGGTACAAGGGGAGCAAATCAGCGGAGGCATTAGTGGCGTACAGAAAGTGCACGGTAGAGCTTAAGAAAGCAATTAGGAGAGTAAAGAGGGGATATGAGAGAGCTCTGGCTGGTAAAAGTAGGGAAAATCCCAAGATATTCTATAAGTATATCAATGGGAAGAGGATAACCAGAGAAATAGTAAGGCCCCTTAGGGACCAAGGGGGAAATCTTTGGGTGGAGCCAGAGGACATCGGTAGAGTGTTGAACAAATACTTCACATCCGTCTTCACCCAAGAGAATGAGGATGAAAGTATAGAACTCGGGGAGAGAGACTGCGATGTTCTTGAGCAAATTAGTATAGGGAGTGACAAGGTATTGGAGGTGTTGGCAAGCTTAAAAGTGGACAAATCTCCAGGTCGGAATGATTTGTGTCCCAGACTGCTGAGGGAGGCAAAGGAGGAGATTGCAGGGGTTCTGACCAAAATTTTTAATTCCTCTCTTGCCACGGGGGAGGTGCCAGAGGACTGGAGAACAGCAAATGCGGTTTCACTATTTAAAAAGGGTTGTAGAGATAAGCCCGGGAACTACAGACCAGTGAGTCTCATGTCAGTGGTAGGGAAACTATTGGAGAAAATTCTGAAGGAGAGAATCTATCTCCACTTGGAGAGGCAAGTTTTGATCAGGGATAGTCAGCATGGCTTTGTCAGAGGGAGGTCATGCGTAACAAATTTGCTTGAATTTTTTGAGGAGGTGACCAGGTGTATAGATGAGGATAGTGCAGTTGATGTGGTTTATATGGATTTCAGCAAAGCCTTTGACAACATGCCACACGGGAGACTTATAAAGAAGGCAAAGGCACATGGGATACAGGGTAATTTGATAAGGTGGATTCAAAATTGGCTTAGTTGTAGGAGACAGTGGATGATGACCGGAGGATGCTTTCGTGACTGGAAGCCAGTGTCCAGTGGCATACCACAGGAATCTGTTCTCGGTCCCCTATTATTCATCATTTATATAAAAGACATAGATGTCAATGTGGGGGGTAGGATTAGTAAGTTTGCGGATAACACAAAGATTAGCCGGGTGGTTAACAGTGAGGTTGAGTGTCTTGGGCTACAGGAAGATATAGACGGGATCAAATGGACAGATAAGTGGCAGATGGAATTTAATCCTGAAAAGTGAGAGGTGATACACTTTGGAAGGAGTGATTTGACAAGGAAGTATTGAATGAACGGCATGACAATAGGAAGTTCTGAGGAAGAAAGGGACCTTGGCGTGTGTGCCCATAGATCTCTGAAGGCAGAGGGGCATGTTAATGGGGTGGTGAAAAAGGCATATGGGACACTTGCCTTTATCAATCGAGGCATAGATTACAAAAGTATGGAGGTCATGTTGGAGTTGTATAGAACCTTGGTGAGGCCACAGCTGGGGTACAGTGTGCAGTTCTGGTCCCACATTATAGGAAGGATGTGATTGCAGTGGAGGGGGTGCAGAGGAGATTCACCAGGATGTCGCCTGGGATGAAACATTTAAGTTATGAAGAGAAGTTAGATAGACTTGGGTTGTTTTTGTTGGAGCAAAGAAGACTGAGGGGCGACCTGATCGAGGCGTACAAGGTTATGAGGGGCATGGACAGGGTGGATAGGGAGCTGTTCCCCTTAGTTGAAGGGTCATTCACAGGTGGGCATAAGTTCAAGGTGAGGGGCAGGAGGTTTGGGAGGATGTGAGGAAAAACGTTTTTACCCAGAGGGTGGTGACGGTCTGGAATGCGCTGCCTGGGAGGGTGGTAGTGGCGAGTTGCCTCACATTCTTTAAAAAGTACCTGGATGAGCACTTGGTACATCATAACATTCAAGGCTATGGGCCAAGTACTGGTAAATGGGATTAGGTAGGTAGGTCAGGTGTTTCTCATGTGTCAGTGCAGACTCAATGGGCCAAAGGGCCTCTTCTGTACTATAATATTCTGTGATTCAATCAACATTTTCATGATTTTGAACATTTCTTCCAAATTTCCCCTTCTCGGCTTTTAAGAAGAACAACCCCAGTTTGTCTTATTTGTCCATGTAATCAAAATTCTTCATCCTTGGTCCCATTCTAGTAAATATCTGCACACTCTCTAAGGTAGTGACGTTGTTTTTAGTGTGTGCTACCCAGAATGGCCACATTTACGGTGTCACCATGCACTATAATGTCAGCTGCGGCCCTGTCGGTAATGTTTTCATCATTGAGTCACAAAGTTCTGGTCCAAGTCGCATTCCAGGACTTGAACGCAAAAATCAAGGCTGACACTCCAGCGCAATACTGAGAGGGTGCCTGGAGATGCTGCCTTTGAATGAAAAACGTTAGAGCAGGTGGATGTAAAGATCCCTTGGTATTATTTAGAAGAAAAGCAGTGGAATTATCACCCAATGCCCTGGCCAGTATTTATTCCCCAATCAACAAACTACCCAACACACCTTCATCTTTACCTTTGATGCCCTATTCCCCATTAAAACCACTACACTCTCTTACCCCAGCCATTCCTGTGGTATAGTTCTCATCTCCAGTTCCTTGCATCATAAGAATGCAGATTGTTAAAAATGGCAGACATCGGGTTTAGCTGTTCACATTGGATCACATAAAGCACTGTTGGGTTCTGCTGCTGTCTACCAAAGCTGCTCACTGTCCCAGGATCATTCTGCAATGCAAAGATAACCCACTGATTTTCTCAATTGCAAATAGTCGTCTTAAATCCTCCTCCCCTGCCTCCTCCACCCTCACCTCCAACAAGTGCAAGGAGCTTGTGGAGTTCTTTGTCACTATGATTAAGATCATCCTATCAGCCTCTGCTGTTTTTCTCCTTATCACTCTCCCAGCAGGTCACGCTTTATCTAAGATTCCTCCCTGCCCTGGCCCTAAAATTGTGTCATCATCTTGTTTTTCTCCGGCTCCCCTGTTAGCTGATATTGTTAATGGTTCTCTCTCCTCAGGTGTTGATGACCTCTCAAATCTGCCTATCTCCACAAAATAACAACTCTTGACCCTTCCCTCCTTTCAAATTGACGTCCCATTTCCAGTTTCTCTTTTCTCTCCAAAGTCCTTGAACGTGTTAACGTCTCCCAAACCTTTGCCCATCTTAATCAGAACTCCACATTTGAAGCCACCCAATTAGATGACGTCCTAAGCTACTGTGACCAAAGGTAAACACGGCTTCCCTGATGTATTTTCAGCTTTTGACACAATTGACCACACACCCTCCTCCAATTCCTCTCCACTGTTGTCCATTTAGGTGAGCCTGCAGTTGACTAGTTTCATTCTTATCTATTTGTAGCCAGGGAATCACCTGCAATGGCTTATTTTACTGCTCCCGCGCTATTAGGTTTGGAACCCCCCAAGGACCTTCCTTGACCGCCCTCCTGTTTCTTATCTACGTGCTACCCCTCAGCGAGATCATCCAAAAACACAGCTTCAATTTCCACTTGGGAGTGGCAGGGGGAGGAGCCAGTTGTCTTGGTCCACATTGGAACCAATGATGGGGAGAATTAAGAATGAGGTTCTGCCGAGAGGTTGAAAAGCTGAATCAAAACTAACACGGAGAACCTCACAGGTAATAATCTCTGGATTGTTACTGGAGTGATGTGCAGATTGGCATTAAAACAAACAAATTAGAACATTAAATGTGGGAAGAGGGGTTATTGTGTTATTAGTTATTAATATGGGTTGTTAGGAGTTACAGTCATGGAACACTAACACCAGGACTGAGTAAAGAGGGTACTGTTGCATTGGGACTGACTCCACTTAATCGGGCTGGGACCAGTGTCCTGGTGCAAGGAGTAAGTAGGCCAGGATTCTGGGCTTTAAAGTAATGAAGGAGGCACAGAATTCAGGCAAGGGTAAATTTAAAAGCAGTTAAAGAAATAGCAAGAGATAGCACAGTAGCAAATTCGGCAAAAAGAAACAGTGGGCGGAATCTTGTAGGGGGTGAAGGGTCTCTGTCGCCAGCTGGATAGGAAGGTCTATTATTCCGCTCAGGCAAGTGGCAGGCAGCTCTACTGAATGGCAGTGCCACTGGGGAGGCAGTGGCTGCTGTTGATACTGCATTCATCGAATGCCTAGCTCGTTGCTGTATTCCAAGCCAGATGTGAGTGATGATGGGAGAGGGCAGGGAAGTGGTCAGCAATGAAGGTAGAGGGGTTGGCTTTCAGCAAGCACCCGTCAGTGATCCTTCCTGATGTTGGGTCCCTCTATCAGGCACTGAATGTCTTTGAACAAAGGACCACCCTGCCCAAAACCCTGGAGCCTGCAGTACCAGCACTAATCACTCAGTTAAGGTCGTCAAATGGTGGTGGTGCAGGTAGGCCATCCATGGGCCTTCCCATCACGGACCTAATCGGGGTGGAGATAGGAAGGTGAGGGGATCCCCACCCACCGGTCTCCTACTTGATTAAATTCCCCGTCACCAAATTCACATTAGAGGAGGGCACAAGATTCTGCTGAGTGGGTTAGGAAGGTATATGCTTAACAAAGGTAACAATGACTAAGGTAACATCAGGGGAAATTAAAAAGAAGTTATAGCTAAAGACGTGAAAATGGAATGCACATAACATTTGCAACAAAATATTTGAATTAAAAGCACAAATAGAAATAAGTGGGTATGATCTCATAGGTGTTATAAAGTGATCAAGGTTGAGGAACTAAATATTCTAGGATATGTTCTGATGAAGAGTCATACAGACTCGAAAAGTCAACTGTATTCCTCTCCACAGATGCTGTCAGACCTGCTGAGTTTTTCCAGTTATTTTTGATTTTATTCCAGGTTACATGACCTTTAGAAGAGATAGGCATAAGTGAAGGGAGGACTGAAGGATATGGGGTAGAAAAAACTGTTGGGAGTAGTTTATAGACCTCTAACAGTAAGGTCAACTGGAGTATAAATTAGGGGTGCATGTAATAAGGGCAATACAGTAATCATGGGGAACTTTAATCTTCATATTGACTTGGCAAACCAAATTTGCAAGAATGAAGTGAAGGATTAGTTCATAGGGTGCTTTCAAGATAGTTTTCTAGATCAATATGTCAAGGAACCAATTGGGGAAAAGGCAATTTTAGACTTAGTATTGTGCAATAAGACAGGGTTGGTTAGCTTTGTAGTAAAGGAGTCTCAGGGGAAGGCTGACTCATAATATCTTATAATTTTACATTGCGTTTGAGGTTGATTTCGTTAAGGAAGGTGCTAAGGCCTGAAATCTGATCAAAGCAAATTACATGGGTGTGAGAACTGAATTGGCTAAGATAGGTTGGGAAACTATATTAAAAAGATGTGACAGCAGATAAGCAATGGAAAATTTTTTTTTAAAAAAACTCCCACCGGGAAATGTGGTCCAACCATAGCTAATGGGAAATGAAAAAACATATTAGATCAAAGGAAAAAGCTTATTATGTTGCCTGAACATTGGTAGAACTTAATAAAGAAATTGATGAAAAGAAAGTAGAATATGGGTAAACCAGTAAGCGATATAAGACAGATTGTAAAAGCTCCTATAGGTATATAAAAAGGAAGAGATTAGCAAAAGTAAAAGGAGAGTAGCAACATGAAATTAGCTGAGTGACAGGAAACAGTCAGAATGGGATGTTTTTCGGACTGGAGGAAGGTTTGAAGTGGAATTTCCCAGGGATTGGTATTGGGACCCTTACTTTTTCTAATATATGATAATGATTTGGACCTTGGTGTACAGGGCACAATTTCAAAATTTGCATATGATATGAAACTTGGAAGCATTGTGAACTATGAGGAGGGTAGTGTAGAACTTCAAAAGGACGTCGACAATTTGGTGGAATGGGTGGACAAGTAGCAGATGAAATTCAATGCAGCGTGAAGTGATTTATTTTGATAGAAAGAAGAGAGAGAATAAAAAATGAAAACACCATTTTAGAGGAGGTGTAGGAGCAGAGGGGCCTGGGTATATATGTGCATAGACCATTAAAGGTGGCAGGACAGGTTGAGAGAGCGGTTAATAAAACATACAGTATCTTAAGCTTTATTAATAGGGCCATAGAGTACAAAGCAAGGAGGTTATGTAAAACTTGTATAAAACACTGGTTTGGCCTCAGCTGGAGTATTGCGTCCACTTCTGGACACCACAATTTAGATAAGATGAGGAGGTGTTTTCACGAGAATGGTCCCAGGGATAAAGAACTTCAGTTATGTAGATATATTGGAGAATTTGAAGCGGTTTTCCTTGGAGAAGAGGAGATTTGATCGAGGTATTCAAAATCATGAGGGGTCTGTACAGAGTAGATAGAGAGAAACTATTCAAACTGGTGGAAGGATTGAAAACAAGAGGACACATACTTAATTTAATTGACAAAAGAAGCAATGAAGATATGAGAAACTTGTTCACACAGAGTAGAGAGGCAGGTTCAATCAAGACATTCAGTGGGAAATTGGATTACCTGAAAACAATGTACAGGCTAATGGGGGACAGGGGAATGGCACTAGATGCATTGTTCATCCAGATAGCCAGCACAGATACAACGGGTCGAATGGCTTCCTTCTGTGTTGTAACAAATCTGTGATTCTGTTGACACTTTGGATCACTCCCTGTGAATCACAAGGTTGAAAATGTACCCCTACTGTTTAAGAAAGAATGGAGAGAAGAAATGGAACCATAGTCCAGTGGATAAATAAAGACATAAGGCAACAGTCGAGGGTTAGGAAAGAGGCATAAATTAAGTGCATAGACAGCAGAGGCGTACATGATAAGATAAAATGCAAAGAGATTAGGAGAAAAATCAAAAAACTAATTAACAAGGCAAAGCAAAAATATGACATTAAATTAACAAGGAACGTATAAGAAAATTCAGGTGTAAAGTATTTTGCATGTGCATCAATGAAAAAGGAAGGCTGTGAATGGAATAGCACCATTAAGGGATAGGAAGGATAATACTACAGTTAACAATAGAAATATTAAATAATTATTTTGGTTCCACTTGTTTACCAGATAGATAGAACAGGTAGACATGACGTTGAATGATGAGGTGAGCAATGAGATGACTGCATTTAAAATAAATAATCAAAATCAGAGAAAATAAAGCCCCTGGTCCAGATGGATTGCTTCCACATTTCTTAAAAGAATCTAGGGAAGAGATAGGGGCATTCGAATGCATATTTTAAGAATTTGTTAGAAAAAAAGATATAGTGCCAGAAGACTGGTGGAAAGCTAAGGAAAGAACATGGGAATTATAGATCAGTCAGCTTAACATCAGTGGTAGGAAATATAATGGCACCCCTACTAAAGAAGAGAATAGAATAGCATTTAGAAACAAAAATAAATAAATAGCATGAATTTCAAATGGAAAAGTTTGCTTGCCCAACCTTACAAAATTTTTAAAGCGGTAACAGGAAGAGTAGACAATAATAATGCAGCAATACCTAGACAATATCCAGGCTTGAGCTAGCAAGTAGCAAGTAATATTTGTGTCACACAAGTGCCAGGCACTGACCATCTCCAACAAGAGAGAATCTAACCATCACCCCTTCATGTTCAATGGCATTACCATTGCTGAATCCCACACTATCAACATCCTGGAGGTTTACCATTGCTCAGAAACTGAACTGGAATAGCCATATAAATACTGTGGCTACAAGAGCAGGTCAGAGGCTAGGAATCCTGTGGCAAGTAACTCACCACCTGATGCTCCAAAGCCTGCCCACCATCTACAAGGTACAAGTTAGGAGTGTAATGGAATACTCTTTACTTGCCTGGATGAGTGCAGCTCCAATAACACTCGAGAAGTTTGACACCATCCAGGGCAAAGCAGCACGCTTGATTTGCACCCTTCACAAATATTCACTCCCTCCACCACCAACAAGCAGTGGCAGCACTGTGTACCATGTACAAGATGCACTGCGGAAACTCACTATAACTCCTTCGGCAGTACCTTCCAAACCCACTGCTACAACCTAGAAGGAAAAGGGCAGCAGATACCTGGGAACACCACCACCTGAAAGTTCCTCTCCAAGCCACTCACCATCCTGACTTGGAAATGTATTGCCATTCCTTCATTGTCGCTGGGTGAAAATCCTGGAACTCCCTACCTAACAGCACTGTGGGTGTAGCCATACCACAGAGACTGCAGCGGTTCAAAAAGACAGCTCACCACGACCTTCTCAAGGGCAATTGGGGATGGGCAATAAATGCAGGCCTAGCCAGCGACACCCACTTCCCGTAAATGAATAAAACATAGATCGGAGGATGTGGAGTTGGACAGAGACAAATGGTAGAATAGCTTGCTTGCTGGCTTCAAAACAGAAAGCAGAGAGTGAGAGTGAGTAGTTATGCAGAGTGGTAGGAAGTGGTTTTTCACAATTAGTGCTGGGACCACTGCTGTTCACAAATTACATCAACAGTTTTGCCTTTGGAATCACAAACACAATTTCTAAAATTGCGGATGACACCAAATTGGAGGGTAGTCAATACTCAGGACTGCAAGAAATTACAGGAGGATATTAATAAACTTGTAGAATGGACAAATAATTGCCAAGTGAAGTTCAACACTGATAAACATTTTTGTAGAAAGAATCAGAAGGTTACTTATTGCTTGGAAGGTGCATGTCTAGCTGAGAGAAAGGTACAAAGGGATCTCAGAGTACAAATATACCAATCGTGAAAAGTTGCGCCATAAGTCAACAAGGCCGTAAAAAAAAACTGGGTTTTATTTCTAGGGAGATAGGATTAAAAAGTAGAGAAGCTATGCTAAACCTGAATTGAACCTTGGTTAGACCACACTTGGAGTACTGCATGCAGTTCTGGTCACCATATTATTAAAAGGATACAGAAGTGCTGGGGAGGGTACAGAGATGACTTAACAAGGATGATACCAGGAATACTTTGGTATATGTACATCAGGAAAGGATTGACAGCCTGGGTCTCTTTTCTCTTGAAAAACAAAGGCGAAGGGATAACCTAATAGGGGGTCTTTTAATATTATGAAAGGTTTTGATAGAGAGGATACAGAGAAAATGTTTCCTTTTGTGTGGAGGAACATAACTAGAGGCCATCAATATAAGATAGTCCTCAAGAAATCCAATAGGGAATTCAAAATAAGTCTCTTTACCCAAAGAATGGTGAGAATTTGGAACTTGCTACCACAGGGAGCGGTTGAACAAATGGCATAGTTGCATTTAAGGGGATGCTGAAAAAGCATATGAGGGAGACATAAATAGACGGTTACGATGATTTAGATGAGGAAAGGTGGGAGGAATCTTGAATGGAACGGGGATGGTTGGGCCAAATGGCTGATTTCTGTGTTGTATGTCTTATGCAATCCTATGAAAATACTGGAATCTATTATTAAGGGGCATGATAACAGGGCGCTTAGAAAATCATTATGATTTATGAAAGAGAAACCATTTTGACAAATGTGTTGAGTTTTTTTGAGTTTGTAACTAACAGAGTAGCTAAGGGGGAATAATTGAAAGTTATGTATTTGGATTTTCAAAAATCATTTGATAAGGTACCACACAAAATTACAGCCCATGGGATTTGTGGTAATATATGAGCTTGGATTAAGGATTGGTAGAGACAGAAAACAGAGTAGGAATACTCAGTTCCAGGTTGACAGGCTGTAATTAATGATGTACTGAAAGGATCAGTGCTTTGATCTCAGCTACTTATGATCTTTATCAATGGCTTATATGAGGAATCAAGTGCATTGTATCCCAGGTTTGCTGCAAGATAAGTGGGAAAGTAAACTGTGAAGAGGATGCAGTGCAGCTGATAAGGATTTGGACAGATTGTGATTGGGCAAGAACTTGGTAGATGGAATATAACCTGGAGAAATGTGAAGTTATCCACTTTGGTAGGAAAAGTAGAAAAGCATTGCTCTTTTTTTTAAAATGGTGAGATACTGAGATATGTTGGTATTCAGAGGGACCTGGGTGCACTTTTACATAAATCACAGAAAGTTAACATGCAGGCATGGCAAGCAATTAGGTAAGCAGATGGTATAGGGCCTTAGTGAGACCACCCAATCCATCCCTTACCTTGGCAATGCCTGAGGTTGAACTAGACTTCACAACCAAAGTATGATGCCTGACCCTAAGGTGAACTTCAAACAATGTATCTGTCCTATCGATAAGGTTGCCTGTTTCCACCTCTGTAAGATCGCCAACTTTGCTCCTGCCTCAGCTCACCTGCTGTTAAAAACCTCATCCAAGCCTATGTTGCCTCTGGGCTTGACTGTCTACCATCCACGAGGCACAAGTCATGTGTGTGATGGAATACTATCCATTTGCCGGGATGAGTGCAGCTCCAACAACACTCAAGAATCTTGACACCATCCGAGACAAAGCAGCCCGCTTGATTGGCACCCCATCCACCAGCTTAAGCGTTCGCTCCCTCCACCACCAGCTCACAAAGGCAGCAGTATATACCATCTAAAAGATGCACTGCAGCAACTCTCTAAGCCGCCTTGAACAGCACCTTCCAAACCCACGTCTTCTACCACCGAGAAGAGCAAGGGCAGCAGACGCATGGGAATACATTACCTGCAAGTTCCCCTCCAAGCCGCACACTATCCTGACTTGGAACTATATTGCCTGTCCTTCGTTGTCCCTGTCTCAAAATCCTGGAAGTTCCTCTCTAATAGAGCTCTGGGTGTACCTACACAAGCTGGACAGCAACAATTCAAAAAGGCAGCTCTCAAGGGCGTTTAGGGTGGACAAGAAATACGGGCTTTGCCAGTGACTCTTAGACCCCAAGAACGAATAAAAAATAATCTGCAAGGTTCCAAATATGTTACCTCAAAATGACTATGTTGTAATATGCACCCATAAATGACATATAGCGATGAAGTTAGAGAACTTTAGCAACACACTGCAGGACATAACCCATTTGAGTTCCATAACATAATAACCTCTTTATACAATGAATGATAGAGTGAGGCATATGCTGTGCCAAGATGTTACAGATTATGGTGGAATACAATTCCATTGCTGGCCCATAGCGCCTCATTGATGCTCTGTTTTGAGCTGCAAGATCAGGTCTGAATAAATGCCATTTACCACAGTGGTATGCCACCCAACATGACTGTTATGTCTTGATTATTAAGACAGGACTTCCTTTCTCATTGGTAAGATCATGGATTCATCAGTTGAGGAAGTGTGGTAAATAGTAATCATCATCAGATTTCCTTGCTAGTGTTTGACCTGATGCCATTATACTTCATGGGGTCTAAAGTCAATGTTGAATACTCCCAAGGCCATTCCTTCATGACTTTAAACCACTGTGTCACTGCAGTAACACTGGGTCTGTCCTGATGTTGGGACAGGATGTACCCAGGGATAGTGATGGAGGACTTTGGGACATAGGCTGTAAGGTATAATTCAGTGAATATACCTGTGTCAGGCCATTGCTTGACTAGACTGTGGTACGGCTCTCCCAATTTTGGCAAATGTCCCCAGAAGTTAGTGAGGAGGGCTTTGCAAAGTTGTTTATAGGACCAAGGTCGATGCAAGGTGGTCCTTCAGTTTTATTCTTCAACTTTTCTATAGCAGACTGATAGCAGAATGACTTACTAGACATTTCTGAGGGCCTTTGAGAGTTGACCACATTGCTCTGGAGCCAGACTGGGTAACGACATCAAATTTCCTATCCTGATGGAAGTTAGTGAACCAGATGGTTTTTTTTACAACAATCCTATAGTTTCGTGATCATTATTAATGAGACTAGCATTTTATTCCAGGTTCATTGATTAATTTAATTTAAATTCTCCCAGCTGGGATTTGAAATCATGCCTCTCTGCCCTCTTGCTTTCTAGTTCAGTAACATTATCATTATGCTACTGTCCTCCTGAAAGTTTGCTGTTCCAAATCACAAAGGTCCTATTTGGCTACTTTGGAACATGGCTGTTCTGATTGTAACCTCCCGCCTGCCCCCGATAACCTTTCACTCCCTTATTAATCAAGAATCTATCTAGCTCTTCCTTAAAAATATTCAAAGACTCTGCTTGCAGTGCCTTTTGAGGAAGTTCCAAAGACTCACGACTCTGAGTGAAGACAGGAAAATGGAACTGAGATCACAATTAGAATAGCCATGATCTTATTGAATGGTGGAGGAGGCCTGAAGGGCCAAATGGCCTATTTCTGCTCCTTGTTCATATATTAATGGTGTCCAATTGACCTGACGTGTGTTAGGCTAATAAAACTGTCCAATTTCCTTCTGGTCCTGTGATATTAACACCCAAGAACAGAAGATAAGAATTGACACCATTGATTTCCACTTCTCCATCTCCAGCTGCCAGACCAGAGTTGATTCTAATGACAGCAGTTCTGTTGTTTCATGCTATAGTTAAGGGTGGATGTTTGCACTTCCTCACTCCGTGAGCTGTCATTCCCTGATGTTATGGGCAGAATCTTTTATTCGGCATGCAGGGGTGGGCCCTGCATGCCAACGCGTAAGATGACGCACGGTGACACTCGGCATGCATCCTGACGTCACTGGGTGTCATTCTGGTCTTCCATTCAGCGGGCACGCACCGGAGTCGGCTGCATGCCTGCCAAACTGTCAAAGGCCTGTTAAGGCCATTAATCAAACAATGAAGACAATTGAGAAAGCTGCCCATCCAACCTTAAGGTTGGTGGGCAGGCGAAGAGCCCAAGCGGCTTTCGCATTTTTCATGAAGCCTCATCCACGGACGTGATGAGGTTTCATGAAGAGTTTATAACATTAATATTTCTGGAACATTTGAAAAACGTGTAAATGATTTTTTAGGTCCTTTATTTAAAGTTCATATTATGAAATTAATTTAGCTGCCTCAGGGAGATTTCTGCACTCTTTCGCGTGCATGTGTGAAAGCGCAGGCCCTGATTCTCCCTCTTTCTCCCACCCCCGCCCACACAGGTAGAGCTGAGCACTTCCGGCCACACATCACGCTGGGCGGGCCTTAATTAGCTGGCCCACACAAAATGGCAGCGCACAGCTGATTGCGGGCAGCTCCTGACCGGCCCGACCGACAGGGAGAAAATTCTCCCCTATGTGATGTCCTCATCCGCTGGATAATTTTATGGGGTCAACATCTTTGCATCGCAGTCTCACAATGCTTCCACCTGTGTATAGTGGAAATCAAGAATTTCAGACTTTGATGTAGAATCAACTATATGGAGTATTTTGAAGCATCCCACTTTTTTGGCCACAATGGGAGATTCCTAAGGACTGTGGTGCAAATTGCTGCCTAATGTGCCTGCCGTTGCCCAGCTCTGAGAAGAGTTACTGTTGTATGTAATATATTTCTTCTCACTTTCTACAAAATCTTTCCTCTCCCAGTCCAAAAGAGCTAAAGGATGATGAATGCAGGTCATTAGCTTCTTGAAAATAAAAATGGTCAGATTTTGATTTTGCAATGCAGATCAGCTAAACTGGCAAATGCTGAATATTCTGTTTTATTGGAAACAAGTTGTAACTCTAATGCTAAATATGATCATAGTAAACCATGTTCTTTTCAAAGAAAGAAGAAAAAAATCCAATTTTAAATTCTGAATCCTGTGCGTGAATAGAATCACAGAATCTTAACAGCACAGGAGGAGGCCATTTGGCCTACTGTGTCTGCATCGGCTCTCCAAATGAGCATTATGACTAGTGCCATTGATCTGCTTTTTCCCTGTACTCTTGCACTTTGTTTCCATTCAAATAATCCTCTAGTCCCCTCTTGAGTGCCTCGATTGAACCTGCCTCCACTACATTTCCAGGCAGTGCATTCCAGACCCGAACCACTCGTTGTGTGAAAATGTTTTTCTCACGTGATGCTGAACCATTGCAGTTTGAAACTCCAGCTAAATTAACTAATTAATTTTTAATGTGCCTGCTCCACTTATACATTTTAATTGATTCATAAATATTTGAGTGAAAATTTAGAAAAATAATCCTTTATTTAAAATAACCCCTTGTTTTTGCTTGAAGACATTTTTCCTACTTTAGAAATTTAATAATTTATCAATCCTTTCTTATTTATCAGTTCAAAACATAAAGGTCCTCAAAGTTAATAAATTTAATGTTTTGAAAATATCGTTTCAAAGATGCCTTCATGTTGTCTATATCATTTTTTTCAGATTGTTAGATGAACTTGGTGAAGGACTTACAGCTCAAGCTATTTCATCTGTTGATCCACAGCTTCTTACCTTTATGGCTCTGGAAGAACGATTGGCTCAAGCAATGGAGGTGATAACCTTTACTAATATTTCCTATGATTAAACCCAGGAATTTGTAACTGACTACACTGGAATTTTTAAATTTTATAACTGATGTACGTTTTAAATTGATCAGTATCCTTGGTGTCCTAGTAATAATTTTTGAATATCCTGACTTTAAAACCCAATAGTTAAATTCAAGGTTTGTTACATAGTGGTGGTTATTTTTATCCATTCTAGTCCTGGTTATTAAATGAATAACTTTGGCACACTATTTAACCATAAGAAAAATGGGCACCGCTGCTATGTAGGGTAAAACACAATAGCCAAGTTTATGCAAATCAAGGCTTTAAAATCAGCAAATAAGATGAATGGAGGCATTGATTGAAGGAGAAGCGTTGGTAAGAGCACCTTGAGAACTCCTTACTTACTCTTTTTGTGCAGTGCAATATTTTACAATCTTGTGAATGGACAGATAGGGTCTTGGCTTAAAGTCTCATGTGAAAGAGAGCATCTTTATCAATGCTGCGTTGCCTCATTACTGTAGTGAAAAGGCAAGCCAAATTATATATAAATGCTAGAGTAGGTCTTGCCAGCAACCTTTTGAGTCAAAGACGAGAGTCCTACCAACTAGGCCACACTATCAATATGCATGTATCTGGCTTATGCTCTGTGATCTTGGTGAATTTGATGCAGATAGAGCATTTCAAAAATTGAATAAATTTTCCATTTCCTGATGTTAACATCCAGCACCTTGGTGAGCATAAAAAATTCTGTCAATGAATTTGTGACCATAATGTATGACCTAGTCTCCAAGAACTATCAGGATCAAGCTCCTTGTAATTCTGCCCTTGTTGAGGCTACTGATGAACTATTACCTGGATGTACTGCCATCTGATAGGGGGATGAGAAGCGGATGCTTACATTATACACTCACCTCTAAATTTGATTATTAACGATAAGTTTAAACTTTCAGACAAGAAAGTTGGTTATTCACTGATCCTCATGGAAAACCACACTTTAAATACCCTAAACAACCTGCTGAGAATTTCATAGTGGAAGAGTTTCAGTTGACAGAAATGGAGAGCATACTTAATCCTCATAATAGCACTTTCTCAAGTCAAAGGCTTTGACATAACTTGCAGGAATACTGCCAATTTTTAAGTGGTTAAAACCACATTGCTTTCTAGCAAAATGTACTAGTAAGATTCCTGCTGTTGGTTCAGTCAGGACCTCCCTTGCACTGTAATGTAGTGCCAAGTGAGAAGAATCCAACATCACTGTGACAATTCTAATAGCTAGTCAATTATTCAGCAGCACCTCTGAGTATAGTGAATCTGTCTAGCTCAGGAAACCGATGCACTTCTTACCAATGCTAAAAAAGCCATGCTTGCTTTCTCCAATTCCATTCAGGAAGATGTTCATCTGTTGGCATTCATAGGAGTTTGGGGTACCAATATGAACAAAAATTGCTTCTAAAAACTTGGCATGAGCCCAATTTATGTCTGCCACCATTATTTAGGTTAATGTAATGTGGAGTCTATTTCCTTCCAGCAAACCAGTTTATTCAGCCTATCTGCATAGTAGACTTCAAATGCTTTTCCAACTCCAATGAAGGTAGTTCCTTCATGTAGCCTTTTGAGCCATATTATAAGCCAGTACTTTAGTCTCCCTAGACGCCAGAGGTGGTCTTGGGTTTGTTAGAGAGCATCAAATTTCTCAAGTCAAGGGCAGTAGCCCAGAGCAACCCTTTCAAGCATGATTGATAGTGGACCTTAACAGCAGAAAAACATTTTGGGTTTCATTTTTGCAATTGTGCATGCTTCAGTTGAGCACAACCTTAATCCAGTTCGTCTCACTAGTGGCCTCCTATGGCTCCATAATAAATCTTTACAGGTGTTCTTAATTGCTCTGGAAGCTTTAATTACTGCTTTATAGACATCTGCCTCTGTCTTGCAACTATTGTACTGTTTGTGTCTAGGATAAGATTATCTACAGAGCAAGAAATTTATATAAAATTTGAAGTTAAGGGAACATGAGAAGGGATTAAAAAATTTTACTTTTGTGCAAGTTTCTTCTGTCATACCCCCTATGTGAAATATTTGACCTCACATCGCTCTCTGATAGCCCCACGGAGATGAGAAATTTGCTGTACCTGTTATTATAAATTTGCATCCTTTAAAGTCTGTAATGCAATATGTTGATACAAATATGAAGCCTTTTACATAATGCTCAAGTACCGTGCAATGGCACCTTTGTGTTGTAGTCCTCTTCTACCTGATTCAGTGGTGCTTAAGTTGTCATTTTGTACAAATTTGATTCCATACACAACTTGAGTGCTTTTACACACACATGCACATTTTTTTTATTATAAAAAAATCTGTCTACACAGATACACAAAAAATATACTAACTAAACATTTTAATTTCCTGGATGCTTTAGTTTTAAATGTGTTTTTATTGAAAGGCTGCTTTGGCACACCTTGAGTCCCTGGCTATAGATGGGGAGCAAGCTCCTCCTCCGGCTCCCAAGGAAACAATTGAATGTTTACCGCAAGTTGCAATCTCTGAGGAGCAGAATGGTAAGTGAAATTATTGTTTCTGGTGTTAGGTGCATTGGTGTTTCTGAAAAATAGATTTCATTTTGGTCAATTAAACGATTTGAGTAGGCCCTGGAATCATCTTGGAAGAACAAATAAAATCATACATTGAGAATTTCTTCAAAGCTGACATCATATTGCAGCAGAAATCCAGTTGATTGTTTTGATTGTAATTTGATGTGCAAGTGCCAGCTTTCTCCTCCTTCAAAAAGTTGTATGATCCAGGAACGGATTTGATCCCTCTTGTGGGCTGAATTAGCTAATTTTCAGCAATGGCAACACTATAGTTGGCCTTTGTCTTCTGGAATATGGCTTATGTGTATATTATAACAGAGACACGTAAATGATTTGATCTTTGATGACAAAATCTTATCTACTGCCTTAGCGGCATCACCTATTCACACCCTTCGGTTCTCAATATTGCACTGTATTCAAAATAAAGAGATTACCTGGTGTTAATTTTTCAACATTGTATTTATATTGTGGGCAACACTGCCACAAGCCACCTTTAATGCCTGTCCCCAGTTGTCCCGAGAAGGTGGTGGAGGTCGTCTTAAACCACTTTAATCCCCGAGGCAGTGGGCTTCCATGATTGTGTTAGGTAGGGAATTCCAGAAGTTTGGCAACATATAGTCAAGCCCAGGATATTCTATCGTTTGTCAGGGAACTTGGATGTAATAGCGATCCCACAACATTGTTGCTCTTGTTCCTCTTTGTGACAGAGGTTACAGAGGATGGAGGTGCTGTTGAATTAACATTGGATAAATGTAACATGAGGTATTTACAGAAAAAGTGTTGGTTCAGTGTCATTCTAACTGCTTAAATCTTAATCAAACTGGATACTCCTCAAATTCATGGCCTCTTTGCCCATTTTTCTCCTTTTCTCAAACTGGGTGTTGGCTGCAGTTCTGTGCAGAACTAATTCAAATATTTGAATGGAAAGATGGGAATTTAATGTGTTTCTTGTTAGCTAGCTGCTTGGTAACCAGTGTTTTACAGGGAAAAATAAATCCAGAAATAATTTGTGGATGCTAAGCAATGTGATTGCTGTTATCTGAATTGAATAGTAATGTATGTCTAAATACAATGCGATTCTCTATTGGTGACTTAAGATAATTTTTGCATTTTGAACCAGAATTGCACAGTCTTTTTTTTGGATCTGTGATCTGTGTTGTAACGTATGGACATTCTACTATTGATCCTGCAGGTTTGGAGCAATCCTGTGCCATCTGTTGCAGTGAATATGTGAAGGAAGAGTTAGTGACAGAGTTACCATGCCATCATTTATTTCATAGGCCATGTGTGACCCTCTGGCTACAGAAGGTATGTACTAATGATCTAACTTTTAACCCATTAATTCAAAAAACATTCCTGAAAGCAAAACACTAATGTTCAAGAAACTTTGGTAATTTAATTGCATTTGGCCTACCTTTCCAAAAAGGTTACTTTACTATTCTTTCTTATTTTTGTAATTTGTAAGACATGTTTAAAATATACGAGTTGAATTTATACGATTACATTTATATAATTTTTAATTTTTCATTAAATATTGAGAAAATTGAAGACATTATCATCAGTCCCGTCTACAAACTCCATTCCCTCTCCCTGGCAACGGTCTGAGGCTGAACCAGATTGTTTACAATCTTGGTGGCATGAGTTTCCAACCACATACCAATGTCATCACTAAAACCATCTATTTCTACCTCAGATGCTGGAAATCTGAAATAACAGAAAATGCTGGAAAAACTCAAGTCTGGCAGCATCTATGGAGAGAAAAACAGAGTTAATGTTTTGAGTCCATATGACCCTTCTTCAGAGCTATGTGAAATTGTCCAACTCCGTCCTTGCCTTAATTCATCTGCTACCGAGAACCTTATCCATACCTTTGTTGCCTCCAGACCAGGGATGAGAAATTTGTGCCATTTGGTGGAATTCCAAATTTGGGATCATGAAATTCCACCCTTTTAATCTTTCTTTCTGATCTCCACCTCTGCAGAGGTGCATTTGAAATGTACCATGCTTTAAACATTTTAAAAAGGACATTATACTCCTCTGAACTTGTGTATGCAAAAACAGAAAGAAAACAGATTTCCTGTTGATTCTGGAAGAGGGGTGTGTGTGTGTGTGTGCAATTTACCTACTCCTGGCCGCCTGTGAAGTGTGTTGCCATGTGGCTTTGTCAGACATGCTGTTGGAGCATGAGCTGCTGGGTGAGGAAGGATCAATCACAGCATGTGAATGTCACAAAGGGCGGATTTCAAGGACAGTTGAGAGATGAAATGTGTTTTGGAGAGTACTAGGCAGCTGGGTGGGGAGGACATCTTTGAATATGGCTGCTGGCTGGGAGGAAATCAGGCTGTTGGCAGCCAACTTCCAGAGAGCGCATTTCACAAGCACCGTGCAGAGGTATGACTGTAAAACTGTTATTTCCCCATTTTTCCACCCTGCTTGACAGCACCTACTTTCCTGGGCAAACTTTTTTTTCTCTCTTCCCAATAACTTCAGACTCCTTGTAGGCAATGTCTAGTGAGAGCTCCCTTTCAGACTGTTGTGCACCCCTTAGTCTGAAGGTTGGTCTCTCTCTCTTGGATCAGTATGTGTGAGCTTAGAGGTGGGGGGGGGGGGGGATTTGTTTGTCAAACTCGTTTTCTTGTTTATAAAGCACCGTGTTATAGGCTTTTCCTCCATTTGTCCCCTAATCTATGTATTTTCTAAAGCTGCGTAACTTTTCTTGACCAGCAAAGAAAGTTGAACATGACTGCATCATCAAAAAATTAGCATAAACAATTAGTGTTGACAGAAAACATAGAACATTCAATTTGTAATCTTGTTTTTGCAAAGCAAACCTTGCAATATGAGGTCAAATTAGGAACCTTAGAAACATAGCTTTAATTATTTTGGAGGTTGTGTCTGCCACCTTGTGTTTTGAGAAATCAATTACAGTGATTCAAAGTTCTTATGCACGTAGCAGCAATTTGTATTTATGAAAGAGCCCTAATGTAATAAAACATCTCAAGGTCCTTCAGAGGAGCTTTATAAAACAAGTATGATACCAAGCCACAGAAGGAGATATTAGGTCAGACAACCAAAAGCTTAGTCAAAGAAGTAGGTTTAAGGAATGTCTAAAGGAGGAACGCGCAGCAGAGTCTGAGAGGTTTAGGGAGGGAATTCCAGAGTTTAGGGACTTAGCCGCTGAAGGCACGGCCACCAGTGGCGGAGCAATTAAAATCAGGGATGGTCAGGAAACCAGAATTACAGACATGCATGCAGGTATCTGTGGGTTTTGGGGCTGGTGAAGATCGTAGGTAGGGAGGGGTGAGGCCTTGGAGGGATTTGAAAACAAGGATGAGAATTTTAAAGTGGTTGGATTGCTTAACCAGGAACCAGTGTAGGTCAGTGAATGTGGGATGATAGGTAAACAGGAATTGGCGTGATTAAGGATGATACGAGCAGCAGAGTTTTGGATGCCCTTAAGCTGACACAGAATAAAATGTGGGAGGCTGGCCAGCAGTGTTTTAAAATAGTCTAATACAAAAGCAACAAAGTTGTGGATGAGGGTTTCAGCAGCAGATGAGCTAAGGCAGGGGTGGAGACAGGCAATGTTACAGAGGTGGAAATAGTTGATCTTGATGATGGCACAGATGTGGAAGCTCACCTTGGGGTCAGAATAGTCTGATCCAGCCTCGGAGAGGGGTGAAATTGGTGGTTAGGGAATGGAGTTTGTCATGTGGACCAAAGACTGGCCTCAATCTTCCCAATTTTTAATTGGACGAAATTTCTGTTCATCCAGTACTGGGTATCGAACAAGCAGTCTGAGAGTTTAGACACAGTGGAGGGAGGTGATGGTAAAGTAGAGCTGGGTGTTATCAATGTACAAGTGGAAACTGACATGTTTGTAATACATTACAATTGATGTGAAACCTCACTTAAGCTTGCAACTTACAACATCTGCCTTTGGAACTGGAGTATATTCGACTGTCTAAGCTGAGATACAAAGTTGATCAAATTCACCATGTTAGGTTGTGGCCTGGCGTTTCCCCATTGAATGCAATTGGGAAATTAGATACAAAAATGTTTCCATTGTTGCCCATTTGTCGATGTCAAGTTACTGTCAAGTATCTAACAAATCTCATTAGACTATACCAAAATTTAAAATAAACATAAATCAAGTTAAACAATTGGAGCCAAGGTATACCCAAACCAATATCATATATTTCTTCTTTAATTATGAAAATGTAAGTTTCAACTCCTTCAACCATCATTTATGCACAACATGGATAGATAGATGGAAGGAGCTAAGTTCTGATGTATTTATTTAATCCTGTATTATGTGTACTAATTATATTAAATGCTGAATTGTTCAAATGCTGAGGTCACTTTGGTAGTTTGATACAAATACTGTCGAGACTGTGGACCAATGTGATAGAAGGTAAACTAAATTAATGTTTCTATCCATTTGAAGTCTAAAAATTTCACCAATTTGAAGTGGCCTAGAAAGAAGCATTTGCTTTCACTACAGTTCATAGAGTGCTATAGTTACATGATTCCTTGTCACAAAGAATTTTCAGAACTTTTTGTCTTTGACCCCTGCTCCAGACTTGATTATTTCAAGACACTCAGGGCCGGTGTGCCACATTCTATCTTCTATAAACTTAAGGTCATCCAAAACTCTTCTGCTCAGGTTGTTGATGTTATATTACACCAGTTAACGTAGTAGAATATTCCAAGAAGCTTCACAGGAGTGATAGTAAATAAAATTTTGACACCAAGCCACGTAAGGAAATAATTAGGGCAGGTGATCAAAAGTTTGGTTCAAAGAGGTAGGTTTTAAGGAGCACTTTAAAGCAGGATAGAGATATAGAGAGTTAGAGAAGTTTAGGAATGCAATTCCAGAGTTTAAGGTTTTTACAGCTGAAGACACAACACCTAATGATGGAGTGATTAAAATTGGGGATATATAGAGGAGGCCAGAATTGGAGGAGTGTTGTTATCTTGGCGAGTTGTAGGGATGGATAATGTTACAGAGGTGGGGAGGTGAGAGGCCATGGTAGGATTTTAAAGCAAACATGAGAGTTTTAAAATCAAAATGTTGCTTAACCAGGTGCCGGTGTGGATCAGAAGTATTGAGAAATAGGTGACTGGGACTTGGAGCAAGTTGGGATGCAGGCAGCGTTTAGATGTGCTTCAGCTTCTGAATGGTGGAAGATGTTAAGCTGGCCAAGAGTGCATTAGAATAGTCTAGTATAGAGTTAACAAAGAGATGGATGAGGATTTTAGCAGCAGATGCATTGAGACAGGGCTGGAGTCAGGTGATGGTACAGAGGTGAAAGTAGGTGGTCATAGTGATGATGTGGATGTGTGGTCAGAAACTCATTTTGGGTTCAGATAAAACAGCAAGGTTGGAATCATTCTGGATCAGCCTCAAACAGTTGCTAAAGAGAGGGATGGAGTCAGTGACTACAGAATTAAGACCATAAAACTTATGGGAAAAGTCAAAAGGTATACCTCTAAAGCCACCAATAAATTTAAGGATCATTAGTACATAAATCTTGCAACGTAAGGTCAGTTTCATAAGGTCAAGCCCGTGGAAGTATTAATTCCATGCTATAACCAACTAAAGGAAACAGAAAGGTTTGCACTTTTATAATGCCTTTCACAAACCATAGGATGTCCCAAAGTGCTTCACAGGCAAAAAAGTGCTTTTGAAGTGTAGTTCCCTGTTGAAATGTAGGAAATACAGTGACCAAGTTCTCACAAACGGCAATGTGATGATGACCAGTGTCAGTCTTGATTTTTCTGTTTCAATTCTGGAGTGGGAATTGAACCTGCAACCTTCTGACTCTGAGACAAGAGCGCTACCAAGCGAGCCACAGTTGACGAGTTACTGCTATAACTTTATGGGTTTGATTTTGCTATCATCACAAGTATAATAGTTATAGTCACTCCTGTATGTAGTCTGAATGCCTTACCGTTAAGTAGTGTACCTACACTTGCCATTGTGTTACTCTGGTATAATAATACTGCCTTGTCATCTGTGATGAATATTCATGTTTTTACAAATTCTCCAAAAGCAGACTGAGCAAACATGGGATGAGACCAGATATGCAACGTTAAGCTGTTTTATTTCACAAAGTAAAATCAGATTTACAGCTATGATCCAATTCACTTAGTTTAATCAGTACAACTTATTTTCACGTAATAATACAATAAAATGAATACACAATCCTTCCCCCATATTAAAGGGTCATCTGACTTAAAATAGTTTCTGTTTAGTTTTCTGTGTGCTAAACTTCTCTCAACCTTTGCTGGGCCTTACTCTGTCCTGCTATTTTGTTGAAAAAAAATGGCTTCCTTCACAGCTTTTTCAGTCTGCAGTCTTTGATGGGCTTAATTGACTGTGCCAGTAAATGTCTCCTTTTTTTCAAAACAATAAGTCTCCCCCGGAAAGGAGGCTGCACCATTTTTTATTTGGTTGGGTCAGATGCAGCGATCCTGGGTGAGCTTCTCGCAGGATTCAAAGTCGATATCAAAACTCCTAAGTGAAACCTTCAGAGTGCCCTTGTAGTGGTTCTTTTGAGAATGCTATGAGAGTGCATCCCACACCCAAGCTCTCATAGAAGATTCACTTTGGTGAGTGAGTGTCAGGCACCCTGGCTATATGAGCAGCCCAACTCAGTTGGGTGTGGCCTCCTTCAAAAGCAAGTGTAGAATGGGCAGAGAGAAAATGCAAGGAGAGGAAATCCTAAACCAGCAGCTTGTCTGGAGTGTCCTGTCCTCTTCGCACCTTGGACTTAGCCATTTCAGAACCTGTCGAATTGGAGTGAAACAAGTCATCCTCGATCCTGAGAGACTGCCTAAGAAGTTATGCAACAGAACCTTCTGAACTCAGGTCAACCTTAGCAGTCACCTATGTTACCCTATCAACACCCCAGATGATGAACATGGTGCAGCTGGTTATCTTTGCATCGAAGGACAAGCAGGAAGTAAAAAGAACTAGAAAGGAAGACCTGCCAGACCACAGTCAAGTGTTCAGGAAAGCAGACCTCCCAATACAATGAATGAGAGACATTTATTAATTCCAGAGAAAAACTAATAAATTGCTTATCGTTTGCAGTCACAGTGGGGGGAGGGGGATATCAGCTTAATAGCATATTAATCATCTATTACCTCTGTGCCCTTTTTTTGTTGTGTACAGATGCCTTGCTTTAAAAATCCAATATTAACAGTAACTCTACATTTAAAAAAAGCAAAAATACTGTGAATGCTGGAAATTTGAAATTGTTATGAAAATATAATTTTCACAATATTTTTATGATTTATTGTAAAAGTAGGTTAATAGTGGGGCTTTGGATTAGTTTCTCTGTGTGTATGTGTGGGATTTAATTGAATTGGAGATGGCTGATCTGGAGATTTTGTGTCATCAAAAAAGAAGCTGGGGTTGAAATGCTAAATATGTAAACATGGTTGACATTTTTGAATGTGAGGTGTAAGGAAAATTTGCATTTTTAGATAAACCAGAGTAGTTTGAATTTCAAAGAGATGGTAAGATGTTACACCTAGTCAGAAGAAGCCAAACAATGTGTTTATTTTTTCCAAGGTTACTGATGAAATTAGTACTATGAAAGATGAGCTGGGGCTGGGTTGATTGAGCATCTCCCAAAAGTATTCCACCAGCTTTTCCTCCTGCTCCTCATCCATCAATAGCATCCTACCATTCTTGCCCTTGGTTGGTACAGTGTTGTTGCTTCTTGTTCCAGTCAGTTCCTGTACAGTCCTGTAGCCTGGGCCAGCATTTATTGCCCATCTCTAGTTGTCCTTGAGAAGGTGATGGTGAGCTGCCTTCTTGCACCGCTCTAGTCCATGTGATGTAGGTACACCCACAGTGCTGTTAGGGAGGTTGTTCCAGGATTTTGACCAGCGACAGTGAAGGAACGGTGATATATTTCCAAGTCAGGATGGTGTGTTGCTTGGAGGGGAACTTCCACGTGGTGGTGTTCCCATCTATCTGCTGCCCTTGTCCTTCTAGATAGTAGTGGTCATGGGTTTGGAAGATGCTGTCGCAGGTGAATTTCTGCAGTGCATCTTGTAGATCGTACACACTGTTGCTACTGTGCATCTTTGGTGGAGGGAGCGAATGTTTGTGGATGTGGTGCCAATCAAGCAGGCTGCTTTGCCCTGGATGCTGTCAAGCTTCTTGAGTATTGTGGGAGCTGCACTAATCCAGGCAAGTAGGGAGTATTCCATCACACTCCTGACTTGCGCCTTGTAGATGGTGGACAGACTTTGCGGAGTCAGGAGGTGAGTTACTTGTCACAGGATTCCTAGCCTCTGACCTGCTCTTGTAGCCACAGTATTTATATGGCTAGTCCAGTTCCTAGTCCAGTTCAGTTTCTGGTCAAAGTAATCCCCAGGATGTTGATAGTAGGGGATTCAGTGATGGTAATGCCATTGAACGTCAAGGGCACTGGTTGGTTTCTCTCTTGTTGGAGATATTCATTGCCGGACACCTATGTGGCACAAATGTTACTTGCCACTTGTCAGCCCTGGATATTGTCCTGGTCTTGTTGCATTTGGACATGGGTTGCTTCAGATCTGAGGAGTCGTGAACGGAGCTGAACATCGTGCAATCATCAGCGAACATCCCCACTTCTGACCTTATGATGGAAGGAAGGTCATTGATGAAGCAGCTCTCCTTCACAGCATTATCCAGTCATCTGTATCTCTCATTTTGTTCTCGTCTTTGTTCAATGTTCTTTTCCCGGCCCGTCTTGCTCTTCACCATGTGCAGAGGGATCTAGGTGTCCTGGTATATGAATCACATAAAATTAGTATGCAGGTACAGCAAGTGTTCAGGGAAGCAAATGGAATGTTGGCATTTATTGCAAGAAGAATGGAATATAAAGGTAGGGAAGTTTTACTACAATTGTACAGGGCCTTGGTGAGACCATATCTGAATACTGTGTGTCGTTTTGGTCTATTTATTTTTAAAAATATATAATTGCTCTAGAGGTTCACTGGAATCATTCCTGGGATGAAGGGGTTGTCTTATGAAGAAAGGTTGAACAGGTTAGTCCTATACCCATTGGAATTTAGAAGAATGAGAGTTGATTTTATTGAAACATATAAGATCTTGAGGGGACTGGATAGGGTGGATACTTGGAGGATGTTTCCTTTTATGGGGAGGATTAAAACTAGGGGACATAGTTTAAAAATAAGACATCTCTCTTTTAAGACAGAGATGAGGATAAACTTTTTCTCCTGAAGGGTCAATGGCGTGTGGAATTCTCTTCCCCAGAAAGTAGTGGAGGCTGGATCATTGAATTTATTCAAGGAAGAGTTAGATTTTTGTAAGGCAAGGGAATCAAGAGTTATGGGGTCAGACAGGAAAGTGGAATGACAACACAACCAGAACAGCCATGATCTTATTGAATGGTGATGCAGGTTCAAAGGGCCAAATGGTCTATTCGTGCTCCTATGTTCTTATGTTCACTAACTGTCTTTCACCAATCAATTTCTACCTTGGGTTAGTGATCTTTCATTCTTTGTTGATTCCTTTCCTCTGCTCAATGGTTACCTCTGCACTTTCGTTAATCCCTCAATGTTGCCCAACTTCGTTAGCACTTTGAATCTGTTGGAGAGGGCCAGCCGGAAACTGATATGTCCCTGTCCTCTAGTTTCCCATTGCAAATTACCTTTGTGATTCCATGGTTGTTGCCTTCTTCAGCTTCAGGTAGATCCCGCCTAACACAAGGTGGTGGTCCGATCTTTCATCACCTCGAGAAATCTGAACCTCTTTTAGGAATAGCTTCCATCTGCTGCAGATGCATATATAGTCAATCACCTTCAGGGTGTTACCATCTGGAGATCTCCATATCTTTTTGTGGATGCCCTTGTGTTTGGAGAAGGTATTCCCAATGCTGAGCCCATTGCTGTTGCAGAAGGCCGGGAGGCACTTACCATTTCTATTGAACATGCTTGCTGACCCATTAGGCCTGATCATACTGTTCAGTACTTGCAGGTTACTGTTGAGCTTAGCATTGAGGCCACCAATCAGTAGCTTGATATCATAGCTTTGTTCATTGTGTTTTGCAATTGGTGGTAAAATTCATCATCCTCCTCCTCTGTGTCCATCTCTGTAGGTGCATAACCTTGCACAACAGTGACTTAGGCGTGCCTTGTGTGGAATTGGATAGTGATGATGCAATGGTTTACTGGCTTCCACTCCACTAATGCTAATATCGAGCATCTGTTGAGTATGAGGTTAACTCAATAGGTGTGGTGTTCTTCTTCCCTGGAGCACAGGATCGTCATGCCCTCACTGCTGATTTGCCCTAGGCATGTTCATTGCATCTTGCTGATGCCTAGGTTGTCAAGTGGATAGATTCTCATTTCTCGCAGCAACTAGAATATCTTCATGCACTGGAAAACTGTTGGGACATTCCATCTGCCAATTCTGGTGATGGTTTTGGTGTTGAAGATTGAGTTTGTCAAGGATGGGACTTTCTTTCGGCTCTCATCCATTCCCAACGTACGTACATCCTCGGCTTTGCCATTCTTTCTTTGCTGAGGTTTGCTATTTCTTGCTGTTTTGTAGGAAGACCAAGACAATGATGACTGGATGGCAACAAGGCCTTCCCATCACCATCAGGCAACAGAACATCAAGGACACGACCACTTCCACCACCTAGGAAACAACATCTCCATGTAGAGATAAATGCTCACACAAGAATCTGCAAAGCAGCATCAGTCTTCCAGCTGCGCCACGTGGTCTGTGCATCCAACACCATCAACATGACCATGAAGCTGTGATTCTATATGTCCATGGTAGTACCAACTGCAATCCATGTCAGTGAGGCATGAAAGAGAACACAAAAGATGTTACATAATTTGGACATCATTCACCAGGGTTGCCTACGTAGGAACCTGGGCATCACATGAAGAGACAACATCACCAGCCAAAAGGTGCTACAGAGAACTGATTAGAAGCACCTGCAAGAATTTGTGACAGAGGGATGACTGAAACTGGCGGGACATGTATTTTGCCACCCAGACATACACCCCACCAGAGTGGCAGTAGAATGGACACCACCAGATGGAAAAAAAAGATGGGACCAGCCGAAGAAGACCTGGTGAAGCACATTTAAGGAGGACTTCCAAGAGTGGGACACCACATAGGCTAGGAAAAAGAAAGTGATGGAACGGGACTGGTGAGAAGGTTTTGCTGCCCATTGTCCCACGTGAGACCGGAGGACCTAAGTCTAAGGTTTTGAAATATTGTCATGGGATCTTTTACACGCACCTGAGCAGGCAGATAGAACCTTGATTTAAAGTTTCATTCAAAAGACTGCATCTCCAACACTGCAGTGATCCCTCAGTACTGCACTGGAATTTTAGCCTTGAATCTTATGCTCAAACCCTTGAGTGGGACTTGAACCTGGAACGTTGTGATTCAGAAGTAAGTGCGCTGTCAACTGAGCCACACTCTAATGTTAATACATTCTTCAGCAAAGCTAGGAATTACATAAAAACAAAAACAAAAATACCTGGAAAAACTCAGCAAGTCTGACAGCGTCTGCGGAGCGGAATACAGTTAACGTTTCGAGCCCGTATGACTCTTCAACAGAACTAAGGAAAAAAGGTTAAATATAAACTGGTTTAATTACATTGGCCGTTTCCTTATCATAAATATCATTTTCTTTCAAAAAAAATTGAGGGCCAGTTACCAGTGGGGAAGCCTGCTTGCCAGCTGGGTACATCGGCAGTAACTTGGTCTTCCATTGATAATGTGCATTCATAAGATTATGCATCAAATTTATGTACAAATTATTTCAAGTTACAGTATTTACAAATTACTACAAGCCAGTACAAGAATTTATAATAATTTCAGAACACCAATAATGATTGGCTAACCAACAGAAAGCAGAGAGTCGGGATAAATGGTTCTTTTTCTGGATGGCAAGCTGTAACTAGGGCGGTGCCACAGAGTTCGGTCCTTGGGCCCCAACTATTTACAATCTATATTAATTACTTGAATTCAGGGATAGAAGGTACTATAGTTAAATTTGCAGATGACACCAAAATAGGTGGGAAAGTAAGTTGCAATAAAGAAATAAGAAATTTATAAATGGATATGGACAGGTTAGGTGAAATGGCCAAAATCTGGCAGATGGAGTTTAACGTGGATGAGTGTGAGGTTATCCATTTTGGTCGGAAGAATAAAAAGGCAACTTGTTATTTAAATGGAGAGAAACTTCATAATGCTTCAGTGCAGAGGGATTTGGGTGTCCTCATGCATGAATCGCTGAAAGCTAGCATGCAGGTACAGCAGGTAATAAGGGAGGCAAATGGAATTTTGGAATTTATTGCTAAAGGAATAAAGTTTAAAAATAGGGAAGTGTTGTTGTAACTGTACAAGGCATTGGCAAGTACTGTGCACAGTTTTGGTCCCCTTACTTGAGGAAGTATGTAGTTGCATTGGAGGCGGATCAGAGGAGGTTCACTGGATTGATTCCAGAAATGTGTGGCTTGTCTTATGAGGAGAGATTGAGCAGTTTAGGCCTGTACTCGCTAGAGTTTAGAAGGATGAGAGGAGATCTAATTGAGATATATATGACGCTAAAGGGTATAGACAAAGTAGATGTGGAGCATTCTAGAACAAGAGGCCATAGTTTTAGGCTCAGAGGTGGTAGATTTAAATCAGAGATGAGGAGGAATTACTTTTCTCAAAGGGTCGTGAATCTCTGGAATTCACTAACTCAGAGCGCAGTGGATGCCAGGACGCTGAATAAATTTAAGGAGGAGATAGGCAAATTTTTAATTAGTAATGGGTTGAAAGGTTATGGGGAGTGGGCGGGAAATTGGAGTTGAGGCCGAAATGAGATCAGCCATCGTATTGAATGGCAGGGCAGGCTCGAGGGGCTGAATTGCCTACACCTGCTCCTAGTTCTTAATGTGCTTATGTTATGCAATACTGTAGGAATTACAGAAGTTCAAATCCTGTGAAGCTATCTTTTTCTTCTTCACTGTTGACATAAACGTTCGCTGATCAACATTCCTAACTGGAAATTGAGTGAAAAGAGTGGAATAGTAGAGAGATTGCATTGTTTACTGACTGACTACTTGTTCTATTTCAGTCTGGGACATGTCCTGTATGTCGTCACATTCTTACATCAACACTTCCAGAAGCTGCCACTACTGCATTTTTATCAGAACCAGAGACCACTCCTTCTACCCGTGATGGTCCTGCAATACGCTGAAGCCAAAGTTTTCCCAATGAATGTGAAAGGGAACTGCACTATTTAAATAGGAGCAGAAAGTATGAAAAATATGTTGCGATTTTACTTGTAGGCTTATTTTGTTAAAGGCTGACAAAACTGTCTTACTACTGGTGAGGTGTTTAATTCTGCATTATAATTATATGTAAAAAAAACCCTTCATTAATGGTTGTATTTTTGTGACAGAAAATTAGATCTTTTGTTGCTGTTAATATTTGGTGGGGGCTTATGATGTGTTTGATTTGTTTCTCTGTTTAAATGAAATTCTAAATATGCTTTTTGGTTCAAAAAATCATGTATTTTGATGCTGATATCTATTTGCACAGAGAGCTTAGGGCACAAATGTATTAAGTTTTATTTTGGAAGTTAATTCTAAAGTTTTTTGTTTTGTCTAATGCAGTAACACACTGACTTTACATAGGGTGATGGAGCGTGAGGAAGTTGTCTTAATTCCATGGGATAAAAAACTTTAGTTTCTTTCAATGTGACCCGAACAGTGACCATAAACGAAGACATCATCTGATATCACAACAGTATTGAGATTTGTTTCACCTCCAATAAACTGCATTATTAAAATTGAAAGTTCTGGCATACTGTTTAAATGTAATAGTTATTCTGAATTCAAAAATCTGAGGAAGAAATATTTTCAACAGTTTAAAACTGGAACTTTTTTTTAAAATCCTTTGAATTATCTTCCTTGTTCTGTATTTGAGACCAGTGCCATGAGATCTCATATGACGTACATCACTATATTTTAAGTTTATCATTCAGTGAAGTTAGCAATCAGAATTGCATGCAGACTATCTACTTGGTAACTCAAAATAAAAAGTTGTTTTATAAACATTTTATTTAAACCGTGTAACTGCAGAGAAAATAGTGCAGTGACTTATTACTAAAATTTAATTTTCCAAAAGGAGAAATATAAGCTAGAATTCTCCCATGACCACGCCAAATATGTCAGGAGCAGGTGGGCAAAAAATTGGTTTCACACGGGCATAATTTATCAGCAGGATCTTCCAGTGCTGCCCACCATGGTGGATCAGAAATCCTGCTGGAGGCCAGCAAGAAGCCAGTTTGCATCCCACTAATGGGATACAAATGAAGGCCTGTCCTGAATTGCTTTCCACACCCAATTCTCTGTTATGCCAGCGGGAAAACATGCCAGTCTAGAGCATGCCTGGACGTGTGATGTGCAGAAGTCAGGACTTACCTTTAGGGCCTTGCTCAGGACACGGACATCCGAGGAGATGATGATGCTAGAGGCCTATAGCTATTGGACTATGGAGGAACATGTCCACTGCAGGTAGGGTGGATCCTCATGCACATGGCTCCACCATGAAGCAGCTTATAGAAGGTGGCAGGTCTCTACACAGCAGCTTCGATATCGCTGAGATTTCAGATCTTCATGGACCTCGCCGAAGCTTCGGCACTGCTTCGGATCTTTATTGACTTCGCCATGGAACTAAGGATGTAGCAAAGAGTGGGGTGTGGGGGTGAAGGGGGGTAGGTAGTGAAAAGGTGTTTGGGAGGGTGGGAGTTCGAAGCGAGGGCAAGGTGTAATGGGGAGAATGGTGCAAGTGGGGAGACATGTGTAAGGGAGGGGAGTTTGGAGGGGGGAAGGTGTCCGGGGGAGGAGGGAGTACAGGCGGAGGAAGGAATGTGGAGTAGGGGCACGTATCCAGGAGAGGAGGGAGAGTGGGCTGGGGAAGGAGGAATGAGGGTGAAGTAAGGAGGGAGGAAGGTGTAAGGTGGCGAGGGGGGGGTACTGGAATGTCTAGGTGAACGTTATTATGACCACAGCCTGTGGTAATTGCTGTGCAAAACAAATCCCAGAGGGAATCTTGGCTTAGCGGCCACAACCTTTTTACTTTGTATTCTAATAATGAGAAGAACACGTACTGATCTCAGCAGTAACAGATCCAGTAACACTTTTAATTTTTAAAAACCCAAAAGTTTTGTTAACAAAAAAAAATCTTAAACACACAAGATTACAGTTACACAGTTAAGGTTAGTCTTACAAAACATTCCCCCAAAATACTCTGCTTGGTCAAAACCACAAGGAAGCACTTTCCAGGCAACAGACCTGTCTAGATATCTAAATATGAAACCCAATAATATCACAAGGCAGACTGTAGCTTCAATAAAGATGTACCACACGACCTGTATTCACTTCCACTTTGCTAAAGAATTCATTTCAGAATAAAACTGCTTGCTGCAGCTGAAGACTGTTAATAGCTGAAAATAGCTTAACGGTTCGACACCTATCCAGCTCAATAGCTATCTCTAGCTCTCTACAGCTCAACAGCTATCCACAGTAATACCTTTTCCCCCTTTCATTTCAATCCCCTTTGAAACTCAAACCCTTCCAAATATAAGATCTTTCATGTTTCCATCTTGTCTCTGCTTTTGGATCAATAAAAGTATATCCCCACTACTATTTATCTATGGACTCTTGCAACATGCAAACATTTTCTGTCACCTCTGACTCTCCTTTGAAATTCAGCAACTACCCAACTTGTCTAAAAATGCAAATGTTAGATCTAACCTATTTACTTGTACTTCAAACTTAACACCTTTACCCTTTTCATGTTTCCAAGCACCCTGTGAGCCTGACTCTCATCAAACTCTTGCCCAGTTTAATTAAATTACACACATACAGACACCCAGCCTTCTTTACAGAATAACACAATGGTCCCCTAAATATTTTAAAAATAACATCCATTCTCACAACATGCAAGGGAGGGGTTTATGGAGTCAATGATTGCCTCCTGGGAGTGAACTGAGGGTGAACATGGTAGGAGGGGCTGGTTAGAGTGACGGGGCAGAGGGAGCCAGTAGTGTGGGAAGATGAGGGTGCATCAGTAACGGTAGAAGGGGACGGCGAGGGTGGTTGGAGACACAGAGGCAAACAGACCCTGGGGGTGGCAAGGAGGTGGATGGGGTACTCTGGAAGGCAGGGAATTTGGACATTCACCTAGTCATCCTGGAATGAGAAGGGTTTGGGCTGGAATTCGATGGTGGGGAGGTTGAAGGTTAAACCAGGTTGGTCTATTGTTATGGGGGAAAGGTCATGGGTGACTGGGGGAGGGGAAATCGTGGGGGGGCTCATCAGAAATCTAACTACTGACATCCTTGCGATATCAAAAATGAGCCTTGTATTGGATGAGCACAGGTGCTGCATGGGAATGCAGTCAGTGGGTGGGCGGAGTTGTCAGCTCAGTTGGACAGCCAAAAGAGAACCCCAGCAGGCAGCTTTGAAAGTGCTCGGGACATTGAGATGAACATGATGGATGAAGGCTCCACGTGTGTGGAAGAGTACTTGCATGAGGCTCTGAAAGGCCCTGCCACAGACACTTTTCCCTCCAGAATACTCATGGTCCGGCTGCGGACAGCTGAACTGCTAGTACTGGGGGAGGTTTCACAAGCCTGTATAAGAATGCTGAATGACAACAGTAATCATTATTTAGTGAGAATGAATAAACTTGCAGCTAATACAGTGACAGTATTCACCTGTGAAATCACAAGATTAAATTTTCTTGATTTTACGTTGCCTACCATTTCTTCTAGGTGCTGCCCTGACATCTACTGCATGAGTGGAGGCAGCCTGTGGAGTTGTTTGCCCTGTTCCTTTGATGACTTCAGTGGCCAGCCTCTGGAAAGCCGGGGCCCTCTTTGACTGTCACCCTGTGGGCCAGCTGCTCCCTCTGCAGTGACAGAGGACTAGGTTAAAGGGGACATGGGCAAAGGGCAACCTGTGAGAGTCCTGAGTGGATGGCCTAGGGCAGTTCAGCTGCTGCTCCTCCTCCCTTTGGGTACCCAACAACCCTGGCCTGACCTCCTGAGGGGAAGGGGCACCTGGAGGGATGTTGAGGTGCCCCATTCCCCTCTCATGTAGCTACTGCATGAACTCACCCATGGCAATGACAATGTAGAGCAGGTCTGCACGCATGTCCAGTAGAAACTGGGCATTCTGCTGGACGAGGGTCTCCCATCCTCCCTATGGAGACCTCCATGCAAGCTCAAGTTGGCACCACTTCATCAGAGAGCAGGCAGACTGACTCCTCCAACTTGCCTGCCACTTTGTGAGGGCTTCCAACAGCTCTACGTGATGTTTCCTTGTCTCTTGCTGACTCTCCACCATGGTTTGGAAGGTAATTCTGAAATTACCTAGCTAGCCAATCAGTTCAGGACAACTAGAAATGGGCAATAAGTGCCAGCCTTGCCAGTGATCATCTGATTTGGACTTCACAGATGCCTCTTCACTAGCAGTCCTCTGAGAGCCAGGAAGCTCAGCTGAAGCTGCCACCCCCCCCCCACCGACCCCCCAAGCCAACATCTCACATTCCCCAAGCTCGTGATGGAGCTTCTCCTGCTCAAAGAAGAGAACATGCTTGAGAGGTGTTCATGTTGCATGGATTGGACCATTCGAAATTGGTTCATTTATCATACCTCCCACGGTAAGATAGCCCACTTTTGTTCTGGTGCGAATTGGGCAGAAAGGTTGTGGACCAGCTCCCTTGAGAGCACTGAGCAAATCCACATGCAAGGGATGCGCTCAGACAGGCATGTGATTTGCGGAGGTTGCTGGTTCCCTCTGTGCCTCGGCTGGTTTCCCCTCCCCCTTCACCCCCCCAACCAACTCCCACCCTCCTTCCCTGCACCGCCCCCCCACCCCCCATACACACACACACACACACACACACAAGCAACACCCATTCCGCTCCCATGCCGTGTTCCATGTCTGCTGAAGGATGAGAGAGGCACAGTGGGCACTCCACCACAGTGTGGATGCACTGAAGTGGAACTGTGAGGCAGGACATGCCGTTGCCTCTGGGCCTTGGACTCTGACATGTTGGAGTGTTTGTGGTTTATGTGACCATCTGATGAGACTTACCCTGGTGGAGCGAATAAGGTCATTCATCATCTTCCTGCACTGTGTTGCTGACCTCTTGTGCATCCCCCGGACACTGAGGGCGTCGGCCACCAGCGCCCATGCAGCATTGGTGCCCCTTCCTAGCCTCCTCCTCACATCAGGCAGGGGCATCACATTCCTGCGCGCCTCAATATGGTTGAGGAGGAGACACAGGGAGGCCTCACGAAATTTTGGAGCTGGACCAGCAGATGACCTTGCAGATATCTTTTTGTTTTTGGTCTGATATTGTGGAGGCCTGGGCACCTTTTAAATTTGGCGCCTGGATATGACGGTGCGACGCACGCCATCAAGCCTGCTCCACACAGAAGACAGCGCAAGACTCTCAGATGCATAATTAATTACACTGGGCCCGGAAGATATGGTGTAGTTTCCAAACAGCCTCTGAAGTGAGACACACTCCCCTCCCCTGCCATTGCCATGAGACTTGTCTAATTCTTCTCAGTATAAAAATATTTTAGTAATCATTTTACTGCATTTGGACACTTTTAATGCAAAGGTGAATCAAATCAGAAGATATGGTGAAACTGGCTCTGAAACATACAGGCCGTATGGTGCTTTCCTTATGCACTTATATTGTGCATATGTATATATACATATGTACTTGGTATACTTAAATTTTTGAAAACCTAAGTTGATTCTCTTTATTTCTTATGCTAACAGAGTGTATTAGGATGTGTTTTCTTATTAATATACAGACAATAAATTTGTGAATTTTATATCAAAATTCATTTTCATAGTTATGTGGATAAGAAAGATGGGGAAGTGGGGAAAGAAGAATTAACAAGAAACCATCATAATTATTTAGGGGATGAAATGGTTATGAATAGCAGTTTGAATCACACCATGGCAATTAGAATTTAAGTTCAGGTTAAAAATAGTTGGAAATATAAAGCTAATATCAGTAAAAATGATTATGAAGCTGTTAAAACTGTGGTAAAAATGCAACTGGTTCACAAAATGTGCTGTAGAGGAAACCTGCTGTCCTTATTTGGTCTGACATATATGTGACTAGTTCCATATGAAGATGGCTGGCTCTTAACAGTCCTCTGAAATTTAGAATTAGAAAAAGGGAATGCATGCATAGGTTAAGTATAATTTCAAAGCAGTATTTTGGCATTGATTGTGGATAACAAACAAAACTTGCCTTTAGCTATACCTGCCCAACCAGATGTCTTTCATCAGAAATTCATGTTTTGAGCTCAAAGGCATAGTGTCAGTTGTAAGAAAAAGAGTACATACATGAGTACATTTTTTGAGTCACCGCCCATTACCAGCATTTAGCGGAAAATCACAGACAGCTTATCTACAATTTTAGATACTTGTTGGCAATTGGAAAGGACTCTGACTACCAACCCAATAAATTCTTCCTTATTCTTTCATCGTCCACATGCGATTAGGAATGTCCTTTCATTTCAAGGTAGTAAATCTCTTTCATGGATGATGTCCCTTTAAAATATCAGTGGTTTTCAGTTACACTCTCTGGGTCCTAGGCTGTATCCTCCAGTTTTTCATATATGAATTAATTGTTATTTACTTACATATAATTACACAACAGGAAATTTTTAATTTTTAGTGCATTTAATCTTGGATCAGATTTATTTCAAGTAGAGCATAAAAGAATTAACTTTGGGTAAGAGAGCTTCATCAGGATGGGACTTCTACCTGGCTCTCAGAATCCATCCATCCCTCCTGACTCAGTTCCTTGATTCCCACTGTCAAGAAGGAGTTTGGCAGCTCAAGGTTTGAAAATGCGGCATGGAAGAGATCCTTAAAAGCGGCAGAAACATCCCAATGGTGCAGCAAGATTAAGATTGAGGCTTTCAGTAGGTATGTGATTGATCCAACTGGGATGGAAAGAGTATGAGGACTTTATAACCTTTGCTGCTTCTATGTGGCAGCCCCAGCAAACAATGGTAGTTTTTTTTTTTTAAATATTCTTTCGTAAGATGTGAATGTCATTGGAAAGCCAGAATTTATTGTTCATTCCCAATTGCCCGTGAGAAGGTGGTGATGAGCCACCTTCTTGAATCACTGCAGCCCATATGGTGTATGTACACCCATAGTAATATTAGGAAGGGAGTTCCAGAATTTTGACTCGGCAACAGTGAGGGAACAGCAATATAATTCCAAGTCAGGATGGTGTCTGGTTTGGACTAGAATGTGTATTTACCGTCTGTAAACAGAAGGAAGGCAATAAAATGGTTTAAATGGCAAGCAGTAGTTTACATAAGGATATAACAAATAGGAGCAGGATTAGAGCATTTGATCTTTCAAGCTGCTCCACCATCCAATACAATTATGGCTGATCTACCTCTACTCCACTTTCTTGTCAGCTCCAATATCCCTTGATACCCTAACAGATGAAAAAAACTATTGATTTTAGCCTTGAATATAGTCAACGTTTGAGTACCCACAACTTTCTTGGGTAGACAATTCAAAAGATTCACAACGATCTGAGTGAAGAAATTGCTCCTTTTCTCAGTCCTAAATGATCAACCCCTTAATCCTGAGGCTGGATTTCTGAGCCGGGGAAACAACTTTTCAGTGTCTACCCTGCAAAGCCCCTTCAGAATCTTGGATATTTCAATGAGATCACTTCTCAATCTTTTAACTTCTGACGGTAGAGGCTTAACTTACTCAAGCTCTCATCATAGGACAATCCCATCATCCCAGGAGCCAATCAAGTGAACATTAACTGTTCCACCTCTAAGGCAAGTATATCTTTCTTTTGATATGGAGACCAAAGCTTCACAGTATTCAAGGTGTGATCTCACTAAAGCCCCATATAATTGTAGCAAGACATCCTTATTGTACTGCAACAATAAACAGCAACATGTTATTTGACTTCCTAAATGCTTGCTGCATCTGAATGCTAGATTTCTGTGTTCCTTGTACGAGTACACCCAAGGCTCTGAAAATTTACAAGTTTTACACTTAAAAAAAATTCTGTTTTTCTATTCTTACAACCAAAGAGAATAACCTCACACGTCCAAACATTATACTCCATCTGCCACTTTGCTGCCCAATCACTTGACCTCTTTGTAGCCTCTGTGTCCTCCTCACAATTTACCTTCCCACCCAACTTTGTATCATCAGCAAACATACATTACTTTCAATTTCTTTGACTAAGTCATTAATATAGATTGTAAATAACTGAGACCCTAGCACCGATCCTTGCAGTACTCCACTAGTCACAGCCTGCCAACTTAAAAATGCTCCATTTATCTCTACTCTGCTTCCCATCTGTTAACCAATCCTTTCATGCTAATATATTATCTCTAATTAATTGAGTCTTTATCTTGTGTATTCACATTATGTGGTACCTCCAAGGATACTACATCTACTGATTCCCCTTTATTTACCCTTCTGGTTGCATCCTAGACAGCATATAATGTTGTCACCAGAGGGCAGTTGACCTTTGATGAAGTAAATAGCCACTGTCAGGTAGATTGTAAATAGTATGGGAGCTATCACACAGACTTGCTTGATCCCAATCCAGATTTTGAAGGTGACTGTTTCAGATCTCCTGCTTAAGATGTTTGCAGTCATATCATCATGAAGCAATTGCAGGATTGTGATGAAGTTTCTTGGATGGGTAAAGATTTGGAGTACAATCCAGAGACCCTTGCGATTTACTGGATCAAATGCTTTGGTCAGGTTTGTAAATGCAATGAAGAGTTCTGGTGTTGTTCTCAGCATTTTACTGGGTTTGTCAAGCAACAAAGATCATGTTGGAGGGTCCTCTGGAAGGTCTAAAACCACACTGTGTCTCTGGGAGGATTTCCTCAGCCACAGCGAATAGGTGATTGAAGAGAATGTATTTTAGGATTGTTCCTGCTATGAACAGGAGGGAAACACTTTGACAGTTTGCACAGCATGATTTATCTCCTTTCTTGAAGGTTGTTAAGATGGTCACATTCCTGAATTGGGGGCAGTTCTTTTGCCTCCCAGATCCATAGGAACCGCCTAGATGGAAAACTCTTTAACCTCAGCTGCCTCTGTGACAAAGCTAAACTGACTACCATAAATATACATGATCTACAAGTTTGTGGATGACTGCAAAGTAGTTGCCCACTCTGCACCAGATTTTCCAACCACTCTCGATCTCTTTGATTCTGCATACAAGAAACTCAGCCTCTTCCAGAATATTGCGAAGAAAAAACCTCATATCAACGCATTCTTGTTCAGCCAAATATTCTACCTCCCATATATGTTGAAGGAGAGACTGGAATATGTTGAGCACTTCCAGTACCTTGGCAGCCACCTCTTTCAAAAAGCCACCATTCTCGAGGAGATCCAACAGCGGGTCAGCTGTGCCAACTCAGCCTTCTACAAACTACGGCAATGAGTGTTTGATATCAAGTTCCTGCATAAATCAACGATAATCCTAGAGTACAGAGCATTTGTCATCACCATACTCCTGTATTGCAGTGAGACCTAGACTATCAGTGACACATAAAAGCACAAAAGAAGTTCCATCAGCATTGCTTCTGCCACATCTTCTGGATTCAATGAGAGAACCATCGAACAAATGTTAGTGTCCTTCTTGAAGCCAGCTCCACAGACATTCAGGCAAAACTACAAAATCAGCTTCAATGGACTGGATACTATCTGGATGGCCAAAAACTGCCTTGCCTGCCAGATCCTGTTTTCTCAACTCTCAAGTGGCCAACATTCCAGGAGAGGTCAAAGAAAATGTTTAAAAGATACTCTGCAGCTCTCCTTGAAGCATGGCAGCACTGAAATTATTGACTGGGATGAGTTTGCTCCCAATCATTCAGAATGGTGTCAACTTGTCTACAAACCTGTATCATAATTTGAGTCCAAGTACTTTATTGATGAGGCAGAGCTGTGGCAGAGAAGGAAAGAAAAAAAAGCAAATCCTGCACTCCAGATCCCACTACCTAATGGGATGTCCTGCCCTTCTGCCCAAAGATCTGCGGATCGAGAATCAACCTGTTCAGGCACACGAAGGCCCATGGCAGAAACTCGCGACCCTGAATAGATGTCATCCTTGAATCAAAAGACAGCCATTGAGTTGCTTCCTCAAAAAACTCTAATTAATTTGTCAAACATGATTTTCCTTTTGTAAAACCATGTTGACTCTGTCTGATCATACTATGATTTTCAAAGTGATTGTTAAGACTTCCTTAATAATAGATTCCAGCATTTTACTGATGACTCGCGTTCGGCTGTTTTCTTTTTCCCTCCTTTCTGGAATACCAGAGTTACATTTGTTTACTTCCAACCTGCTGGGGCCATTCTAGAATCTAGGGAATTTTGGAAAATCATAACCAGTATATCCACTACCTTTACAGCTATCTCTTTTAGAGTCCTAGGATGTAGGCCATCAGGTCCTCGGAATTTGTCAGCTTTTAGTCCCTTAGGTTTCTCCAATACTTCTTCTCTGCTGATATTAATTACCTTAAGTTCCTAACTCATTAGCCCCTTGGTACCTCCATTTCTGGGATATAATTTATGTCTTCTACAGTTAAGACAGACATAAAATATTTCTTCAATATCTGCATTTCTTCATTCCCCATGATAAATTCTCCTGTCTCTGTCTTGAAGCGACCAAGGTTTACTTTAGCTACTTTTCTTTTTCTATGCTGTAAAAGCTCTTGCAATCTGTTTTTATATTCTTGAATAGTTTACTTTCATATTCAATTTTTCCCCTTTTTCTCAACTTTTTTGGTACCCTTTGCAGGTTTCTAAAACATCCCAATCCTCAGGCTTGCTACTATTTTTTGCAACATAATAAACCTCTTCTTTTAACTTAAAACTATGTGTAACTTCCATAGTATGCACGGATGGCTCTTTCTTGCTGAGTTTTTGTTTTTTAATGCAATGTTTTTCTTGAACATGTTAAATTGTTTCTTTAAATATTTCTTATTGTTTACTTACTGCTATACCTTTTGTCTATCAAATCAACCTTTGCCTGCTATCCCCTCATACCTATGCAATTGGCTTTGTTTAAGTTTACAATTTTAATTTGGGATTGGAGTATGTTGCTTTCAAATTTAATATGGAATTCAATTACATTATGATCACAATTTCCCAGAGGATCTTTTACTTCAAGATTGCTAATTAAACTTGTCTTATCGCACAATACTTGACCTAACATAACTTTATTCCTAGTTGAATCCACCAATGTTGCGAAAGCATTCTACAGACTAGCTTTGCCTTTTTGATTTGTCCAGTCTATATGAAGATTAAAGCCCCATGTTTATTACACTGCCTTTGTTATAAGCTCCGATTATTTCTTGCTTAATGCTCTGTCCAATGGTATCATTACTGTTACCTACTCCCATCAGCATTTTCTGACCCTTGTCCCCAATTTGTTTTTATATTCATTCATGGGATGTGGGCAACATTGGCTGGGACAGCATTTCTTGCCCATCCCCTTGTTCAGAGGACATTTAAGAGTCAACCACATTGCTGTGGCTCTGGAGTCACATGTAGGGCATTAGTGAACCAAATGGGTTTTTACAGCAATCGACAATGGTTTCATGGTCATCATTAGACTTTTAGTTCCAAAGTTTTTATTGAATTTGAATTCCACCAACTGCCTTGGTGGGATTCAAACCCAGTCCCCAGAGCATTACCCTGGGTCTCTAGATTACTAGTCCAGCAATAATACCTCTCTGTCATCACATCCCCTGATTCCGGATTCCATTTCTTAATCTGATTTAAGATCCTTATTGTCCTTTTGTAATCCTTTACTATGTGGTCTACTCCTCCTTTTCCATTCTATCAGTTCAAAATGTTGCATACCTTGAATATTTATTTCCCAACCTTGGCTACCTTGTAACCATGGGCTGAATCTTCCAGTCGGCATGTGGGGGCGAGCCTGACACGCCAACACGTAAAATGATGTGCGATGATGTTGGGCATGGGTCCTGATGTCATCGCGCGTCATCTCAATATTTCGCTCGATGGGCGTGTGCCTGAGGCAGCTGCGCACCTGCCGAAATGTTAGCCTATTAAGGCCATTAAGAATGTAATTAAACTAGTTAAGGCCGGTCCAACCTTAATGTTGACGGACAGCCAAAAAGCCCAAACGGCCTTTGCATTTTTCAGGAAAACTCAACCATGGGCATGATGAGGTTTTCTGAAGCTTTTATAAAATCAATAAAATAATTTCCCCACCTTTACAAACATGTCCCAAATCCTGTGACACTGTCACATGAGGGGACATGTTTAAATAAATTTTAACATCATTTATGAAAGTTTTTTATTGTCTATTCAATGTCCCTGAGGTAGCTCTGTCCTCAGGGAGATTCCACAGGCATCAACTCTCCCTCCTGCCCCCACCCACACAAGTAGCATGAGCACTACCGGCTGCGCGCTGTGCTGGGTGGGCCTTAATTGGCCCGCCCGTGTAAAATGGCGGCACACAGACGATCACGGGCGGCGATCAGCTCCACGCCCGCCCCTGCCGGCTCCCACCCAGCCTGCTCCATAAGTAAATTGCTGGCCCATGTCTCTGAAATGGTGATTAGATCTAAGCTATTTATTTCTATTTGTCATTAGTTCCTCTACCTTATTATCTGAATACACAAAGAATAACTGTTATTCTTTGCATGGACCTTATTCGCTGGTGCATTATTACCATTAAATTCTCTGTCCCTTCCTTCCCCACTCTGTCTTTACTAAATTACTACTCTGCTCTATTGCCTTGACTTTTTATATTTCTAAATCTCCCTTTACCTGTCTCCTCCACCCCCTTTTAGTTTGAAGCCTCATTCACAGCCCTTGTTATGCAATTCAGCAGAACACCGGGATCCCAGTTTGCTTTAATTGGAGCCCATCCCAAAAGAAAAGCTCCTTCTTTCCCCAGTACTGATGCCAGTGCCCCATGAATCAAAACCCTTTCCTCTCACACCACTCTTTGAGCAACTTATTTGATTCTCTAATCTCGACCCTATGCCAGCTGACACGTGGTTCAGGTAACAATCCAGATTCTGTGTTTTTGTTAGGACCCTAACTCCTCAGATTCTTTGAGCAGAACGTAATTCCTAGTTCTACCCACATCATTCATTCTTACGTGGATCATGACAATTGGATCTTTCAGCCTCTCAATCAAAGATTGTCTCCAGGAGGAGATGTCTCTAATAACCTTGGCACCGGGCAGACAATGCAACCTTTGATCTTCCAGTAGCAGCTGCAGAGAACAATATCTATCCCTCTGACTGTACTGTCGCCTATGACTACCACAGTTCTTTTTACTCCACCCACTTGAATGACTTCTTGCGCCATGGTGCTATGGTCAGTTTGCACATAGACCTTGCAGTCCTTATTCTCATCCACACAAGTAGCAAGTACTTCATAGTTCAAAGTTAAGGGCCGGGCCTCTTCCATAGCTATATCCCAGATCCCCATACTGGCATGATTCATAGTCGGACCTTCCTGTCCCTGAACATTGACCAACTCTAAAGTTCTACTTAACCTAAGGGGTTACCTTCTGGACAAAGACTTCCCCTTCCTGATGCACTATAATGTTTGTAGCTTATCTAGGTTTGCAATGCTTTCCACAGATATTCTCATGTTGCAGCCACGGCACACCACCTGACCTGCCATGTTTATATTTATGTGTTTAGTTAACTAGTTACTAATTTAGTAAAGTAATAGCAAGTTACAGTATCCCAGCTTGGAGGCAATAGAAGACTTACTAGCTACTGGAGGAAAAGCAAAGATAAAAAGCAGTATCTCTGTCCCCCTCCACACTGAGTTCTCACTGGCACCAAATTCCCGACTTTAGCATTCAGTTTACAAAGCACTCAGTTCTCAGATCACGTAATTGCCTCATCTGCTAAATCTTTAATGGTTCTCCTCATTGCTCCATTTAATAATATGATTAGAATGCCAGCCTCATCTACTCCTCTCCAATTCAGCGTGTTAAACTACTAGAAGTGCAAACAAAATGATGTGCAATATTTGTGATCTAACATAAGAACATAAGAACTAGGAGCAGGAGTAGGCATTTCAACCCTTCGAGCCTGCCCCGCCATTCAATACGATCATGGCTGATCTCATTTCGGCCTCAACTCCAATTTCCCGCCCTCTTCCCATAACCTTTCAACCCATTACTAATTAAAAATCTGTCTATTTCCTCCTTAAATTTATTCAGCGTCCCGGCATCCACTGCACTCTGAGGTAGTGAACTCCACAGATTCATAACCCTTTAAGAAAAGTAATTCCTCCTCATCTCTGATTTAAATCTACCACCGGTCAGCCTAAAACTATGGCATCTCATTCTAGAATGCCCAAGGAGAAACATCCGCTCCACGTTTACTTTGTCTATCTCCTTTAGCATCTTATATACCTAAATTAGATCTCTACTCATCCTCCTAAACTCTAGTGAGTGTAGGCTCAAACTGCGCAATCTCTCATAAGACAAGAATCTGGAATCAATCAAGTGAACCTCCTCTGAACCGCCTCAAATGCAACTACATCCTTCCTCAAGTAAGGGGACCAAAAATGTGCACAGTAGTCCAGATGCGGTCTCACCAATGCCTTGTACAGTTGCAACAACATTTCTCTATTTTTATAGTCTATTCCCTTCGCAATAACTGCCAAAATTTCCATTTGCCTTCCTTATTACCTGCTGTACCTGCTGTACCTGCATACTATCTTTCAGCAATTCATGTACGAGGACACCCAGATCCCTCTGCACTGAAGTATTCTTAAGTTTCTCTCCATTTAAATAATAAGTCACCTTTTTATTCTTATGACCAAAATGGATAACCTCACACTTATCCACGTTAAACTCCATCTGCCAAATTTTGGCCCATTCACCTAACCTGTCCATATCCATTTATAAATTTCTTATTTCTTCATTACAACTTACTTTCCCACCTATTTTGATGTCATCTGCAAATTTATAGTACCTTCTATCCCAGAATCCAAGTCATTAATATAGATTGTAAATAGTTGGGGCCCAAGGACCGAACCCTGTAGCACCCCACTGGTTACAGCTTGCCATCCAGAAAAAGACCCATTTATCCTGACTCTCTGCTTTCTGTTGGTTAGCCAATCCTCTATCCAAGCTAATATATTGCCCTTAACTCTGTTGTGATCTTATCTTGTGTATTAATCTTTTGTGCGGCACCTTATCAAAGGCCTTCTGGAACTCCAGATTTACTACATCTACGGGATCCTCATTACCCACTTTGCTTGTCACATCTTCAAAGAACTCTAAAAAATTAGTCAAACACAATTTACCATACTGACTCTGATGGATTGCATTTTGACTTTCCAAATGCCCCATTACTACTTCCTTAATAATGGATTCCAACAATTTCCCAATGACAGACGTTAAACTAACTGGTCTATAGTTTCTGCCTCCCCCACCTTTTTGAATAAGGATCTACATTAGCATTTTTCCAATCCATTGGAACCTTTCCAGAACCCAGGGAATTTTGGAATATTATAGTCAATGCATCCACTATTTCCGCTGCCACTTCCTTTAAGACCCTGGGATGTAGGGCATCAGGTCTTGGGAACTTGTCATCCTTTAATCCCAATAGTTTGCTCAGTACTTTTTCTCCAGTGATGGTGATTGTTCTAAGTTATTCTCTATATCCTCTGCACTTCCCGTTACTATTGGGGTGGTACTAGGGTCCTCCGCCGTGAAAACTGAGGCAAAATATTGATTAAGCGTCTCTGCCATTTCTGTGTTCCCCATTATTAATTCCCCAGTCTCATCCTCCATGGGACCAACATTCACTTTAGTTACTCTCTTTGATTTATATAATTGCAGAAGCTTTTGCTATCAGTTTTTACATTTTGCACTAGTTTTCTTTCATAATTTACCTTTGCTCTTTTTATTTTTATTTTTTGTAACCCTTTGTTGATCTTTAAAAGTTTCCCAATCTTCCAGCCTGCCACTGACCTTTGCAATTTGCTATGCCTTAGTTTTTGCCTTTATGTTATCTTTAACTTCCTTGCTTAGCCATGGATGCTTTTTCCCCCTCTTAACATCTTTTTCCCTCTTTGGAATAAATTTTACATGGCAGGAATTGAATATCTCCTTAAATATGTTCATCAACTATCCTACCTTGTAGTCTTCTTGCCCAGTCCACTAAGGCCAAATCTGCCCTCATGCCTATGTAGTTACCTTTGTTTAACTCCAGAACACTAGTGTGGGACTCAAGTTTCTCGCTCTAAACTGAACTTGAAATTCTAGCATGCTATGATCACTCTCCCCTAGAGGATCCTTTACTCTGGGATCATTAATTAACCCCATCTCATTACACAAAACCAAATCCAGAATAGCCTGCTCCCTGGTTGGTTCCTCGACACATTGCTCCAAGAAACAAGCTATAATACACTCTATGAACTCTCCCTTGAGGCTACCCTTGCCAATTTGATTAGTCCCATCTATATGCATAATAAAATCACCCATGATTATTGCCGTGCCTTTCTTACATGCTCCCACTATTTCCTGGTTTATACCGCGCCCTACTGCTGAACTACTGTTTGGGGACCTATAGATTACTCCTACCAGGGACTTCTTTCCCTTGCTATTTCTTATCTCTACCCAGACTGACTCTACATCTTGCTCTCCAGTGCCTATCTCATTCCTCACTATAGCACTGATCTCTTCCTTTACTAACAAAGCTACACCACCTCCTTTTCCTTCCTGCCTATCCTTCCGAAACACTGAGTACCCTTGGATATTCAACTCCCAAACCTCTTCTCCCTGTAACCATATCTCAGTAATCATCACCAGATTTATCTCTATTTGCGCTGTTAAGTCATTAATTCTATTCCAAATGCTACGTGCATTCAGATACAAAGCCTTTAAGTTTGCCCCATTGTAAAATTTCCCTACTCTTATATGAATGATTCATTGGTGCAATATGGTGTTCACACACTCTGTCCATTCCTTTCACTTTTTGCTAACAATCAGCCTTATCACTAACCTGCACTCTTACCCTCTCCTTAAACTTTGTTTTTTTTAATATTTCTATGTAACTGAACCCTCTCCCCTACTATTTAGGTTAAAGCCCTATCTACAACCCTAGTTATGTGATTTGCCAGGACACTGGTTCCAGCATAATTCAAGTGGAGCCTGTCCGAACGGAATAGCTCCTTCTTTCCCCAGTACTGATGCCAATGCCCCATGAATTCGAACCCATTTCTCCCACACCAATCTTTGAGCCATGCATTTACCTCTTTAATCTTATTGACCCTGTGCCAATTAGCTCGTGGCTCAGGTAGTAATCCGGAGATTATTACCTTTTTGGTTCTGCTTTTTAATTTAGCCCCTAGCTACTCATATTCTCTCAGCAGAACCTCTTTCCTAGTTCTACCTATTTCATTGGTACCAACTTGGACCATGACAATTGGATCTTTCCCCTCCCACTCCAGCTCAGATGAGATATCCTTAACCCTGGCACCAGGTAGGCAACACAGCCTTCAGGACTCTCGATCCTGGCTACAGAGAACAGTATCTATTCCCCTAACTATACTATCCCCGATTACAACTACATTTCTCTTTTCTCCCCCCACTTGAATAGCTCCCTGTACCATGGTGCTATGGTCAGTTTTCTCATCCTCCCTATAGTTCCCGCTCTTGTCCACACAGGGAGCAAGAATCTCTTTGGATAAGGGCAAGCGCTGAGGCTCCTGCAGTGCTACTTCCTGGATCCCTCTACCTTCCTCACTCATAGTCACACCCTCCTGTCCCTGACCACTGGCTGAATTTAAGGTAGTTAATCTAAGGAGTGTGACTGTCTCCTGAAACACAGCGTCCAGGTAACTCTCCCCCTCCCTGATGTGTTGCAGTGTCCGAAGCTCAGACTCCAACTCATCAACTCTGAGCCGGAGATCCTTGAACAACCAACATTTGCTACAGATGTGGTCACTAGGAACCACAATGGGGTCCACCAGATCCCACATCATGCAGCTACAACACATTGCCTGGCCCTGCATCTCTATTTTACTTAATTCTTTTTTCATTTTGTTTTTACATTTCCTACTGGTCTTTAGTTTATCAATCTGTAAAATATTTCTCCTATTTACCTTTAATCTGAAAGCAAGCTAGCATAGAGATTCAAAATGCATTTTTAAAATCAACTGGAACTTGCTCTCTCTGCTGAGTTGAAGCTGAAGTGTTAGGCCGCCGATCCTGGGCCCCAGTAGTCACCTTTAATCTGAAATCAACTTAGAATAGGTGGTTCAAACTAGCAGTTACTTACCAACCAATGAACTTACGGTTTTCCTGTGATGTCACTTTATTTATTTTCACTCGGAGACAGTGACTGCAGAGGACACTCTTCCCAGACTGCTTCACAGCGACGGTGACTGCAGAGGACACTCTTCCCAGACTGCTTCACAGCGACGGTGACTTCATTTGACTGTTATTGGACTCCTTTGGGAACAACTGACAAATTACATTACATCAGTAAACTCACATTTCAGATTCTTCACATTTCACAAAGATGAATTGGCTCAGGGTCACAGAAAACAAAATTGATTATTGATTTTATTATATCCTCAAATTGAATCAGTAAAACATAACTTCTCAAAGATCCCCAGTCTAAAAGGAAAATAATCTATCTGGAATTCTGAAAGAAATCACTATTATCAAGTCTTGTATCTTGGAATTGGTTGGCAGCCATAGATCTAAGGATACATATTTTGTCATTGCAAACTGAAGAATAATAGAATGTTCCAACAGAACAGACTAACTGTCCCAAGTCTGCATTGGTCTTTCTCTCTAGATGAATTGTCTATCCCAATCCCATTCTTCTGCTTCTTCCCTATTCTCTTTAATATTTATGTTTTCCAAGGAACTGTCTCCTTTTAGACAAATTTATGATGTTTCAACAATGAAGCCCTAACCAATTATTAATAAAGTCCAAGCATGATTTATTTGAATATTCTATGCCTCTATTATAAAGCCACGTAACCCATATGCTTCTTTAACCACATTATCAACTTGCCCTGCCACCTTTAAGGATTTTTGTATATGGTTACCAAAGTCTCAGCTCATCTATGCTTTTCAAAATCATGCCATTTATGGGTGTACTGGCTCTTCATATTAGTCACCCAAAATTCATCACTCCTTTACATTGAACTTGCCCATTTAAACCATCTTGAAGTCTACAACTATTCTCATCCCTTTCTACTATGTTTATAAACATTATAATGCTGCTGCTTACACCTGGGTTTAAGTCTTTTGTTAAAACTGAGGAGTAATGCTCAACTTGTACAAGGTTTTAGTTAAGCCACACTTGCCAGTGATGAGGGATTGCAGTTATTAAGGCCCAAAACTGACCCTTGGCTAACACTCACTGCAAACCGCATCCCAGTCTGAAAAACCACCACCAATCTCTGCTTCCTGACACTGAACCAATTTTGAAACCAACCACTACTTTCCCCTTAATTTTAAGAGTTTCCATCATCTTAACATTTGTCGAAAGCCTTCTGAAAGTTGAAATGTACAACAAATGCACTACCTTAATCAACCTTCTCTGGTACTTCATCAAATAATTCAGTCAAATTAGTCAGATATACTTTGCCTTTAACAAATCCATGCTGGCTTCCTTGATTAACCCATACCTTTCCGAATGAAAATTTATTTCTTCCCTGATAATGTTTTCTAATAACTTCCCCAATATTGATGTTGGCTGGCTGCCCTGTAGTTCTAATTTTATGTAACATAATTTCCCTTTTATTTCTTTGTCACTATTTTTAATTTGAGCCATCTTGCTAATTAGTGGGGACAATTTATTTGTGCTCTTCAAATTTTGAACTCTTCAGCAAATCACGTAAATAAATCTAAATGTTGGAAATTGGGAATGATCAGCAGGTTAGGCAGCATCAGGGTTCCAAACAACTCTCAGCTCCAGTGAAAAAGCCCAACAATCTCCAGTCTTAATAATCACAATCCTTCATCACTGGCAAGTGTGGCTTAACTAAGACCTTGTACAAGTTGAACATTACTGTCTTAATTGCTTCTGCATTCTATGCTTCCAGATGCAAAGCCTTCTTATGGCCTTATCTATTTCATAATGCATCTTTGCTCTGTTATCCTGTATAATGGGACGCCCCTTCCTTGCTCTTACATTTACCTGATCAATCATAACCAGGGTATTTCTACTAATCATTTCTCTAACCACACTCGGATTGTGACTTCAACAGTCCTCTAAGAATCCATTTTTGGCAAACTCTCCTACCTCACCTATATGCTGCTACTTATCAACATCATCCACAGACTTGCAGTTTCCATTTATACACTGATACACCCAGCTATAGTTCCCTACCACCTCTCTCAAGCCCTCCATTACTTGTCTACTGTCAGACAGTTTGGCTGACATTAAGGGTTGAATTTTTGTGTTGGGCTCAAGAAATGCATAATGGACCATTTCCCAACGTCAGAACCTGAGCCCATCACCTCTACCCATACCTGACGTAGTTTTCTAGAGACGTGGGCAGCCACATCCAAGACAGCTTTACAGGAGCGTGGGTACCAAGGCAGGCTGATTAGAAGACCTACTTGTTTTGCTGGGACATGGTCCAGCTCTCTACAGCACTCTTATGCCCCTTAACTTTCATCCCTCACACCCACCGACCCCCAGGGCCCCTACATGCCCCATCATAAACTAATGCCCCCTTATAAATGCCACACCCCTCCATATTGTCATGAAAATACAATAATTTTCATTATGTTATTGAGATTTATTGTAAAGTAGGAATAGTGGGGTCTGGATAGTCTGTGTGTGTGCGTGTGTCGGGAAGGACTTAAATTAAAGACAGTTGGTCTGAAGGCTTTGATGTATCAGAAGAGAAGCGAGGTTTCAAATGCTATATAAGTAAACATGGCTTAAGTTTTAGAATGTGGGGTGTAAAGGAAAATTTGCATTTTTAGATTAACCATAGTAGTTTGAATTTCAAAAGGGATGATGAAATGTTATACTTAGCCAGAAGAAGCCAAACAGTGGGTTTATTTTTCCCAAAGCTTACTGATAAATTGGTACTGTGAAAGATTTTTATTATTAGAAAGGTAAATTCCAAAAACATATTGGCCAGAATTTTCCGGCTGACATGTGGATGGCAGAATCCACACGTCAGTGTGTAAAATGACGCACGCTGACGTCGTGCGAGCGTCCGGCATCAGCACGCGCCATCGCAATATTTCGGTGGGCGGGTGCGCTCAGTTCGTCTGCCATTAATTGAAGGGCTTGTTAAGCCCCTTAACCTGCCAATTGTGTACGATTTTGAGGGGCCCTTGCAAACTTCGGATCGGCGCACAGGCCCAACGGGAAGGCGGGTAGGAGATTATTTAAGAAAACCTTTGCAATGTCGGGATATGTGGACTCAGAGGGGTTATTCATGTTTTTCACGAAGTTATAATTGATGAAAGTGTTTAAAAGTTGCCTGTGCGATTGTTAGTAGTTCTCATCGATTTCCAAGAGCTTCTTGTATACTTTGAAACCAGTCTGCAGCTTTCTGGAGGCCTCCATTTAGTCTGGGGATATGGGTTCTGACCTCTCCACTGCAGGCAGCTCCCCTGAGGAGAAAGTGAGGGATAAAAAAAGGAGGCCAGGATTGGACAATCAGCCTCCGGGGAGCCACCTTTGTGAAGTCAGGCGCAGGCACAAGGGGCACAGGGCCGAGAGGTTGTCCAAGGTGCAAGGGTGCGCAGAAGATGCCACTATCCTGGTGCCAGGGTATACAGACGGCAAAGCAGCTACCTCAATATGACTGAAGTGCAGTGCCGAAGGAGGCTCTGACTCAAGGGAAACAGTCAACTATATCTGTCAGATGACTGGCCCTGAGATCTCTCCTAACTGTGTGGGCATACACCCCCATGCCAGTGACTCTGAAGCTTACAGTTGCCCTCCACTTCTATGCCTCAGCTCCTTCCAGGGCTCTGTGGGTGATCTTTGCGGTGTCTCCCAATCAGCTGTCCACACTTGTGTCAAATAGGTTACAGATGTTCTTGACCTTCATCCACTTCTGCTGCGACCAGGCAAGTTAGGCATAATGAGCCAGAGTCTTTGCGGCCATTGCTGGCTTCCCCCGCGTCCAGGGTGCAATAGACTGTACATGTGGCCATCAAGGCGCCCAGTTCCTTCGTCAACAGGAGGGACTTCCACTCCATGAACGTGCAGATAGTGTGTGACCACAGGATGCAGGTTTTCCAAATCTGTTCAAGGTACCCAGGCAACTCCCACGACGCCCACATCCTCAGACACTCCCAGGTGCCAGGGCTCTTCAGTGCTCCGACTCGGCTGGATGGTTGGCTGCTGGGTGACAAGGGCTATCCCCTGTGAAGGTGGTTCATGACGCCACTACACCATCCAAGAACAGAAGCTGAGCAGCAGTACAATAGGAATCAGGGCACCACAAGGGCTGTGGTGGAGAGAGCCATTCTCAAGATGTGCTTCCGATGCCTGGACCACTCAGGGGGCGCACTCCAGTGTCGGAGATAAATCACACCAAGGCATCATCTTGTACGTAGAAACCCCATTTATTACTTGTGCACAAGGGAGACAACACACAAAAGAGCTACTGTACAGTCTCGTAGCAGAATATACGCAGACCTGTTAAAAGCATTTTTACAACAATCAGTAAATTTTGCACAAACCTATCTGCTTATTTGCATAAGTTAACTGACCAATCCATATTTCAGCAAATTTTCATTCCCAGCACACAGATGTTGTGCTTACACAAACGCTTATCACAACCCTGATTACATTGGCCTGAGAAAGAACAAAATGTAACGTTGGAGGGCTCATCCTACAACTGTGGTCAGACAAGATGGTATTGTTCTCAAGGCTGTGGTATTTTTCTCTTAGGCCTAGGCATATAATTTAACTTCTCCATTAACTCTTTTAGCACTAAATGGGTTCCCTATAGTTGCCTAGGCCACTACACCAGTAGCCCCCAGATTGTGTCTCTGTGATAGTAGTAGTCTGCTGCGCCCTGCACAATCTTGCGCTGGAAAGGGGGGATGCAGTTGACGATGAAGACCTAGACGCCCTGGATGAGGCTGCACATGAATCCAGCAGTGGCTCAGAGGATGAGGAAGCACAGGGCGATGATGAAGGGCAGAACGATGACCCGCATTTACACCAAGAAGGCAGGGACACCCGCGACAATTTAATCCAAAGAACCTTCAGCTAGCTCCACACACATGGATCAGCAGGACCACCATTGCCTGGCGCTTCCACACGTGGCACTTAGGTGCCACATCTTCCACCTGTTCAGCTGCAAGTAAGGGCTTAGTACTGAAACATCAATGTCCACTCAAACATTCATGATAAATATGTGAAAAAGAAAAATGCACCACAAACAAAAGAACCTCAGCCATGGTTACAAAGGTGGACTTTATTCTGTCCAAAACAAAAATACACACCACTTGTTAGTGATCACAAAAATATGGTTCCCTATTCTAAGGCCAACAGAAAATCACTGGTGACATACCCGTGGAGTGCCTAAGGTGCCTTATGCTTATCTTTTCGGGTGCTATGTCTAGGTGCCGCCCCATCGCTCGGAGTGGCTGTGAGACTCTGGTGTCCTATTGGGCTCGATGACCTTGGCGGGCATCCTCTGGCCCATGGAGCCTGTGATGGCCCTGCCTGGGAGGGAGTGGCCAGTTCCAGAACTGGCACTTCCCCAGTTGTCGCAGCCTCAACGGATGCAACATTGACTTGCAGAGGGGTGGAGGAGCTGCTATTCTCATCCGGAGCGCCCTGAGAGGAGCTCGCAGCGACAGCAGGCAGCTGCTGCACCACCGATGTGAGGTCCAAATCTACCTCCCTGCTCATCGCAGATGCATGGGCACCGAGTGCCAGCGCTTGTTGTCCACAACATCTCTCACAATGGAAAACACCACCTGTGGCCAGAACCGCTGTGAGGGCTTGCAGGTGAGAGCGTAACCCAATCATAATTTGATCCATTTGGTGGAAGCCCCTCTCTATGAGAATCACCAATCTTTCATTGAAGGAATCCTGATGCTCTGCCCCGAGGGCGGATTCTTCGTGTGCACTCTGCTTAGACTCCTCCGTCACAGAGAGCAACTGAACCATTCCCTCATGCAACCCTGCCAGATGCAAACGCACTTTCTGCCGCCTTTCCTGCAGCTGCTGCAATGGGGACAACTCCAGAGGCACATCATCAGTGCCAGACTCAGCATGTGCCTCGTCCCCTGCAGCCCTCCGGCTGCTGGAGCCATCGGCACTCTCTGCCCCTACCATCTCCTCCAGCGACCGTGATGTGCCCTGTCCACTGTGACCCGGAACACTAGCCAACGGTAAAGTCCCCACCGAGTGTGTGTGTCTGCGCTGGTGCCTGGCTGGCTGAAATGATGTGTCGCAAGTTGCACTTGTTGGCTCTCGGGTGTGGAAGGAGGACCGCGGGGTTGAGGTGTGGGTCGCTCTGGTGGTGATGCTGAAATTTACAAGGACACTGCATCAGTTAGCGTTCATTCACTTCAACCTTTCATCCCTTTCCCCCCCAGCCTAATAAGTCGGTCACCCTTCAAGACCCTAAGGAGAAGAACATTGGTGAGTTGAAAAAGAGTCAAGACAAGCCCCAAACATTAAACACACATGCAGACAGGCTGGTCAGATGGCCTCAGGAATGCCACATGGCATGTTATGAACCATAGGAGTGGGGAGAGTGCAGAGGTACCTGACCTGGATGCATTGTGGCCTGGATAGTTGCGGGGCTGAGGAAACATCGTAAACACTAGTGACATTTGCCGTCGATCACAGGAGATTGAGAGGCCACATTATTGGCCTTCATTCCGTAAGGAGGGGCATAGACTGGATGGGCAGAAGGCAACTTTTCCCCTTGGCGCAGGGATGAGTAACGTGGTGGCATTTATCTAAGTTGAGTGTCATGATGTTCACAGCTGAGGTGCTGAGGACCTTCTGGACACAGTAATGTGGGGCTCACTGGCTGAAAGGGAGCAGGAGGTCCCAAACCCCCTCAGATGATATAAGTCTTTGGCTGTGCAGCAGCGATCCAATGGCATGTTAGACCCTGGTGATAGTGGTCACAAATGGGATAAGGTGACTTTGGAAAGTGGTGGAGACGCAATTCCTCAAGGGAACAAGGGCCCCTTCTGTATGACCCACACGTCAGAATGTCTCAGTCTGTGAATGAGCAGTGTTTCAGCATCAACAATTGCAGCAATGATCAGTGGTTTGGATGGTGGGCAGACAGAGTGGATGAGACTGTGGACCTCAAATACCTGCCCGTTGGACCCCAGCCTCACCTCCCCCAGCCGCCCTGGCCTCCTGAATGCTGCCCAGCTCCATGGCCTGCTCCTCAAAAGGCGTGAAGCGCTGCAGGAGGGCGCGCCCACCTCCAGTCCTCTGGCACTCCCAGGCATTGTGGTGAGTTTTTGCCTGCATAACAGAGAAGAGGATTTATTGGGGCTGATTGCTCATGTAGTCTGCACGTGCATGCCGCAACCCAACCACAGTGGCCTATCTGAGGCCTCCAGCAGCTCCTGTCCACGCTACTAGTGATGAGTCCGGAGAAGATAACACGGCTGGTCCCAACCCCCTCCCCCAATGGCCACCTTGAACACATTCAGCGTCCATTACTTTGAATATCACATGGCTCTTAGCGCCCATGGCAAGGAGGCGCAACTAGGTGCGGCACCAATGCCAGCTGATGGCACTTGCCCAAAACACCTTGAGGCACCCCTTGCACCATCTCATTACCATCAATATGACATGTGTTGGAGTTCTGAGTATGTGTTGTGTGGCCTCCCCTGCAGGTTGCCCCCAGGCTACTCAAATGCTACAAAGACCAACATATGCTGTGGGGAGAAGCCTTCTTCTCCTCAACCACAAGGCTGGTGGAAGCATGGTCCGTACCCATTTGCCCACCCAGCGTGTGACAAGGGCCCTCTGCAGTGAGGACAGCAAGACATGGTTGGGGGGGCAGCGGTCAAAGGCTAAGGCTGCCTTCTGGGTCAAATGGCCAAGACAGACATGGTACTCACCCTTCCAGAGCGCAGCAAATCATTGAAGTGTTTCCTGCACTGTGTCCCAGTGTGCCGCACATCATCATGGACACTTACAGCGTCACCCACCTCCTCCCACATCTGGCTGGTGACATGGGGGTCTCTCCTCCTCCATCCTCCAGATACAGAAGTTGCCGACAGATGCCCACCCTTTGCAGGAGGACAGCAAGGCATGCATTGGAAAATTGGGTGGCACACTGGCCCACCGCTGGCCTCTCCTGCAGCCTGTCCCCTTCCTACTCCTCATGCTGCTCTCCACACGGACCTTGCTCCCTCTCTCCACGAGTGGCCATGGTGCACTGCCTCTAGCAGACTGCCTGGCCACCCTTTAAACAGACTGTCAGTTCTCCATTGGAACCAGCGGTCTGAACATGCCCGCCCTGCGACTATTTTCCCGTTTTCCATGGGAGTCGCTTACCCTTAATTGGCCCGCCCGCGGAAAATGGCGGCGTGGCCCATTTCTTCAGCGGCAATTGGCCACCCACCCGTCGCTGAGTCGCTCGGGCCCGTCCAACCGGCAAACGGAAAATTCTGCCCACTGAAACAATGAAATTTGCATTCAAAGGGGGAACTATGTATGAAGGAGAGAGGGCTATGCATAAGAAGAAGGAATTCTAAGATCCAACAAGTGTGAAAAGCCTCCATGTACCAAGCTGCTGTCTCCAGGAATGGAGGCTAAGAGAATTAATTTAAAATATCACTGCCCAGAGTATTGTGTGCTTTGCCTGGGTCTGCTGAAATCTATGTTGTTTTACTGTTGCCTTAATGGAGGTGTAACTGGGAGCTAGATTAGTTAGGGGATTTAGGAGTTATGGTAGTAATTTACAGACCTATGTGTGTGCTTAAGATCATTTCTTTTATTAATAAACGTTTAATTTAGTTTTGTAAAAAAAAAACCTTTAAGACTCGGTGGACTTATTACTACTAAATTCAAGGCATGCATTTCAAAATAAAAATACAAATTGCAAAAACAGTTGTGGCAGCAGTTTCAAGTTTCCCTTTGGGATTTGAGCAGCTCAGCATTTACCACCCACTGTGCATAACAAAATTGGAGGCTCATCCGGGGAATATATTTGAAATTTCATGATTAGTTTGGAGTTGGTGAAACTTAAGGTTACGAGTATGAGAAGCACTTTGAATTCAGGAGCTGGCCTGGGTTTTTTTTTTTAAGTTGTGAGATTGCAATATGGCTTTGGCAGTTGCTAAGACTTGTCTGGGAGTTGAAGCTATAAATTTGGTTGCTTTATAAAAGGTAAACAAAGCTAACTTAATGGAATTGGCAGATAAATTACAATTAGGATTACCTGCAAGAGTAAGGAAATCAGGCATAATTGAAAGTATAGCACAGCATTTAAAATTGGAAGGATTACCCGAGAGACTGAGCTCTCCAAGGGGTGGGCCTTTGGAATGGGCTCAAATTCAGTTGCAAATAAAAACATTGGAACCGGAGGCAGCAGAAAAAGAAAAAGAATGGGCATTCCAAAGGGAACAGACAGAAAGGTAGGAGAGAGAAAGAAAACAGGAAAGTGAATTAGAAATGGCAAAGTTAGTAAAGGAGGAAAGAGAAAAAGAGAGAATTCCAGCTTAAAATGCTGGCAGTTAAAAAGAGATACCTGAAGGTGAGGAAGAACTTAGTTCTAGATCAGAACCCAATGGGGAGATGTTTAAATTTGTACAAGATCTTCCAAACTTTGAAGAAAGACGTTGAAGCATTCTTTATTTCAATTGAGAAGATAACTAAACAGATGAAATGGGCACAGGAAAACTGGACATTGTTTTTACAATCCAGGTTGGTGGGTAAAGCATATGAAGTTTATGCTTCACTGTCAGAAGAAATGTTGGTGAACTATGATGTAGTAAAAAAAAGACTATTTTCAGTGCATATCAGTTGATTCCTGAGGCATACAGGCAGAAATTTAGGAATATGAGAAAACAGCCTAGGAAAGCTTATATTGAGTTAGAGTAAAACAAAGTAATTTTGACCAGTGGATACGAGTATTAAAGATGGCGATGACATATGCAGCTCTTAGAGAAGTAATTCTTTTAGAAGAATTTAAAGATTCAATTCCCCCGGCAGTGAGAATTCATGTGGAGGAACAGAGGGTTAAAATGATAAGAAAAGCAGGAGAGATAGCTGATGATTATGGGTTAGTTCATAGATCTAAACCTTTTTATTGTCACCCTTTTAAATCAGAGAAGAATAGAAAGTGGGAAGGTGAAAGGAAAGTGGGTAGTCAGGGAAGAGGAGTAGGTGGAAATTCTCAGGAAGCTTTCTCTCAGAATAAAAAGGAAGGCGCAGAGGGTAGTGGTAACACTTAAAAATTGAGGTGTTTTCATTGTAATAAAGTTGGACACACGACGTCAGTGTGTTGGAAATTACAGGGAAAATCTGTTGGGGTTATTGGGGTGCAGAAAAGCTCTGAAAGTAAAAGTATTGTGGGTTCTGAAGTTCAGGCATAGGAAAAACCAATGGTTTGTGTGCAGATAAAGCAAGAATCAGTGATTGGTAAAGAAGTGGGAATGTGTTCACAATTTACCCAAGGGAGTTCTGAGGAGCGGGTTGCCGAAATGTTTAAAGATTTTGTATGTGAAGGAGACGTCTTTCCATGCGTACAGGGTGGAGTAGGTAAAGATGTTAACATCTTAAGAGATACAGGGGCTAGTCAATCCTTAATGCTGTTGGATAGTGACATTTGTTGTTCAGAGGGAGCATTGCAGGAGCAGGTGATAATAAGTGGGGTTCATGGAGATGCTAAACCTCTTCAATTGTGGGAGGTAAATTTAAAGAGCAAATGGAAAACAGGTGAGGTGATTGTCAGAGTAGTGGAAAAAATGCCCATTGCAAGGGTTCAATTTATTTTAGGTAATGATATAGCTGGGTCACAGATGTGGGTGATGCTGATTGTAGTTGAACAGCCTGTAGGAATGTTTTCCACAGAAGTGTTGCACAGAGAGAATCCTGAATTGTTTCCAGATTGTGTGATGAAAAGATCACAGGCTCACAGATTGAAACAAGAAGAACAGGAGGTTAAAAGGCAGGGAGAAGGTGTGGAAGTCCAATTAGCTGACACTGTCTTTGATAAGATTGTTCAGGAAGAAAGACTGGAAGACAATGCAGCTGAGGTGTTTAGCTCAGGGCAGTTGGTGGAGCTACAGAAAAAGGATATGCAAATAGGAACAGTTATATCAAACAGCTTACTCAGAAATAAAGGCAGAATGTGTTCCAGAGTGTTATCAACTTAAGGGTAATGTTTTAATGAGAAAATGGTAACCTTATCATGTTTCAGCAAATGAAAGCTGGAGGGAGGTGCATCAGATTGTTACACCATTTGTATATAGAAATGAGATTCTGAGGATAGCTCATGAAATTCCAAGGGGTGGGGGGGGGGGTGGTGAGGGGAGGGCATTTAGCAATTAAAACGATGCAGGTGAAAATGCGGAAACATTTATATTAGCCTGGATTGCATAGAGGTGATAGGGAAAGCACAAGCAGTGATTAAACCGGCATCTTTAATTCCAATCCCAGCATTTGAAGAACCTTTTAGTAGGGTCATAATTGATTGTATAGGACCCCTCCCTAGGACTAAAATTGGAAATCAGTACTTACTGACAATAATGGATGTGTCTACAAGGTTTCCTGAAGTGATACCTTTGAAAAATATTACACAAAGCATTGTGGAAGAGTTGACTACATTTTTTACAAGATATGGCTTACCAAAAGAAGTACAATCAGATTAGGGGTCAAATTTCATCTCATAGCTGTTTAAGGAAGTAATGAACAGTTTGGGGATAAAACAACAGCTTCCCAACCTGAGTCACAAGGGGCTTTGGAAAGATGGCATCAGACTGTAAAAACTATGATGAGGGTGTAGTCAAGATTATCCACAGGATTGGGGTAGGGGAATTCCATTCCTGTTATTTGCTATTAGGGATGCTGCTGATGCATCCACTGGTTTTAGTGCTTTTGAACTAGTTTATGGTCATGAGGTAAGAGGACCACTGAAATTGATTCATGAGAAATTGGTGGTCGAAACTCAAAAACTATTCTCTTGGATTCTGTATCAAACTTTAGAGAAAGATTGGCAGAGCATGTGAGTTAGATAAGGAACATTTAAAGATATCACAGCAAGTGATGGAAGTGAAGGCAGACCGGAAAGCTACAGCTCTTAGTTTTGTTGCTGGGGAAAAAGTGCCAGTTCTGTAACCAGTATTATGTGGCCTGTTAAAGGCAAGGTTTAGTGGACCTTACAGGATTGAAAAGAAATTGATGTAAATTATTTCATAAATACTTCAAATAGAAGAAAGAATCAGGGGGTGTGTCATGTAAATATGCTTAAAAAGTACTTTGACAGGGAAAAGGACCAAAAGGACGTGTTAGTGGTGGTAAAGAGAAAGAATACAAATGCAGGATTCTGAAATTGATTTTCCTCTAATCAGATTGGATAATGAGGGGATACTTGAAAGTTTAAATGTAATATTGAGTTACCTTCCAGACAAGTGTTAAAATGATTTGGATAAGCTATTGTAGTCACTCAAGGCTGTTTGTGGGAATAAGCTGGGGAGGACAAATTTAGCTATACATGATGTATGTGTAGAAGTTTCATCTTTGATAAGGCAACATCTTTCTAGATTAAATCCGGCAAAATCAGCACTGGTACAGAAAGAAATTGAATTCATGCTCCAAAATGATATCATCGAATCTAGTTGCAGTAACTGGAGTTTGCCTATTATGCTGGTACTGAAACCGAATAGAACACAAAGACTGTGTGGACTATCGAAAGGTGAATGCGGTGACAAAAGCAGATTCATATCGTATACCGCAATTGGAAGATTGTATTGAGAAAGGGGGACAATCAAAATTTATCACAAAGAATTTATTTGCTAAGAGAATATTGGCAAGTACCATTATTGGAGAGAGCAAAGGAGATGTCGGCTTTTGTGATGCCAGATGGACTTTCTCAGTTTAAAGTCATGCTGTTTAGTATGAAAAATGCACCTGCAAAATTTCAAAGACTGACAAATAAAGTCATTGCAGGATGGAACAATTGTGCTGTTTATATTGATGACTTGATAGTTTTCAGTCAAACTTGGGAGGAGCATTTACATTATCTGGTAGAATTGCTTTGTTGATTACAAGAAGCTGATTTGGTGATGAACTTGGCTAAAAGTGAATGTGCAAATGTGTAAGTTACATATCTAGGCCATACCATTGGACATAGTAAAGTGGCTCCGAGAGATGTGAGAGTCGAGGCTATTGTGGATTTCACCATGCCTACAGCAAAATGAGAAGTTTTGAGATTTATGGGCATGAGTGCGTTTTACTGGAAATTTGCACCAAATTTTAGCAGTGTGGTTGTTCCATTGACTGAACTATAAAGACGAACAAGAAGTTTCATTGGACACAGGAGTGTCAGATGGCATTTGACAGTTTGAAAATTGTATTGACTACAACACCAGTTTTGGCAGTACCCAATTATGCCAAGCAATTTAACTTGGCAGTTGACACAAACAATATAGGGATTGGGGCCATGTTGTTACAAGATGGTGACTCTGGAATTGAGAAACCGATAGAGTATTTTTCACGGAAGTTGAATGTACAGCAGAGAAGATATTCGATAATTGAAAATGAGACTTTGGGTCTAGTGTTATCATTACAGCATTTTAAGATTTATGTTGCAAACAATTCATCACAGGCAATTGTTTATACAGACCACAATCCTTTAAAGTTTCTGGACAAATTTTGAGACAAAAGTGCAAGGCTATTCAGATGGAGTTTATTACTGCAACCATTTAATCTACATATTATTCATGCGGCTGAATGAGAAAACCTGATGCCGATGCATTGTCAAGAGTTTGAAGCTTAAAGAGAAAATTGGACATTTAAAACCTGGACACTGAACTGGAATGATTTCTGTTCATTCAAAGGATTTGTATGTATATTTTTATGCTAATGAATGCATCTGTCATGTAATATTGTATTAAGTATAGGAGATAATGTAAGATGGGTTAAGAAAATAAAGCCGTAAATTATAAAGAAATTATGATGGTTCATTTTCAATAAGGAGGGGAATGACACGAGAATATAATAATTTTCATTATGTTATTGGGATTTATTGTAAAGTAGGAATTGTGAGGTCTGGATAGCCGGTGTGTGTGCTGTGAGGCTGTGAGGGTGGGGGGTGGGGGGGTGCAGGGAGAGTTAATTGAATTAAAGGCAGCTGGCCTGAAGGCTTTGATGTATCAGAAGGGAAGCAAGGTTGAAATGCTAAATAGGTATACATGGCTGAAGTTTTAGAGTGTGGGGTGTAAAGGAAAATTTGCATTTTTAGATAAACCAGAATAATTTGAATTTCAAAAGAGATGGTCAAATGTTATACTTAGCCTAAAGAAGCCAAACAGTATGTTTATTTTACCAAAAGCTGACTGATAAAATTGGTACTATGAAAGATTATTATTAGAAAGGTAAAATCCAAAGGCACATTGAAACAATGAAATTTGCATTCAGTGGGAAAATATGTGTAAGAAAAAGTCATTCTAAGATCCAACAAGTGTGAAAAGCAACCAGGCTCTTTGTATCAAGCTGCTGTCTCCAGGAATCAAGGCTAAGAGAATTAATTTTAAATATCGCTGCCCAGGGTATTGTGTGCTTGCCTGGGTCTGTTGAAATCTGTGTTGTTTTACTGTTACCTTAATGGAGATGTAACTGGGAGCTAGATTAGTTAGGGGATTTAGGAGGTATCATAGTAGTAATTTATAAAAAAACGTATGTGCTTAAAATCATTCCTTTTATTAATAAATGGTTAATTTAGTTTTGTAAAAAAAACCCTAAGACTCAGTGGACTTATTACAATAAATTCAAGGCATGCATCTCAAAATTAAAAAAACAAATTTCGAAAACATTTGTGGCAGTAGTTTCAAGTTTCCCTCTGGGATTTGAGCAGTTCAGCATTTACCATCCACTGTGCCATAACAATACCCCTCATATCACTTCATACACCCTCATATTCCCCATGCCCCCACATATTCTCATTACCCCATGTATCCTCCATTGCCACTCACCCAGTACCAACTATGAACAGTCCTCAAGAGCTATGTTATAGCAATGTGAAGCCTTTGAAATGACTATAAAAACAATGCACCACTAACACTCTAATAGTCCTATCATTAAAAAACACAAACTTTCATACTGAAAAAAATTCCAGACCAATGAAAAAAATGTAAGTCAAGGCCTTCAAGTGGTCATTCAATTGTAAAAAGAAAACAAACATCTATTCAGTAACCACACAAAAGATAGACAATCCTTTTATAAGTTCTTAGAACTGTCAATCAAACTGTAAGCACAACCCCTTGCTGGGATAAATCATTCCTCACCTTATGAAACTTACCCAAGCATTCAGAATGGGTTCAGCTGTGAAAAGAAACAATTGCAACTGCAGACAATGAAAATATAAAAATAGATAGCTATTTTTCTAAGCTGTACCAGATGGCCTGTCAATCAAAGTCAGGAGCAGGTGGGATTTTTTCTCTCGGTGAAAACTGTAGATTAATTTATTTTTTTTCAAATTTAAAGCACTCTGGACATTTAAATCATGATATTGCAGTTCCTAGGCAATTTTATTTTTAGTTTTGAATGCATAACAGCACTTTACCAATTGGGAAAGGTACTCTAATGCATCTGAACAATTACGCAATGTTGACCAATATAACAGTTAAATTCCCTTTGCATGAAATAACTCCATGATCAACCACCACAGTAAAAACGTGTCTCTGATTATAATACTGCATCAAATAAGGGTATTTAGAGTGGTTAAAATTTTTTATACTTACCTGTCAAAATGCTCCCATCTCCTCAGTGGGCTCGCTCCAAGGTTTGAGCTCTCAAAAAGGCGGGTTTTCAAATGCCTTTCAAAAACTGTCTGACCTAACAAACATACGTGAGGGACAGGAAAAAACAAAATTCCCACAGGGCTGTCAATGGCAACCTCAACATTGGTGGACATGGATATTGGGTCACGACCCGACCCTAACCCAAAACCTTCTTGCCTAAGGGAAGATTGCGTGGGATCATTTTGTGGGGGGTGGAATTTAAATTTACTATGTAAAAAAAATAATGTTTTGGTGGTTCCTGATCCCATTCCTGACTTGAGGACACGGAAATCTGATCCTCAGACTTGCATTTTTGCAGCATTTTCCACTTAGGCATGGAAAAGTCTGAAACCACGGGCAGTATTGTTCGCTCCCAGTGGCAGTAGGTGTCATGGCGGGCTGGGGGGAGAATTCAACAGGAGGGGCAGAAATCAGTTTCATGCCAGCGTGAAATCACAGCGAGATCATCTGATGGTGTCTGGGTGGATTGCAATTCCTTATGGAGGCCCACGTGAATCTGATTTACATCCCGCCAATAAGGTGAAAAGTGAGGTCCAACCAGAATCGCTCCCCCATGTCAATTTACTGTTACGCTGGCAGGAAAACATGCTGGCCCAGAAAACACCTGGACAAGCATGATGTTCAGAAGTCGGGACTTACCTTTAGGGCCTTGCTCAGGTCGTGGACATCTGAGGAGAAGATGTTGGAGGCCTGCAGCTACTGGACCATGGAGTAACACATGCATCTCATGGTGGGCAGCTTTCTGCGAGGCAGCTCTCGGAAGGTGGGAGATCTCCACTTAGCAGCTTTGACTTCAGAAGCTTCGGATCTTCATGGACTTCGCCACAGGCTAGTCCAGATGATCGTTAAGGGGGAGGGGGGGAGGAAGGTCTAGGTGTGAATGGGAGAGGAAGATGCACCCGGTGTGTGGCAGGGTGGTGGTAAGGTTTGGGGTGGGCGAAGGTGTCAGCAGAGGCTAAGGTTGTAAGGGGGGGAGGAGGGTGTTCAGGGATAGGAGGGAGTACAGGGAAGGAGGGAGTCCAGTGGGGGGAAGTTGTAATGGGGAGAATGGTGCTAGAGGGGAAGTAGGTGTAAGGGGAGAGAAAGGTGTAAGGGAGGGAGTTTAGAGGAGGAAGGAATAATGGTGGAGGAAGGAGTAAGGAAGTAGGATGGGAAGGGGAGTAAGGGGAGAGTAGTGATAAATGGTTGTTTTTCATATTGGAAGAAGGTTTGTAGTGGAGTTCCTCAGGGGTCAGTGTTGGGACCCTTGCTCTTTCTGATATAATTTTAATGACTTAGACAGTGGTGTACAGGGCATGACGTCAAAATTTGCAGATGATACGAAGATTGGAGATGTTGTCAATTGTGATGAGGATAGTCTTGAACTTCAAAAGGACATAGACATGTTGGTGGATTGGGCAGTCAAGTTGCAGATGAAGTTCAATGCAGAGAAGTGTGAGGTGATTCATTTTGGCAGGAAAAACAGTACAAAATTAAGGGAGAGCCTCTAAAGGAAGTGCAGGAACAGAGGGACCTTGGTGTATATGTACATATGTCGTTAAAGAAGGTAGGCCAAGTTAAGAGAGCATATAGTATCTTAGGTTTTATTAGTAGGGGCATTGAATACAAGAGTAAGGAGGTCATGCTGAACTTGTATAAGACACTAGTTATGCAGCAGTTGGAGTACTGCATCCAGTTCTGGGTACCATACTTCAGGAAGGATGTGAAGGCATTGGAGAGTGTACAGAGGAGATGCACAAGAATGATTCCCGGGATGAAGAACTGTAGCTATGGGGATAGATTGGTTGGGACTGTTATCCTTGGAGAAAAGAAGGCTGAGAGGAGACTTGATCGAGGTATTCAAGATCCTGAGGGGTATGGACAGGTTAAATAGTAAGAAACTGTTCTTACTCAAGAGAACATCAAGAACTAGAGGGTAGAACTAGAGAACAGATTCAAAATAATTGGCAAAAGGGGTAAATGTTATGTGAGGAAACATTTTTCACCCGGGGGTATTTGGAGTCTGGAACAAACTTCCTGAAAGGGTGGTGGAGGCAGATTCAATCGAGGTATTCAAGAGGGAATTGGATTGCTACCTGAAAAGAGAGAATGTGCAAGGTTACGGGGATCAGCCAGGGAACTGGGACTAGGTGGAATGCTCTTTCAGACAGCCAGTGCAGTCTTGATGGGCCAAATGGCCTCCATTTTTTTTTATTTGTTCATGGAATATGGGTGTCACTGGCTAGCCCAGCACTTACTGCCCATCCCGAATTGTCCTTGTTCAGAGTCAACCACATTGCTGTGGGTCTGGAGTCATATGTAGGCCAGACCAGATAAGGACAGCAAATTTCCTTCCCTAAAGGGCATTTGTGAACCAGATGGGTTTTTAGAACAATCAGCAATGGTTTTGTAATTTCATAATTCCAGATTTTTATTGAATTCAAATTTCACCATCAGCTGTGGTGGAATTCGACCGCAGATCCCCAGAGAATTACCCTGGGTCTCTAGAATACTAATCCAGTGACAATACCACTTTGCCACTGCCTCCCTCCTGTACCGTAAAGATACTGTAATACTGAGAAGGTGTTTGGGGTGAGTGTGGAATGTCCAGGTGAACGTGCAAGGGAGGGGTCTGTGGAATCAATGACTGCCTGATGGGGAGCGAACACAGAGTGGGCAAGGTAGGAGGAGATGGTTAGAGTAACAAGGGGCAGAGGGAGCTAATAGAGTGGGAGGGTGATGGTGCGACGGTATTGGTAGAAAGGACAGCGAAGGTGGTTGGTGGGGGCATGGACACATGGGGTGGGAAGGAGGTGGTCGGGGAGGTCAATGTGGATGGGGTTGGGGTTTTTAGGAAGGTAGGGAACATATACATTCACCTGGGCATCTTGGAATGACAAGGGTTCGAGCTGGAAGGTTACGGTGGGAGGGTTGAAGGCTATACCAGAGGGGTTTATGGTTACTGGGGAAAGGACATGGGTGACTGGGGTTGGGGAAATAGTGGGGGAGCTCATGAGGAATTTGACCATTACCATCTTTTTCAAATCGAAAATGAGCAGAGCCTCATGTTGGAGGGGCACAGGTGCTGCATGAGTGCAATCAGTGGGTGGGCGGAGATGCAGGTTGGCTCAGATAGACCCCACAGGCAGCATTGAAAATGCTCCTGAGATGAGATGAGTGTGATGGACGAAGGCTCTGCGTGCTTGGGAGAATGCATGTACGGGGCTCCGAAAGACCCTGCCACACACTCTTCTCTCTCCAGGATCACTTTTGGTCTGGCTGCATGCAACTGAACTGCTAGCGCTGGGGAGGGATGCAGGGGGAGGGACTTGCAAAGCCTGTAAATGAAGCTGAAAGACAACGTTACATGTTATTCAGTGAAAGTGAATATATCTTCAGATTATAAACTGCCAGAATGTGTTCACACATGCAACCACTTGTGATCAGAGTTTCTTAACTTTTCCAGGCCTACCACTTTTTCTAGTTGCTGCCCTGACATCTGCATCAGGGGTGGAGACAGCTGATTCAATGGTTAGCCTTGTTGCCTCTGATGACCTGTGTGCATCCACTGGACGGCCAAGGCCTCGGGGGCTCCGGCTTGCTTTGGCTGTCCTCTTGTGGGCCAGCTGCTCCCTCTCTGGTGATAGAGGACAAGGTTGAGGGGGGTCACAGGCAAAGGGGACTAGGAGGGAGCAGACAGCCTCTGAGATTCCTGAGTGGATGACCCAGAGGTGTCCAGCTGCCGCTCCTCCTCCCTTCAGGTGCCCGAGGGCCCTGGTCTGACTCCTTGAGGGGAAGGAGCACTCGGAGGGACATCGAAGTGCCCCATTTCCCTCTTGCATTGCCACTGCAGGAATTCATCCATGGCTCTCCGTATTCTGGTGGACTAGGGTCTCCATGGTGTTTGCCATCCTTCCCATGTAGATCTCCATACATGCACATGTGGGCACCCCACTTAATCAGAGAGCAGGCGGAGACACTCCCCTGACTCGTGTGCTACTCTGTTCAGGGCTTTCGACAGCTCTGCATGATGTTCCCCACCTTCTGCTGACTCCATAATTGGAAGGCTGGATCCAGAGGCTGGCCATCTGACTCGGACCTCACAGATGCCTCTTCCCCAGCAGTCCTCCGAGTGCTGGGGAGCTCAGCTGAACCTGCCACCTCCTGCTGCAGTCACGTGTCATGTGGTGACCACCAGATTGTGAACCCGAGCCTGCTCTAGATCCAGGTCCCACTGAGTTGTATGTCTCTGCGCTGGTACAGCGTGTGGGTAAGCACTGTGATGGGTCTCCTGGGCTGCTTATTTCCAGCTCTTCCATGGAGGGGGATGTCCTTTTGGCTAGAGGTGTTGACGTGGATGGAGCTGAGGGACTGGCTGGCTGAGGGTGTTGGTTGCTTGGCAAAGCTCCCTGTGAACCAGAGTAGAGATAATTAGTGCATGGCAGCAGAGTCAAAAACAAGGGAAAGCACTCACATTTGCATTGAGAGAGGGATGATCTAGTGCAAGATTCTCATGTGGGTGTTCACTGCCGAAACTATTGTCGCTACAGGCACAGTCCATGACCTCACCAGTCAGTGCAATGGCACGTTCCTCAAAGTGAGTGAGAGGCCTAATGTCGGCCAGTCTACCACCCCCACGTCTGGGACCTCTCCCCACTGTTGTGAGCCGACTTGTCCTGCATGAAAACAGATGGAGAGAGTGTGAGCAGGATGCATGCCATGGCAGATGATAAGGATGTGTGGAATGCTTGTGTGGTGAGTGGAGCCATGGACAGGATGAGGGCATGAACTCCAGAGGATATGAGCCTGATGGAGATGTGTAGGTGTGTGTGAGAGTTAGTGTTGTTGTCCCTTCAGGTGTGAGATCCCTGTGGATGTGTGATGTGTTTGGGAGTGTGGTTTGAGAGTGATGAAGTGGTTGACTTACCCTAATAGAATGGATGAGATCATTGATCCTCTTCCTACACTGGATGTCTGACCTCCTCTGTGCTCTGTTGGCACACACTGCTGCTGCCACCGCCTCCCAGGCATGATTGGTGACTCTGGTGGATCTTCTACAGCCAGAGCGGGGGTAGAGGGCATGCTTCATCCTTCTACTGCATCCAGCAGGCACCCCAGAAAGGCGTCCCTAAATTTGGGGGCTGCCGTCACATTTGTTTTCGGAGCCACATGTCGCCTGGAGCAGTCCTAGTCTGGAGACATGAAGTAGGCTGTGCTCTGGTGCACTTTAACTATGGCACCCAGAGCAAGGAAGTGCTGAGATCATAGTGTGGCTGGCAAATCCGAGGCTGCCTACTAGCATTCCAGCGTGTTTCCTGTAAATGCTTTTTTAATGTGATAGGATGCGCCAGGAAGCGGAACATACGGTGCAAAAACCCACCATTGCAGCTGGCGAGTAAAGCATCGTTTTTCATGCCTGTTTCCACATGTAGTGCAATTCAGGGGTGATTCTGGCCCATTAATTTTTGCTCAACTAGAAAATCAATACTTCAGGAGAATAAGAACGTACGAATAACTAGGTGATGAAAGGTCAAGGTTCATCACGTTCACCTTCTACCATCCTGGCAGTTCTATGGTAAAGTAATTGCGTTGTTGCAGGATCATTGCAATTAATCTCTAGCTACAACAGACCCAAACATGACAAAGGGAAACTCCAGTGGTGGAAAACTTTAGGAACCAGAGGTCCAAAATTACTTCTTCCCAAGTTTGCTACACTTCACACATTACATCTTAAATTACTGGTAAATGCAACGCAAAATGTTATTTCCTGACAAGTTATCTAATTTGCCTCTGAATTAATCAATATAAATGCTTTTCATTGTTCCCTCTGGGGTCTGCCATGGATTGACAAGCTGCTTAGCGAAATTTTAAGGCTGGAATTTTACCAGCCCCTTGGAGATGGAACAAAGTCTGACTTGTTCCTACCACCCGAGATACTCCTCGTGGTGGGAACAGCCACAGTGCTTAATAGGTCATAGCTGGTAAAATTGCCACTGTAGTACTGCCATCCACCAGTGCAGACTAGGGACTGGTGTTGCTCCCAATGCCAGAATCTATGGTGTGCCAGTAAAATTCCAGCCGGCGAGTACAGAATGTCCTCCTTCAAATGTCCGCTTTCTGTATTCTGAGCAACGCAACATTGGCTTCTTCACACAAGAGAAGCATATAGCCCTAAAAGAGAAAATCCAACTCATTTGTGTAAGCTCTTTACCAGGACAATCTAAAACTAATCCCATGACCATACTCTTCTCCATGTATAGTTTCTCCTGCTTAAAATATTTATCATCTTTTCCCAATGGTCACCCTCTGCATAAAGAAATTCTTCTGTCCATATTCTTTTAATGACGGTTTAAATACCATCTCATCACTGACTATCCAAACAGGGGGGAGAGTCTCTCCAATGAAACATTTCATCGTTTTAAAAACCTGTATTAAATCTTACCTGAGACTTCAATCTTTCAGTGAAAATAGTCCTGCAGCAGGACTTGCAACTCTAGCAAGGATGTAAAATGGGATAGCGCAGGTATACATTTTGCCCAATTTTCTTTTCACTGAAATGAAAATTTTCACCCCTCGTATTTTAAGTTTCTCCTCATAACTGTTGTTCCCACCCTGACATCATCTTGGTGTGGTTACATTGTGCGGTCTCTGGTTTTACTACCCTTTCTATAAAGGTACAGCCAAATATGCACAAAGTACAGTGGTCTAACCAATATTTTATATAAACTTACCGATTTTAGTTTTACATCCCTATTTATAATACCCCAAACCCTGTTGACCTTTTATATGATTTATTCTACTTGCGCTAATGTTTTCAGATCTTTAAGTATTTGAATCCCTGGGTCTTTGTTTATCTATATTCCTTTATCCACTTCTTTTAAAAAAAAGCTCTCTTAAATGTCATTTAAATGTGCTATGAAGGCGCTGAAAGCCACATAATGTAGGACTGAAGTCATGTGTAGGGGCAGAATGGGAAGGGGTGGTAGCTTCCCTTCTCCGAAAGATATTAATAAACCAGTCAGGTTTTATACAACAGTTCAACAGAATTCATGGACATTTTTGTCAAGTGTAATTTCACACCATTTTATCTCAAATTATGCAGATCATCCCAAATCCCGAGGATGGGATAAAGAGTCCCAAAACCCTGCTCTTTATCTATATCCCTTCAATGTTTTCCACCTTAAGTATTCATCCAATTCCCTTTTGCAAGTTTCTATTGAATCTATATCCACTCTCTATAAGGCAATGCGTTCTAAATCCTAACCACTAGTTGTGTAATAAAAAAAGCATTTCATCACATTGCTATTGGTTCTTTTGTCAATCATCTTAAATCAGTACCCTTTAGTTACTGACACTTCGGGCATGGCCAGCCAGAATCTTGGTGGTGCTGAGCTTCCACTGGTGAAGTGGGTTCTCAGAATTTCAAACTCTGAGTTTATCCACAACACTGATGTCATGCTAATCAGGGTGACCAGGCAACCCAGTTTTGCTGGGACAGTCCCAGATTTTCATTAAATGTCTCAGTGTCCTGACAATTTTGTCAGAACAATTCAAATGTGCTGGTTTTCAGCTTTCCCGTTTATTCTGCGGGAGCAGAATGAGTTTGAATTGAATTTAGGTTGCTCATGTCCCAGTTTTACCGCTTTGCCCTGCAGTTAGCACAATTTGCGTGCACCTTTGTCCAACAGTTGACACAGTTTGTGTGCCACGTTGTCCCACAGTTAGCACAGCTGGGGGGGGGTTGCTGCTTGGTCCCACAGTTAGCACAGTCGGTGTTCCCCTTTGTCCTACAGTTAGCACTTTTTAAGCCACTTTGTCCTGCAGTTGGCACAGTTTGTGTGCTTTGTCCAACAAGTGTCATAGTTTGTGTGTCCCGTTGTCCAATAGATGGCACATGGTCTGTGTACTCCTTTGTCTCACAGTTTGCACAGCTTATGCTGGTTTGTCCTGCAGTTCAAACAACTTGTGTGACCCTTTGCCCTGCAGTTAGGACAGTTTGTGTGCCCTATTTTGCGCAGTTGGCAAACTTTGTATGTCACTTTGTCCCACAGTTGGCACAGTTGGAGTGCTGCTTTATCCTGCGGTAGGCACAGTTTGCGTTTCATATTGTCTGGCAGTTGGCACTGTTTGTGGGCCGTGTTGCCCCACAGTTTGCAGAGTTTTTGTGCCCCTTTGTCCCACAGTTAGCATAGTTTGTGTGTTGTGATGTCCCTCAATTGGCATAGTTTGTGTGCTGCTTTGTCCCAGAGATGGCAGTCTATGCACCCCTTTATCCTGCAGTTGGCAGTTTGTGCTGCTTTGTCCCACATTTGGCACAGTTTGTGCTGCTTTGTCCCACAGTTGACACAGTTTGTATGTCGTGTTCTCCCTCAATTGGCATAGTTTTTGTGCTGCTTTGTCCCACAGATGGCAAAGTCTGTGCATCCCTTTCTCCCCCAGTTAGCACAGCTCTGAAGGAGAGTCATACGGACTCAAAACGTTAACTCTGTTTTTTTACTTCCACAGATGCTGTTAGACCTGCTGAGTTTTTCCAGTATTTTCTGTTTTTGTTAGTACAGTTTGTGTCTCCCTTTGCCTTGGAGTTGGCACAGTTTGTCTGTCCCTTTGTTCCACAGTTAGCACAGTTTATGTTGCTTTATCCCACATTTAGCACAGTTTGTGCGCTTTGTCCCACAGTTGGCATCAGTTGTGTGCCCCTTTGCCCCACAGTTGGTACATATTGGGTGCTTTGACCCACAGTTGGCACAGTTTGTGTTGCAATGTCTCACAGTTAGCACAGATTGTGCTTTGTCCCTCAGTTGGCACAGTTTACGCTGCTCCTCCCGCAGTTGGCACAGTTTGTGATGCTTTGTCCCGCAGTGAGTTCAGTTTCTGTCCCCCTTTGCCCTGGAGTTGGCAAAGTTTGCCTGCCTCTTTGCCCTACAGTTGGTACCGATTGGATGCTTTGACCTACAGTTAGCACTGTTTTTGCTGCTTTGTCCCTCAGTTGGCACAATTTGTGCTTTTTCCAACTGATGACGCAGTTTGTGTACCCCTTTGTCCCATGGTTAGCACAATTTGTGTGCTTTGTCCCACAGTTGACACAGTTTGTGTGTCACCTTGCCCTGCAGTTCGCACAGTTTTTGTGCCCCTTCGCCCTGCATTTGGCACAGTTTGTGTGTCGTGTTCTCCCTCAGTTGGCACAGTTTCTGTGCTGCGTTGTCCCACTGTTTGCACAGTTTGTGTGTCGCGTTTTCCCACAGTTGGCAGAGTTTGTGTTCCCCTTTGCCTCACAGTTGGTACAGATTGGGGCCTTGACCCACAGTTAGTGCTGCTTTGTCCCACAGATGGCACCATCTGTGTACACCTTTGTCCCACAGTCAGCACAGCTTATGCTGCTTTGTACTGCAGTTGGTACAGTTTGTGCTGCTTTGTCTCACAGATGGCAGTTTGTGTTCCCCTCTGCCCTGCAGTTAGCACAGGTTGTGTGTCGCATTGTCCCATGGTTGGCACAGTTTGTGTGCCCCTTTGTGCCACAGTTGGCAAAGTTTATGCCACTTTGTCTCACAGCACACTTTGTGTGCTTTGCCCCACAAGTCGTGCAGTTGTGTGCCCCTTTATCCCACAGTTGGCACAGTTTGTGCTGCTTTGTTTCATACTTGGCACAGTTTGTGCTGCTTTGTTCCATGCTTGGCAGAGTTTGTGTGTTTTGTCCCACAGTTAGCACAGTCTGTGCTGTTTTCTTCCTCAGTTAGCAGTTTGTGCTGTTTTGTTCCGATAGTAGCAGTTTGTGTGCCTCTTTGACCCGCCATTGGCACAGTTTTTGTGCCCCTTTCTCCTGCAGTTGGCACAGTTTGTGTGCTTTGTCCCACAGTTTGCAGTTTATGAACCCCTTTGTACTGCAATTAGCACAGATTGTGTGCCTTTTTGTCCCGCTATTTGCATAGTTTGATTCACTTTGTCCCACTGTTGGCATAGTTTGTGCTGCTTTGTCCTACAGCAAGTACAGTTTGTGCTGCTTTGCCCCATATTTGGCACAGTTTTTGTGCCCTTTTGTCCTGCAGTTGGCACAATTTGTGCTGCTTTCTGTCACAGGTAGCAGTTTGTGTGCTTTGTCCCACAGTTAGCATTGTGTGCCCCTTTATCCCACAGTTGGCACAGTTTCTGTGCCCCTTTGTCCCACACTTGGCACAGTTTGAGTGCCCCTTTCTCCTGCAGTTGGCTTAGTTTGTTTGCTTTGTACCACAGTTGGCACAGTTTCTCTGCTGCTTTGTCCCACATTTGGAACAGGTTCTGTGCCGCTTTGTCCCACAGTTGGCCCAGTTTGTGCCTTGTCCCACAGTTGGTACAGTTGGGCTGCTTTATCCCACAGTTGGCAGTTTGTGTGATTTGTCCTGCAGTTGGCACAGATGGAGTGCCCCTTTGTTCTGTTGTTGGCTTAGTTTGTGCGCTTTGTCCTGCAGTCAGCACAGGTTGTGTGCTTTGTCCCACAGTTGGCATAATTTGTGCTGCTTTGTCCCGCACTTGGCCCAGCTTGTGTGCTTTGTTGGACAGTTGGCACAGTTTGTGTGGCACTTTGACCGGCAGTTAGCACAGTTAATGCTGCTTGGCCCTGAACTTGGCACAATTTGTGCAGCTTTGCCCCACATTTGGCACAGCTTGTGCAGCTTTATCACGCAGTTGGCTCAGGTTGTGTGCCACCTTGTCCCACAGTTGGCAGTTTTCATGCTGCTTTTTCCCACACTTGGCACAGTTTATGCTGTTTTATCCCTCAGTTAGCACAGTTTGTGCATTTGTCCCACACTTGGCCCAGCTTTTGTGCTCTATTGTCCTGCAGTCAGCACAGTTTGTGCACTTTTTTCCCCACACTTGGCCCAGTTTGTGTGCTTTGTCCCACAGTTGGCATAGTTAGTGCTGCTTTGCCCCACATTTGGAGCAGTTTGAGTGCCCCTTTGGTCCGCAGTTGGATTATTTGTGTCCTTTGTCCCACATTTCGCACAGTTTGTGCCCCTTTGCCATGCAGTTGGCACAGTTTGTGTGTCCTTTTGTCCCACAGTTGGCACAATATGTGCTGCTTTCTGCCACAGTTAGCACAGTTTGTGTGCTGTGTCCCACAGTTAACAGTTTGTGTGCCCCTTTATCCTGCAGTTGACACAGTTTCTGTGCCCCTTTGAACTGCAGTTAGCACAGTTGGTACTGCTTTCTCCCACATTTGGAACAGATTCTGCGCTGCTTTGTCCCTTGGGAGTCCTGGTTCAGGATTCTCTTAAGGTTAACTTGCAGTTTTAGTTGGTAGTTAGGAAGGCAAATGCATTTATTTCGAGAGAACTAGAATATAAAAGCAGGGATGTGCTGCCGAGGCTTTAAAGGCTCTGGTCAGACCACATTTAGAATATTGTGAGCAAGTTTGGGCCCCGTATCTCAGGAAGGATGTCCTGGCCCTGGAGAGGGTCCAGAGGAGGTTCACAAGAATGATGCCAGGAATGAAAGACTTAACATATGAAGAACATTTGAGGACTATACTTGATGGAGTTTAGAAGGATAAGGGGGATCTGATTGAAACTTACAGAATACTGTAAGGCCTGGATAGAGTGGATGTGGGGAAGATGTTTCCGTTAGTAGGAGAGACTAGGTCCCGAGGGCACAGCCTCAGAGTAAAGGGAAGACATTTTAGAACAGAGATGAGGAGAAACATCTTTAGCCAGAGAGTGGTGAATCTATGGAATTCATTGCCACAGAAGGCTGTGGGGGCCAGGTCATTGAGCGTATTTAAGACCGAGATAGTTAGGTTGTTGATTGGTAAGGGATTCAAAGGTTACAGGGAGAAGGTGGGAGAATGGGGTTGAGAAACTTATCAGCCATGATTGAATGGCGGAGCAGACTTGATGGGCCGAATGGCCTAATTTCTGCTCCTATGTCTTATGGTCCCACACTTGGCACTGTTTGTGGTGCTTTGTCCCACACTTGGTACAGTTTATGCTGCTTTGTCCCACACTTGGCACAGTTTATGCTGCTTTGTCCCACTTTGGCACAGTTTGTGCTGCTTTGTCCCACAATTGGCACAGTCTGTGCCCCTTTGTTTTGCTGTTGGCACTGTTTGTGCTGCTTTGTCCCACACTTGGCACAGTTTGTGCTGCTTTGTCCCACACTTGGCGCAGTTTGTGTGTCCCTTTGTTCCCCAGTTGGCACAATATATGTGCCACTTTACCCTACGTTTGGCACAGTTTATATACTTTATCCCACAGTTGGCATAGTTTGTGCTGCTTTGTTCCGCATTTGGCAGTTTTTGTGCTGCTTGGTCCCACATTTGTTACAGTTTGTGTGCCACTTTGCCCTGCAGTTGGCACAGTGTATGCTTTGTCTCACAGTTGACACAGTTTATGCTTTGTGCAACAACTGGCACAGTGTGTGTGCCCCTTTGACCCGCAGTTAGCCCAGTTGATGCTGCTTTGTTCAACAGTTGGCACTGTTTATGTTGCTTTATCCCACACTTGGCACAGTGTATGCCGCTTTGTCCAGCACTTGCACAGTTTGTCTGCTGTTTTGTTCCACATTTGGCAAAGCCTGTGCTGCTTTGTCTCACAGTTAGGACAGTTTGTGCTGCTTTGTCCCACAATTGGCACAGTTTGTGCGCTTTGTCCCTCAGTTGGCACAGTCTGTGCATTTTTTTCCTCAGCTGGCCCAGTTTGTGCATCTTTGTTTTGCTGTTGGCACAGATTGAGTACTCCTTTCTTCCACAGTTGGCAGTGTATGCTTTTTCCCACAGTTGGAATAGTTTGTGCTGCTTTGTCCCACACTTGCCACAGTTTGTGTGTCCATTTATCCTGCAGTTGGCATAGCTTTTGTGCCCCTTTGTCCCACAGTTGGCATAATTTATGTTGCTTTGTCCCACAGTTGGCACCATTAGGGTGATTTATCCTGCAGTTGGTACAGTTTGAGTGCCCCTTTCTCCCGCAGTTGGCTTATTTTGTGTGCTTTGTCCCAGAGTTAGCACAGCTTGTGTGCCCCTTTGTCCTGCAGTTGGCATGGTTTGTGTGCTGTGGTGGCACAGTTTGTGCACCACTTTTTCAGCAGTTGGCACAGCCTGTGTGTCTCTTTGACCCACAGTTAGCACAGTTTGTGCTGCTCTGTCTGGCAGTTGGCACAGTTTATGTCGCTTTGTCCAGCACTTGCACAGTTTGTGTACTTTGTCCGATAGTTGGCACAGTTTGAGCTGCTTTGTCCCATATTTGGAACAGATTCTGTGCTGCTTTGTTCCACAGTTGGCATAGTTTGTATTGCTTAGTCCCACAGTTGGCACAGTTTGTACTGCTTAGTCCCACAGCTGGCAGTTTGTGCTGCTTAGTCCCACAGCTGGCACAGTTTATGTTGCTTAGTCCCACAGTTGGCACAGTTTGTGCTGCTTAGTCCCACAGCTGGCAGTTTGTGCTGCTTAGTCCCACAGCTGGCACAGTTTATGTTGCTTAGTCCCACAGCTGGCACAGTTTATGTTGCTTAGTCCCACAGCTGGCAGTTTATGTTGCTTAGTCCCACAGTTGGCACAGTTTGTGCTGCTTAGTCCTATAGCTGGCACAGTTTGTGCTACTTAGTCCCACAGCTGGCATATTTTGTGCTGCTTTGTTCTGCAGTTGGCACAGTTTGCATGATTTGTCCTGCAGTTGGCACAGATGGAGTGCCCCTTTGTCCTGCAGTTTGCTTAGTTTGTGCTGTTTTGTAATGCACATGCCACAGTTTGTACTCCTTTCTCCCACAGTTGGCACTTGTGTGCTTTGTGCCACAGTTGGCAGAGTTTGTGTGGCACTTTGACCCGCAGTTAGCAGTTTGTGCTGCTTTGCCCTGAACTTGGCACAGTTTGTGCAGCTTTATCCATCAGTTAGCAGTTTGTGCACTTTGTCCCACAGTTGGCACAGTGCATGTGTTTTGCCCTGCTGTTGGCACAGTTTGTGTGCCCCTTTGTTCCACAGTTGGCACAGTTTGTGCTGTTATTTCCTGCAATCGGCATGGTTTGTGTGCTTTGTCCCACAGTTGGTACAGTTTATGCTGCTGTGTCCCAGTTAACAGGACTTGTATGCTCCTTTATCCCGCTGTTGGCAGTTTGTGCTGCTTTGCCCTATATTAGCACAGTGTTTGTGCCCCTTTGTCCCACAGATGGTACAGTTTGTGTTCCCTTTTATCCTGCAGTTGGCACATTTTATGCTGCTCTGTCCAGCAATTGGCACAGTTGTGCCCCTTTGATCTGCAGTTAGCACACTTAATGCTGCTTGGTCCGACAGTTGGCACAGTTTGTGTGCTTTTTTGTCTCACAGTTGGGACAGTTTGTTTGCTTTGCCCTACATTGGCAGTTTTTGCGCACCATTGTCCCACAGTTTGTGTGTTTTGTCCTGCAGTTGGCATGGTGTGTGCTGCTTTGTCCTATAGTTGGCACAGTTTGTGCTACTTTGTCCTATAGTTGGCACAGTTTGCTTGCTTTGCCCATGCAGTTGGCACAATTTGTGTGCAGCTTTGTTCCACAGATTGCACAGTGTGCCACATTGTCCCACAGTTGGCACAGTTTGAGTGCTGCTTTGTCCCGCTGTTGACACAATCTGTGTGCCTTGTCCCATAGTTGGCACAGTGTGTGCCCCTTTGACCCATAGTTGGCACAGTGTGTGCCCCTCTGACTCACAGTTAGCAGTGTGTGCCCCTTTGACCCACAATTAGCACTGTTGCTGCTGCTTTGTCCCACAGTTGGTACTGTTTATGCTGTTTTGTCCCACATTTGGCACAGTTTATGCCACTTTGCCCAGCAGTTGCACAATTTGTGCTGCTTTCTGCCACAGTTAGCACAGTTTGTGTGCTGTGTCCCACAGTTAATATGGTTTGTGTGCCCCTTTATCCGGCAGTTGGCACAGTTTGTTTGCTTTGCACTGCATTGGCACAGTTTGTGTGCCCCTTTGTTCCACAAATGGCACAATTTGTGCACTTTGTTGCACAGTTGGCACTGTTTGTGCTGCTTTGTTCAGCAGTTGCACAGAGCTGCCTCAAGGAGATGAGCATTTTTCAAAATAAAAAATAAAGATTTCTAAAATGTTATAAAACATGTAATTCTGTCACGAGCAGGGACTTGCTATTAATTAAATTTAAAAATTTTTATTTTATTTTTATTTGATGTTGGAAAACTCATCTGCACATGGATGAGGTTTCTTAAAAAATGCAAAGGCCGCTTGGCCTTTTCACCTGCCCAACTGTAAGGTTGGATGGGCAGTGAAAAATATCTTTCAATTACATTTTAATGGCCTTAATAGGCCTTTTAATTAGCAACGGGCGCGCTGCCGACTCTGGCACACAACCGCGATCGAAATATCGCGTGTCATTTTACACTCGGTCGGGTCAGGTGTGCACCCACCCGACAAGCTAAAAATTCTCCCCATGAATTTAGTGCCCAAGTGACCTGTACAAAAAGAAAAAAATGGATAGTTTATTCACAATACGCATTGGAGGGAATTTTTCCAAGGGATCTCTCCATTCTCTGCCGTAACTTTAGCAGCAGAGCAGTGGACACACGGGGGAAAAAAGCATGAACTTTTCCTTATTTTCCTAGGATTTTTGCTGATCTTCTACTGAAGTCACAAAATATTATCAGGAGAACCCCTGCAGAGATTAACATCCATAGTATATTGTTTGAGTGTTTTATAAAAGGCTGCTGGGCCCTCTAGTCCTCACCCCCACCTATCCCCATGCCACTTCATAACCCCATGACCCTTCCATGAAACCTGATGCCCACCCCCTCCCTCCCCATTCCACCTCCATAGCCATTGACCAAGTATTCATTATTGGCAGACTTCAGAAGCCATGTGGAGATGAAAAAAATTCTTACAATCTAATAGAGCTCTCACTTATACACACTTGATGCAGAAAAATATCTCATTCATGAAACCCAGTGAAAGATTTTAATTCCCTTCAGTTGATCAATTTGTTATAAAAACAAACTTCTATTCAGAACCTCATCAAAGACAGCTAATCTTTTGGCCTCTTAAAGCTGTGAATCAAAATGTGAACTCACCCCCTCTGCTGAGAATAAGTACTTTAGGAGCTTTTGAAACTCAGCCAAGCATGCATAATGGACTCAGCTGTAATAACAGCCCCTGGGAAATGTCAGCAGTGAAATTTACTTGAAACTACAGCAACAGATGGAAAATTCACTACCAAGCTACACCTAATGGCCTGTCAATCAAAACAGTCTAGTAGTTGGAAATTTGTTTTTGCTCTAATAACCGTAGCCTGTTTCATTATATTTGAAGGGCCAGGGATTTAAATATCTTCAGAACATGACACTTAACAAACCTTATCCTCCCTTCAAAAACATTTGCATCTTCTCCACAAATTCATAAAACCAAGGGTTTAAGACACTTGGAAAAACTAAAATAAGGTATGTTTGTACTCAGCACTAATTTCAAATGGTCCTGCTGATCTAGGGTTTCCTGCCTGTGAGATTCATACCCCTCCTGCTGCCAGAAAAAATGGGATCTATTGGAAATGCAGATGAGACTTCCACATCCCAGTCCTGCCCACCATTTTTAAAATTAGTTGGTAATCACACTAACTTAGCCCCCAAACCTCAGGAAAGATATAATGGCTTCAGAGGGGGTAGTGTATAGATTTACAAGAATGATACTAGCACAAAATGTTTAAACATGGATTGTCCCTTTGGTTTAGAAGGTTAAGGAGTGATATAATTTAAATAATTTAAAATTACAAAAGCACTTGATAGAGTAGACACAGAGGATCCAATACCTCTTGTGGGAAATCCAGAATGAAAGGATGTAATACTGTGAGACACTGGATGGGCTAAAAATTAATAAGGAGGATATATTAGAAAAGCTAGCTGCAGGAGTCACCAGGATTCGAACAGATGCAACTAAGCATACTGAGGGAAGTAAGGGTAGAAATCATGGAAACACTGGCAATAATCTTCTGATTCTCCTTCGATATAGATCATGATAGAAGACTGAGAATTGCAAACCTATGTTCAAAAAAGGGTGTAAGGATAAGTCACAACTACAGGCCAGTCAGTGGTGGTGGAAAAGCTTTAAAGAATGATAATCCAGGACAAAATTAACAGCCACTTAGGCAGAAGTGGATTAACTAAGGAAAGCCAGCATGGATTTGCTAAAGACAAATGGGTTTAACTTGACTTTTTTTGATGATGTAACAGAGGGAATTGAGGTTAGTGCAGTTGATGTTGTCTACATGGGCTTCCAAAAGGCATTTGATAAAGTTCCACATAATAGGCTTGTCAGCAAAGATAACGTTCATGGAATATAAGGGATTGTGGCTGCATTGATATAAATTTCGGTGAGTGACAGCCAACAGGAAAGCGGTGGGCAGTTGTTTTATAAGATCATAAGAAATAGGAACATAGGAACAGGAGTAGACCATTTGTCGAGCCTGCTCCACCATTCATTTTGATCATGGCTGATCATCTACCTCAATGACTTTGCTGCACCATCCCCATATCTCTTGATGTCATTGGTCTCCAGAAGTCAATCGATTTCTGTCTTGAACATGCTCAATGATTGAGTTGGAGTCGGCCATTTGGCCCATTGAGCCTGCTCTGCCATTCAATAAGACCATGGCTGATCAGATTGTGGCATTAACTCCACTTTGCTGCCTGTCCCCCATAACCCTCAACTCCCTTGTCAATCAAAGATGTGTCTAAGGTCTGTTTTGGGGTTCCCCAGGTGTTCATATTAGGACCACTGTTGTTCTTGATCTATATTAATAGCCGAGACTTGGACATGCAGGACACAATTTTAAAATTTACTGCTGAAAGTAAGTAAGTTTACAACTTGAAAGTATTGCAAACAATGAGGAGGATAGTGGTGGACTTCAAGAGGACATAGGCAGCCTGGTGGAATGGGAAGACACATGGCAGATGAAATTTAATGCAGGGAAGTATGAAGTGATACATTTTGGAGAGACAACATAAACTGAAGGATACAATTCTAAAAGGTGTGTAAGAATAGAAAGACTTAGGGATATATGTGCACAAATCATTGAAGTGGTCAGAGCAGGTTGAGAAGGTAGTTAATAAGGCATAAAGGATCCCGAGCTTTATAAATAGAGGCACAGGGCTGGATTTTCATAGGGCACCTGACGACTGTCTGGCCCCGCAGCCACTTTATGCTCAGCAGAATGTTAATTGGTTCAGGGAATGACTTCCTGCCTTACAGGCCTGTTAGCCCATAGGATGGGCTGGCAGATCCATTATCCCAGCAGTGCCAGGTTCAGTGATGGCCACTGTTTGGCCTACAGCCAGTACTCAAAGGAGAGGAGGTAATGGAGACTGGGTAAGTCTAAGGTATTGGCAAGGCCTGGCTGGCAGGCCCCAGCGAGAGGGCAAGGAACCATATTTGAGGCTGCTGGTGGTGGGAATGGGGGGGGGGTTTAAATGGGTATGACCTTGGGGGATGCGTCCAATGACACAGGGACTCGCAGAAGAGATGCTTCAGCCTTGCCCGACACCAGCTCACCCACTAAAAGCTGCCGGGCTACCTGTCCTGTGTGGGCCCTGCCCCCATCATGGGTAAAATAGCAGCAGGGACAGGATGAGGTACTTAAGTAGCCACTAATTGACCACTTAAGGGACTCAATAGGCCCCAGGATGGATCACCCATCACCTCCACCATCCCCCACTCCATAAAATGGGAGCTAGGCAGGAAGGCAGCGCATAGGTCTGTATTTTACGAGCAACCCTGCACCCCTCCCCGGCATACCACCAGCAAGGGTGTAAATCCAGCAGAATGCAAAAGTAAGAAATGACGGTGAACCTTAAAAAAAATGGTTTGGCCTCAACTGGAATATTGCATCCAATTCTGGTAAGCAAACTTCAAGAAGGAGATGAAGTCATTGGAAAGGATGCAGGAAAAAATTACAATAATAAGGCTGAAGGTCCTCAATTATGTGGCTAGGTTGGAGAAGCCGGGGTTGTTCTCCTTAGAGAATGTTGAGAGGGGATTTGATAGAGGTGTTCAAAGTCATGAGGGATCTGGACAGAGTAAATAGAGAGAAGCTGTGCCCATTGCAGGAAGGGTTGAGAACCAGAAGACACCAATTTAAGGTGAATTGCAAAAGAACCAATGGCTTCGAGCATTTTGTTTTTATATGAGGCATATGGTGAGGAGAGGGTGGTGAATTCAAATTCAATTACAGCTTTTAAATAGAATTGGATAGTTATCAGAAGAGAAGGAATTTGCAAGGCTATAAGAAAAGGAATGCACAGAGGAGTGGGGTGAGGTGACTTGCTCTTGTAGAGAGTTGGCTTTAACACAAAGGAATTAACAGCCTCCTTCTGCACTATAATGTGATATTCAGAAGCATTTTTCTCCCCTACACATAGCACAGTGGATGTCTGGAACCCCCTCTCCTAATATTCTAGGTCAATTAAAATTTTCAATACTAAGATTGATAGATTTTTGTTCAGTAAGGGAATCGAAAGTGACAGAGCAAAGACAGGAAAATGGACTTGAGGTACAGATCAGCCATGATTTAACTAATTGATAGAAAAGGCTTAAGGGGCTGAATGGCCTACTATGTTCCTGTTTCTCTCGCAGTTGAGAGATATTTCGGTCGGCACAAGCGCAGGAGTTGGCAGCACGCACGCCAACAATTAGCAGCCTATTAATGCCCTTAAGGAACTAATTGACTTGAATTTTTTGCTGCCCGAGCAACTGTTCGGTTGGTAGGCGGGCGAAAAGGCCAAGCAGCCTTTGCATTTTCACAGGCGGGATAAGGTTTCATCCAGTGATTTAAAAAAAATAAAAACCTTTTGCACTCATATTTTACATGTCCCTGACAGAGTCACATGAGGGGACATGTTTTCATTATTTTAAAATTCTTTATGTATATTGATAAAAATTTTCAGCTCCCTGAGGCAGCTCTGTGCCTCAGGGAGCTTTTACTACATGCACCCGCATGCATGCGCAAATATCAGCACTCACGCTCCTGCGCCCCCACCCTGGCTGCGCTGAGCACTGCAGTGCACGATTCACACTGGCTGGCCATTAGTTGGCCAGCCAGCATGAAATCCATATCAGTGCTCAACCGCGCCTGGGCCCGCCCACCGCTCCTGCCTGACAAGGGCAAAATTCTGCCTATAATTGTTACAGCAGATGTAGTAGAATATACAAAGGTACCAACTAATGCTGGTTGGTCTTTTGCCACCAGAACCCAAGTATTTTCCATATCAATGTTGCTACAGGTATATCCTTAATGCAATTTATTTAGCCATAATTTGTCTTTCATTTTGACGGAGGAGTCATGTCCTGTAAAATCCTTCCTTCACTGAATAGGATTTCAGATGGTTTTAGAAGATAGAATTCAGAAGCAGCATTGTGGAAAAATGTAACACCAGAGCTTAAAAACAGAGTAGCCCTTACAAATGCCTCAATTAGTTGATTAATGGTCTTAACAGGCCTTTGACAGTTCAGCGGGCACTCAGCAAACTCCGGTGCACGCCCACTGAACGTAAGATCTGAATGACGCGTGGTGATCTCGGGACACACGCCCGACGTCACTGTGCGTCATTTTATGTGTTGGCGTGCGGGGCCTGCCCCCGCATGCCGACCAGATTCATGCCATAGATACTTAAAAGTATAGCAAAAAACGTGCTGTTTGATCATCTCTTCTCCATATAAGCGCTTTACAGTTTTTTTTCTATTATTCTTCTGTGTGTGTTTATTCACCCTGCCCTTCCCTTTGTCTGTTCCTTTTAAAATATTTTTCATCTGCAAGGTCTTCCAGTTCTGAGGGAGGGCCCTGCAAAAAAAATGTCAACTTACTTGTGCTCTCTGGACATATGCTGCCTGACTTGCTGTCTTCAGTGTTTTGTGGAGACTACAGCAATATGTGTAAAGAGAAAAGGTTACAAAGTTTAATTGAAACTCTTCAATAATCTGTCTTTTCTCATTATACGGAGGCTGACAAACCTGCTGTGTATTTCCAGTATTTTCTTTTTTATTCCTATCAAGTTTAAGCCCGATGAGGATTGTTCAGCAAACAATAGCGGCATGTTATTAATCAAGGCATTCATTTATTCAGACTTGGTTTAGATGTTAAATGAGGGCTTTGGAGTATTACATTTAAAAAATTCTAATTTTCATATATCCTGGTTTGCAACAAATGGTTCTATCTTAAAGTTATCTTACTCGGACTCGAGAGTCTGTACCTATATGGGGGTTGAGATGTTACTAATCTCTTTATTTAGAACTCAACTCAGTGGTGCTTCCAAAATGATCATTCAAGTGCCTTATTATTAAGCTACAACCAGTAAGTATGAAGAGGTAGTACATAGACAGCCATCATAGTTGTACAGCAAACAATACATTTACTTGAATGGTGGATTTTCATAAAAACTCAAACACACATTGGAAATTATCAAGGCCCTCATGCACTTTGGGAAGGAGTTGGCTGTTTTTGTACAAGCAGCATTCATGGGGAAAATGCAGACTGATGGATCTTTGCAAGCAAATATAGAAGCATTTCAGCTAGCTGTTAGAGTAATAGCTTACCTATTTCTGTTGTTGGGCTTTTGATCTTTGTGATGGGGCAAGAAGTACCATAGCTTCCAAAACTGGGATTGTGATAAATGGCAGGTTCTGAAATGAGGAACTGATAAACGCACATATTAACATGGGCCAGAATTTTTAACTTGTTGGGCAGGCACGTGCCCGAATTGACCGAGCCTGGAATGACATGCACTGATGTTGATCGAGCGTGCCAATTATCAACTGATGTTAATTTTTCACTGCCCGTTCAACCTAAGGTTGGCGGGCAGGCTAAAAGGCCAAGCGGCCTTTGCACTTTTTTGGAAACTTCATCCGCTGCAGGATGAGGTTTCCAAAAGCAAATACAAATAAAATACTTTATTTATTTATTAAAAACATGACCCTGCTCATGTGACAGAGTCATATGAGGAGACATGTTTTATTACATTTTTCTGTTGTTTATTAATTTTTTCAATATCTTCTTCATCTCCCTGAGGCAGCTCCATGCCTCAGGGAGATTTTTCAGCACTCTCTCGTGCGCATGCGTGAAGTTCGCACTCAGCTGGCTAGCACTCCGCCCCCCCACCCACACAGGCAGCGCTCAGCACTGCTGCTTGTGTATCATACTGGGCAGGCCTTAATTGGTCTGCCAGCATGAAATCATCACTTCCTGAATGCCCCCACTGATCTCGCACGCCACGGACAAAATTCTGCCCATGTAGTGAGCATTAATGATGCATATCTTCATTTAAATAAGGTATGTTTCAATTGGTCAGGACTCGCTCAGTATTACAAGTTTATTTAAACCAGAAGTAATGAGTGGTGATATGACCCAAAACACCACATTGTAAGTCACTTGTGCACACCTCTATATACAAATATAATTAAGTGTTTTCAAGAGACATTACCAAAGTGACAATTGCATTTTAAAAACAAGTTGGCCCAGATCCTCTGGTCTTTGGAAGGTTGAACCCCGGAAGATGTGCTGCGACACCCCCTCGTAAATCCCAACGCAAGGACTCTGCAGGAATTACCCAGGAAGTTTCAACTTTCGATGGGCAATTCTCCCTGCATTCGGAATCCTCCGAAAAGGGTCATCTGAAGTAGGCTGGGCATTTTTCAGGACCGAAAGTGATGGCCTTACAGTGTGAAATGATCTGATCAGGGTAGCCATTATCCCGCAGGCTGTCTTTGATGCACCCTGTTTCAGCAACAAGCTTGCATGGTGAACAAATGGCTCGGGCCCTATTTTGCAAACATGGGACTGTTGGGTATGGTCTGTACATTGCAAACAGCCATTGGGACATTTGCTAAATAGTCCTCAGTGTGCTAAGAATTACTCTAACAATTAATTTAAGATTGTCAGTCGGGCTTGCAGTGTGGCACATTTGCGTGTACTGTAAGCTACATATATAAAAACATAGAACCCTGTTCTTTGCAGATAGAAAGAACATGTACACACATTACACCTGTTCGCTGATTCATTCCTCAGGACCATGCCTTGACCAATTAGGGTTAAGCCGCCTGGTTTAAATTTCAAACAATGTTTGGCAGTTAACTGTCAGTCACCATCACTAGTGCATTCTCCATGGCAACGCTTCTACCAATCAGAGTTCACTTGGCAACCAATCAGTGCAGGATGAAAAGCTTTGACATATCTCTTTTTTCAGCAGTATTGCTAAAAGAAAAAGACTAAGATAATGCTGACAATCCATTCTGTTTATTAAGAGATTACAGTATAAATATCAACAGCAGACTTGTTAGTGGTATTTGGTCCAATATGACAGAAGCAGTTCAGGAACAAGTCTGCAATTCACAAGAGCAGAGAATACAGAGAATATTGATAACCAATAAAGTCATTTCAAAATTCCTGTAAATTCAATGTAAAAATGTACAAAATAAATAAATGTTACAACACAGGATTGTGTTTAAAAATTACAAAAGACAAGTTTTTCTGTCTCTGATATTTTGAACATTACTCCCCCAATGGACACCATCAGAATTCAGTCTGATTTTCTTTTTATTGTTTTGGGGCAGAAATATATATACATCCTGAAAAGTAAGACTTTAATTTTAAAGTGAACATTTACTTTTAAAAGTACATTTTAGCCTTTGACAGAAAGTTTAAGACATTTAAAAGAATCACATAGTTCCAGTGTTGAAAATGTATTTTCTTTAAAAATGGAAGCTTAAAATTAGAAAAAGAAAAGGTGCGCTTTCATATTTTTTTAAAAATCGGAATTTCAGTCTTTATTGTGGCACAAAATGAAATACTACTGGAGCTTTTGAAAAGCACAACACAACTTGCTGTTTCACTCATTATTATATAAGTTAAAGAATAGAAAAAATACCATTTGGTTCATATAAAGGCAATATGTATGGCACATAGCAGGATATTGAAGGTTTATTACCACTTGTCTGTGGCAGCTTGAAATTGGAGAACAATGGGACATCAGGCAAGATCAATTTTTATACTGAAACGCTGATTTAAAAAAGTGTAGCCAAAACATTCTGCATTTATATATAGTCACACCTATATCAGAGCAAAAGGTGAGGCCTATTCTTTGTATAGAAGCTAAAATGTGTGGATTTGTGCCAACCAGAATAAAGGTGCAGACTATATGAACTTATGTCACATACAGTCATACAGGCAGCATATACAAGAAAGTTTTCTCTCATTAATTTGGGTTAGTTTCAACTTTAGGCTGTCTTGTTGAGAGAACAAAGTGACAATTCCCTGTACTGCTCAGATAAAAATTGAAAAAAATTACAAGGGTTTGAGCAGTGACATATTATGATACTCATATGGCACACTGACATAAACAGTCTCCCACATTTTTCTTCTCCTGTTTATATTTACTTATTCAATGTAAAATCTCACGTCTTCACAGATTTTAAGCAAATATCAGTCTCATCTATTAATAAGATTTTTACCTGTATTACGAGACTGCTTGCATTCTCTCCCAAAGGTGGCTGTTAGATAAGTCTACTTTAGAATGCAGCATCTTGCTTAGGATTCTAATGTTGTGGATATTCAGAAACAGCATTTTCATTGAATTTCATGTAATCTTTTGCGACAAAGTACACCATTGAATTCTATGGTGAACTTATTACAGTGATCAGAATGCAAATTTAAATGTCCATACAATCACTTAAATTAGAGACAGTCTTTTTTAATAATCTCTACCAATGGCTAGATAATGCCAATCACATTGTTCAAATATGACTTTATGGCTTTTTATCATGAAGAGAAAATATATTTTAAGATTTGGTTCGCACACCACTTCGGAATGGAGGCACGCTGCCCACAGTAAATCAGTCCGTTTATGGCAATTATGATCATCCTGGAATTGGTTTGGCAACAGAACCATTTTCAAAACCTAAAAGAATTTACTGATTTTACTGTGACTACACTCGGTTGAAAAAGATGGTTATAACAGGACAACGTGATTTACCAGTAAAGCTGAAACTTCTCTGCAGCACCCAGATCACCAGTTTAAAAATACTGATGTTCCTATAAATATTTAATGCTCTTACTGCACTTAAACATTTTCTGTGGAACTTACCAAGCATTGATTTCCATGTGTAAAGCTGAATTTGCTTTGAAACTGTGCAGTGAAGGCAATTAAATATTCACTGTCTGTGGAAATATTGGGGCATAAACGTAAACTTCATTCTTTTTGGAACAAAAGACCTTACAATGGATTAGCTACAACACTCAAATAAAATCAGTAGAAATGCTGTTAAATAATGTTATAAATTTTCGGTAAATGCTGTACAAAGTACTTAAAATATACTAAGCACAGCTTATTTAGCTTTCTATTAATACAGTAATTCCTTAGAGTCTGAATCCATAAAATTCCTACATATTGTACTGTTGTTTATGACAGGCTTAGTTTTAGATGTACTGTAAATCACATTATTTTCTGCAAATTCCAAACTTGTCAAAGATCAAAATTGACTAAACGTTAAACAAACTGAAAGGTAGTTCATACCTTGTAAACATATTTGAAAAACAAAACCATGAAATGTTAAATCTGCAGTTTTGGAGATATTGCAAACATTACCATTAAGATCATGATTTACAGTACAGGATATCAAGGTATTTTATCTTTGTTACTGCATCTCAGTTTGACCCTAGTCTTACAGTCCAAAAAATGAGATTTTCAAGAGCACTGCAGATCAATGTGCTATAATCATTTCCAAATACCATAATGTTCAACATAGTTTTAGAAAAAGATTCAGATGTGGATAAAAACATATAAAAAGCCATGACTAGTGAAGCATACAGAACACATCTAGATGATTCAATAACTTGATTCATGAATTAAGAGGCTGGTTCAGTGTCACGCCAGTGAATCTTTATCCAAGCACTATTTTCTGAAACAGATGTTCTCTTGGACAGCTTGTTTGGAATGATGAAATTTTCTACAATTCTTAAAAGGTCAGAGCAAGGCCGAGGAGGTAAATGTGGAGAAGAGATATTGGAACCAGCCTGAAAGCACTGCAGGTATCTAAGCATTGAAGGCATGATAAGCATTTTAAGTTCTGAAACATCACAGTTTCATTACAACTCCCTTTTTATGGCCTCTTGTGATTGTTTGATGTTCACATTGACATCAGAAGTTGATGCCTCTGTGCTAGTTGCATAAATTCACATTGAAAACATTGTGACAGAAACAGAGCAGGGGATGAGACCCATTCTGCAGATTAGTCTCCAGTCGAGTTTGCACCCTGTCAAAACATGTACAAGACTGTGCCACACCAGCTTGGTTATGGAGGTTTTTGTGCATGCTAAAGCAACATAACCATACTCTATTTATAATAGAGTATAAAAAATTGACTAAAAATGGTGTATGTGATCACTGAATCAGAAGTAATTATGATAAAGTAAAATTCATCAACAATAACATTACATCACCAAAATAAAAAATTAGTTATAATTTGGAGGATTATTTCTGAGCAGTTATGCAGTAAGAAACACTACATGGTTCTGCATGCTTCTCTAATCCTATTTTAAATGATTGGTCATTAGAAATTAAAAGAAATAATTATTTCAGTTTCCCTGAAAGCAGGTGAGGTCAGTTAATACTCAAAGGGTTAACTTATCAGCAACAATATATGGACAGCAAAATAATGTAGTTCCTGTTAAAGCTTGGCCAAATGCCCAGTACTGTTTGCAAAATATTAAAACATTTTAAGAGTCAGACTACAAGGTGTATTTGGAAGCCAAAAAGATCAAAGGTCTCAAAACTGAAGTAAACCAAACAACAGGATTAACATTTTTTGATTTTAAAAAAGTGAGGGTACTTGCACTGTACAGTACAGCACTTTGGAATCTCAGGCACATCATGGAAGGCTTATCCTAATGTTTGCAACAACTGCAAATCAAAGAATTATGTGGATACGCAAACAGTTATGGCATAAGATTACCATACACACGTCTTGCTGGTATTGTTGATGCTTTATATGGCCAATCTGGACAGTTCAGTGCTTTTCAAAAAATTTATGGAAAGAATCACCATCTCAGGAACATATTTTTCTTTGTCGTCTGTAGTAAGTATTATTTGAGTTTGAAAATACCAATTTAAAATAGATCAGATTCAGGGTCAGCGCTACAGAAAATCTTTGAATTGCATCTCAATAGCTCCAAGTAAACATACCATACTCTGCTGTGCTCTATTATTTACATTTTATGAAAATGACAACCACAGAATTTTACTTCTTCGTGAAGTTAGATGTGGAAATATTTTGCATTGTATGTTTTTTAATGCTTTGAGAAGCCTTTTCTCCATGATGTACCTTACAAATATTTATAGGCCAAAACCAAAACAGGAAACAAATGTTTATAAGTTACAACAAAAACATGCTGATGCGATATAACAAGCGTACATAATTTTAATTACAATATATTGAAGAAAAAATGGTATCTTGTGACTCCTGATTTTTGCAATAACTGAACACTGAATTTCCTACAGTCAGCATTTACACCCTGTGTTACTACGTTATCTTCTTCTTGATGCACAAGAGTTCTTTGTACACATCACTGAAATTTGGTCGATTTTCTGGTTTATATTCCCAGCATCTCAGCATTATGTTATATATTTCCTCTGGACATTTCTGCGGTGGTGACATCCTGTAACCTGGAACAATTTTAAAGCATTTTTTAAAACAATAATGCTCTCCTGTTGTTGAGCTACTCTGATGTTTGCAGCAACTTGGGTAAAATATTTTTTGTTTTTTTAGGGGGTACATGTCTTCTTTCTGCACATTAACATTTTGTGTTTGGATGGTCATCCACCCCTTTTTCAACTGGTCAGTTGTTTCTGGGGGTGGCTGTCCATTAATTTTCATTTGTGAAAATCAAACATATAGTCAAGTAGACTATTTAAGCTGGCAAAAACCTAACTTATGAGTGACATGAATTTAAAAGAGGGTAGAGTTAAAAGCTTACTTTACTGATATGTGTTCAATTACTTTATACTGTTTTATAATATGTTTTGAATGGTTGAGGTTGAATCTCTATGTTTGTATTGCAGAGACTAGAAAAACAAGTATACTATAAGTTAATTTAGAGGAGGGCAATCATGGAAGAAATGCATCATTGCCTGTAAAGGGGAGCTCCAGATAAAAGGGGCTGAGTTTTGATAACATATACAAGTAGGAGCTCTGAAATATATTGGGCACTGTTGCAGAGATGCTGGTACAAAAAATGCAAGCCAGATTTTATGGCTCTCATTATAAAAACATTCAGCCACACTGAATCTCTCTCTTTCTAAAAGGTATTAGAATATGTATTAATTTTGTTCAAAGTTTTAGCCCCAGCAATGCAGGAATCATGGAAAACATTATAAAATGAATTATTTCACACCTGTTATTTATAATTGATTGGGAAGGGAGCAAGCAGTGGCTGGGAGGGCAGTAACTTCTACATGGAGCCAAGAGGAGCATTTCTGGTCCTCCTAACTCCATATTCAGGCTAGCTAAACATTTATTTAAACTTCGTTCTTGGTAGCAACCTCTTTATAGATTATTGGTATGGTTGCTTTAAGGAGTGAGGAAACTAACTGTGACATGCATAGCACACGCTGTGGTCAGACACAATCAAATTTAACAAAGGGACCTGAAACAAACGTTAGGCTATCCACTTGCCTAGGCAATGGGCCGAATGCTTGTTTCAGGCAGGTGTCCACAATTACTATGAGGCACTCTAATCAATGTGGTTATCAACGCACCACATATTTTGTTTGTATGCAATTGTCAATAAACATTGGTAGGTTGTGGATACATTTTGCACGCGAGAAATGGCAAAGCAATGTTTAATTGCGTCCCCATAATTTCCAAGGCTCACCACCGTCATCTATTTTAGTTCTCTGCATGTGCGCTGAGTGGCCAGCATAACATATATATTCACAGAATCACAGAATTGTTATGAAGCAGGAGATCATCAGTAGGCCCATCATGTCTGCACCGCCTCTCAGAATGAACCTTTCACCTAATGCCATTCTCCTACCATTCTCCCTATAACCCTGCAGATTGTTTCTTTGCAAATAATCATTTAATTCCCTCTTTAATGCCTCAGTTGAACCTACCTCCACCATTCTCAAGCAGCGCATTCCAGACCCTAACCATGCACCGTGCGAAAACGTTTCTCATCTTGCTTTTGCTTCTTTTGCCAATTACTTTAAATCTGTGCCCTCTTGTTCTCAATCATTTCACGAGTGGAACAGTTTCTCCCTATCTGCTCTGTCCAGACCCCTTGAGATTTTGAATACCTCTATCAAATCTCCCCTCAAGCCTTCTTTCCTCCAAGAAAAAGAGTCCCAACTTCTCTAACCTACTTCATAACTGAAGTTCCTCATCCCTGGAACTTTTCTTGTAAACCTCTTCTGCTGTCTCTCCAACGCCTTAACATCCTTCCTAAAATGCTGCACCCAGAGATGTACATAATACTCCAGCTGATGTCTAACCAGCATCCTATACAAGTTCAACATAACCTCCTTGCTCTTGTACTTTACGCTCTTATTAATAAAGCTGAGCATACTTTATGCTGTATTAACTGCTCTCTCAACCTGTCCTGCCACTTTTAATGACTTTTGCACATGTGTACCGAGGTTTCTCTGCTCCTGCACCCCTTTAGAATACCCCCTTTTATACTGTCGTTCCATGTTCTTCCTACCAAAATGTATCGCCTCACATTTCTACGTATTGAACTTCACATTTTACAAGTACATTAAGAGTAAGTGTATAACTAGGGAAAGAGTAGGGTCCATTAAGGACCATAGTGGTAATTTGTGTGTGGAGCTGGAAGACGTAGGTAGGGTTCTAAATGAATACTTTGTGTCGGTGGTCACAAGTGAGAGGGACAAGGTGGGTATGGAAATCAGGCAGAAGGACTGTGATATAATCAAAGAAATCAGCATAGAAAGGAAGGAGGTTCTATGTGGTCTGGCAGGTTTAAAAGTAGATAAATGTCCAGGCCCGGATGAAATGTATCCCAGGCTGTTAAGTGAGGCAAGGGAGGAGATAGCAGGGGCGCTGGCAATAATTTTCAATCCCTCTCTGGCCACAGAGAAGGTGCCAAAGGACTGGAGGACAGTCGATGTGGTACTGTTATTCAAGAAAGGAGGAAGGGATAAACCAGGGAACTACAGGCCAGTCAATCTAACCTCAGTGGTGGGGAAATTATTGGAAGCAATTTGGAGGGACAGAATTAATCTACATTTGGCGAGGCAGGGATTAATCAAGGGGAGGTCATGTCTGACCAATTTGATTGAATTTTTCGAAGAGGTGACCAGGTATGTAGATGAGGGCAATGCATTTGACATAGTCTACTTGGACTTCAGCAAGGCTTTTGATAAGGTCCCGTATGGGAGACTGATAACGAAGGTAAGAGCTCATGGGATCCAAGGCAATTTGGCAAATTGGATCCAGAATTAACTGAGTGGCAGGGAGCAGAGGGTGATAGTCGAGGGGTGTTTTTGTGACTGAATGCCTGTGTCCAGTGGGGTTCCACGGGGATCGTTGTTGTTTGTGGTATACATAAACGATTTAGACTTGAAAGTAGGAGCGTTGATCAGTAAGTTCGAGGATGACATGAAAATTGGTGGGGTGATAAATAGTGAGGACGATAGCCTTAGATTACAGAAGGATATAGACGGGCTGGTCAGATGGGCTGATCAGTGGCAAATGGAATTTAATCTGGATAAGTGTGAGGTGATGCACTTGAGCAGGACGGGAATACACGATGAATGGTAGAACCCTGGGAAGTACCGAGGATCAGAGGGACCTTGGTGTGCATGCCCACCGGTCCTTTAAGGTAGCAGGACAGGTAGATAAGGTGGTTAAGAAGGCATATGGGATACTTGCCTTTATTAGCCGAGGCATAGAATATAAGAGCAGGGAGGATATGCTGGAAATGTATTAAACGCTGGTTAGGCCACAGCTAGAGTACTGCGTGTAGTTCTGGAATCCACATTATAGGAAGGATGTGATTGCACTGGAGAGAGTGCAGAGGAGATTTAAGAGGATGTTGCCTGGGCTGGAGAGTTTTAGTTAAGAGGAGAGATTGGATAGACTGGGGTTATTTTCCCTGGAGCAGAGGAGATTGAGGAGGGACATGATTGAGGTGTATAAAATTATGAGGGGCATAGATAGGGTAGACAGGAAGGAACTTTTCCCCTTGGTGAAGGGATCAATAACCAGGGGGCACAGATTTAAGGTAAGGGGCAGGAGGTTTAAAGGGGATGTGAGGAAGAATTGTTTCACCCAGAGGGTGGTGGGAATCTGGAACTCACTGCCTGAAAGGGTGGTAGAGGCAGAAACCCTCATATCATTTAAGAAGTATTTGGATGTGCACTTGCGATGCCATGGCATACAAGGCTATGGGCCTAGTGCTGGAAAATGGGATTAGAATAGTTAGGTACTTGTTTGACCGGTGCAGACTCGATGGGCCGAAGGGCCTTTATCTGTGCTGTAGACGTCTATGACTCTGTCTGCCACCTATGTGTCCATTCCATCAACTTATCAATGTCCTTTTGAAGTTCTACATTGTACTCCTCACAGTTTACGATGCTTCCAAGTTTTGTATCTGCCTGCAAATTTTGAAACTTGCTCCCTCTACACCAAGGTCTAGATCATTCATAAGATATCAGGAAAAGCAAGGGTCACAATATTGACCCCTGGGGAATTCCACTACAAACCTTCCTCTGGCCTGAAAAATATCAATTAACCATTACTCTCTGAAATGGTCACTCTTGCTTCAATGGTCACTTCATTTTGATTCCATGTTGTGTCACAAAATCCTCCAGATTATAAAACCATTAAGGCTATCTGTCACAAATACATGACAAGTGCAAGTCATAAACAGCCATTCAAAGCAATTACTATCATTTCCAAAACACCTCTTTCCCTCCAAACATATTTAGCATTAATAGGAATGCTATTAAATGAATTAAGATTTAACTACATAAAGGTGGACTCAATTTAAAACGAAACACCATGCAAAGTGGTTTGCGAGCTAAAGGTGTGGAGGGTGATGGAAATAATTGAGTGATTATTAGGTTGTACACTAATAGAGTTTGAACAATGTCACAAGCAGTTCATACTCACTGACAGCAAGACAGGGGTTAGGCTGGATTGCAAAAATCATTACCTTCTACCAGTTATCATTTTACAATAATAGAAACAGAAAATAAGAGAAGTAGGTAATTCGGCCCTTCAAGCCTGCTCTGCCATTCAATGGCTGATCCCCTATCTCAACACCACACTCCCGTGTTCTCCCCATACCCCTTGACGCCTTTAGAATCCAGGAAGCTATTTCCTTATTAAATATATTCAATGACTTGGCCTCCACAGCCTTCTCAGGTAGAAGATTCCATAGGTTCACCATCCTATGAGTGAAGAAGTTTCTCCTCATCTCAGTCCTAAATGGTCTACCTCATATCCTGAGACTGTGGCCCCTGGTTCTCAACTCCCTCCAGCCAGAGGAAATATCATCCCTGCATCTAGTCTTTCCATTCCTGTCAGAATTATAGATGTTTCAACGAGATCTCCTCTCATTCTTTTAAACTCCTGTGAATACAGGCCTAGTCATACGACAATCCTGCCATCCCAGGAATCAGTCTGGTGAACTTTCGTTGCACTCCCTCAATGGCAAGTGTACCCTTTCTTAGGTAGGAAGGCCAAAACTGCACACAGTACTACTCCAGGTATGGTCTCACCAAGGCCCTGTATAGCTGCAGTAAGACATCCTTGCTCCTGTACTCAAGTCCTCTCGTAATGAAGGCCAACATACCATTTGCTTTCTTAACTGTTTGCTGCACCTGCATGCTTGCTTTCAGAGATTGGTGTACAAGTATACCCAGGTCCCTTTGTACATTAACATTTCCCAATCTATCACCATTTAAATAATACTCTGCCATTCTATTTTTCCTACCAAAGTGGATAACTTCACACTTATCCATGTTATACTGCATCTGCCATGTATTTGCCCACTCACTCAACCTGTCCAAATCGCCCTGAAGCCTCTTAACACCCTCCTCATTGCTCACATTCCCACCAACTTTCATGTCGTCAGAAAACTTGGAAATATTACATTTGGTTCCCTCATTCAGATCATTGATGTATATTGTGAATAGCTGGGGCCCAAGCACTGATTCCTGCTGTACCCCACGAGTCACCGTCTGCCATTCTGAAAAATATTCATTTATTCCTACTCTCTGTTTCCTGTCTGTTAACCAATTCTTAATCCATGCCAATATATTACCCCCAATCTCATGTGCTTTAATTTTACACACCAACCTCTTATGTGGGACTTTATCAAAAGCTTTCTAAAAATCCAAATACACCTTTCCACTGGTCCTCCCTTATTTATTCTGCTAGTTACATCCTCAAAGAACTACAGTAGGTTTGTCAAACATGGTTTCCCTTTTATAAATCCATGATGGCTTTGTCTAATCCTGTTGATATTTTCAAAGTATCCTGTTATCACATCCTAGACTCTAGCGTTTTCCCTATGACTGATGTTAGGCTAACCAGTCTCTGATTCACTGTTTTCTCCCTCCTTTTTTAAATAGTGGGGTTACATTTGCCAACCTCCAATTTGTTGGGACTGTTCCAGAACTTACAGAATTTTAGAAGATGACAACCAACACATTTCCATGGTCACCTTAATCAGTACCTTGGGGTATAGATTATTGGGTCCTGGGGATTTATCGGCATTCAGTCCCATTGATTTCTCCAGCACCATTGTTTTAGCAACACTTTCCTTCAATTCCTCCTTCTTACTTTACCATTGGTTCCCTAGTATTTCTGGGAAGTTATTTGTGTCTCCCTCTGTGAAGACAGGACTAAAGTCGTTGTTTGATTGCTCTGCCATTACCTTGTTTTCTATTATAAATTCTCCCGTTTCAGACTGCAAGGGACCTACATTTGTCTTCACTAATCTTTTTCTTTTTACACACTTAGAGAAACTTTTACAGTCCGCTTTTATATTCCTTGCAAGTTTACTCTCATACTCTATTTTTCCCCTCTTAATCAATCTCTTGGTCCTCCTTTGCTGAATTCTAAACTGCTCTCAATCTTTGGGCTTGCTACTTTTTCTATCAACTTCATATGACTCCTCTTTGGATCTAATACTATCCTTAATTGCTTTTGTTAGCCATGGTTGGGCCACTTTTCCTATTGTGTTTTTGCACCAGAAAGGAATGTACAACTGTTGCAATGCATACATTCGTTCCTTAAATATTGGCCATTGTCTAACCACCTTTTAATGAAGGACCCAATCTATCTTAGCCAACTCACGCCTCATACCTTTGTAGTTTCTTTTGTTAAGATTTAGGGTCCTAGTTTCAGATCGGACTACTTCATTTCCATCCTAATGAAGAATTCTATCATGTTATGGTCACTGTTCCCTAAAGGACACCACACAACAAAATTATTAATTAAACCCTTCTCATTGCACAATACCAAATCTAGGATAGCTTGTTCCCTCGTTGGTTCCTCGCCATACTGGTCTAAAAAACCATCTCGTACAAGTCGAGAAATTAATTCGCCACAGTATTATTGCTAATTTGTTTTGCCCAGTCTATATATAAAGTCACCCATGATTACTGTGGCATCCTTGTCACACACATCTCTCGTTTACTGTATAGTGCTGTCCCCTACCTTATCACTACTGTTTAGAGGCCTATAGATAACTCCCACTAATGTTTTCTGCCCTTTGTTGCTTTTTAGCTCCACCAAGACTGATTCTATGTCTAGATTTTCTGAGCCAATATCCTCTCACTGTCGCACTGATTTCATCGTTAGTTAATAACGCCACATCATCTCCTTTGCCTTTTTGCCTGCCCATCCTAAATATCAAGCACCCTTGGATATTCAGTTCCTAGCCTTGGTCACCCTGCAGCCATGTCTCTGTAATCGCTATCATATCGCACCCATTTACATCTACTTCCATTGCTAAATCATCTACTGTGTTGTGAGTGCTCCATGCACTCAGATACAGTGCCTTTAGACTTGTCTTTTCAACATTTTTACACATTTCTTTGTACTATGGCCCTATTTGCTGCTAGGCCTTGTTTCCTCTGTCTTCCACTTTTGCTTTCTACTTTTCTGTCTTTCATTCCTATTTTTGTTTCCCTCCCTTGTGTCTCCCAGCTCAGATTCCCAACCCTCTGCCAATCTAATTTAAACCCGCCTCCACAATACAAGTAAATACTCCTGAAAGGATATTGGTCCCGGTCCTGCTGGGGTACAGCCCGTCCAGCTTGTACAAGTCCTATCTTCCCCAGAATCAGTCCCAATGCCTCAGGAATCTAAATTCCTCCCTCCTCCACCATCTCTCCAGCCACGCAGTCATCTGGCCTATTCTCCTAATCCTGATCTCACCAGCAGGTGGCACTGGGAGTAATCCTGAGACTACTATCTTTGAGGTCTTGCTTTTTAAATTTATTTCCTAAATCCCTGTATTCTGCTTTCAGGATCTCATCCCTCTTTTCGCCTATGTTGTTGGTACCGATATGGACCACAACCTTTGGCTGTACACCCTCCACCTTTAGAATGTTCTGCAACCGTTCAGTGACATCCTTGACCCTGGCACCAGGGAGGCAACATACCATCCTGGTGTCATGTCTGCAGCCACAGAAATGTCTATCCGTTCCCTATCAATATTGCTCTGCCACTCTCCCAGCCCATGCCCCCCCACCCACCACCACCACCATGCAGCTGAGCCACTCGTGGTGCCATGGACCTGACTCTTGCTTCATTCCCCTGAGAAACCATCTCCCCCAGAAGTACCCAAAATGGAAAATCTGTTGGAGAGGGAGATGGACCCAGGAGACTCCTGCACTACCTGCCTAGCGCTTTTACTCTGTCTAGCGGTCACCCATTCCCTTTCTGCCTGTGCACTCTTTACCTGCGGTATGACCACCTCGGTGAACGTGATATCCACGAAGATCTCATCCTTGTGAATGCTCCTCAGCTCCAAAACATGGATTTCAAGTAGCTGTAGCTGGGGACAATTCCTGCACACATGGTTGCCCTGGACACTGGAAGTGTTCCTGACTTTCAACATCGCACAGGAGGTGCATTCCACTTGGCCGAGTTGCCCTGCAATGACTTACCCTTAAATCATTCCGTCTACTTTTACTTCCTCTAGTTTAGAGAATATTAAGGATAGAAGAAATATTTAGCAGGTCCTACTTATCGAGGCCACCACTCTTCTTACTGAAGAAAGGTAGAAAATGAAAGGACCATCTCCTTCCCTCTTCAGCAAACTCCCTCTCTCACCAAACTCCAATTGAAGCACACTCATGCAGCCCAAAACAGCACTCCAATGCAGACAAAAGCAATGCTGTAGATGGCTTGCTTTTATGCCATCTGAGTCTAGCTTCTGAAAACCTGTTTAAGCCAGTTAACTAATTTACTAGCTGCAGTTGCAAGCCGAGCCCAAATAACCCCAAGTTAAACTAAAACTCAGCTTCTCCCAAAACAGAGCAACTATTAGTTAGTTGCTAAATTCAAGAAAGATAAGACTTTAAATAGAAATTAACCCTTAAAAGTCCGTCTCTCACCAAACTCCAACTAAAGCACTCTAATGCAGCCCAAAGCAGTACTCCAGTGCAAACCACTGGCCTGAATTTTGCAGTCAGCAGCAAAGCAACTGTAGTCACCTCTAATCTCAAGGAAAGCTGCCCATAGGTCTAGTGATCTCTGTGGCACAGGATTCCCCTCTCCTGATGGCAATTTAAATCTGGCACCAAGTCAAGGGGATCTCCAAGTGTGAATATCAGTGATATCATCAAGTTGGGTAAGCAGTTAATCACATTGAAATATTCTCACAGACAGCAACTAGGAAGTTAAAAGCACTGAATCCCTTCATATTTAATTTAAAATTTCAGATTGTGAAATAGATGATTATTGCGTTAAATGAACCCAAAATAAAGACAAACTTATGTAATTTTTAAGTTTATGTGAGTTTTTTTTAATCACAATGGAGAAAACTGACACTCCACAAATACAAAATTAGTTTTTCAGGGACAATGAGGGTGTTTAGCAGTAATTATAAAATTAGTACACTGTTAAAAAACAAGTTACACCTTATTCAGTAAGATTTAATTTTTTCAAGGATTTTACAGCGAGACTAACTGCCCAAGAGCAAATTACTCGTCAGTTCAAAGAATTCCCATTGAATGCAGTTTGCTAGAAGTTTGGGCTGGGTGGGTGGTGGTGGTGGGGGGTGCGCATGCAGGGATGAAACAGCTTCTTCTATGGAGAATTGTATGATGCAATTTTAACTCACTCAATATCCTACTCACTGATACAGAGTTAAAACCAAGCCTGTAGAATTGCTGACAGCAACTTCTGCATTTAATTTTGCATGTTGCAGTAAGTTTCGGTGGAATATAGATGGCGAACACTGACACTTTCACGATCAATATCACCATAGAATCTGGCCCAATGTTTGTTGCTTTATAATGACAATCCTGTGTCACAATGTCAGTTACACTTTTCATGCTGGTGGGTAAAACACTGCTCACCATAATAGTAAAGTGAGAAAATTGTTGATAGGCATCGGAAACATAAACGGCAAACCCAGCCTCATCGACCCTACAAAGTCTTCCTTACAAACATCTGGGGGTTTGTGCCAAAATTGGGAGAGCTATCACACAGGCTAGTCAAGCAATAGCCTGACATAGTCATATTCAGGAATCATACCCTTACAGATAATGCCCCAGACACCACCATCACCATTCCTGATTATGTCCCGTCCCATCTACAAGATAGACCCAGCAGAGATGGCAGCATAGTGGTATACGGTCAGGAGGGAGTTGCCCTGGGAGGCCTCAACTGCAACCCTGGACCCCGTGAAGTCTCATGGCATCAGGGGGCTAGTGCCAAATTGGGAGAGCTGTCTCACAGACGAGTCAACAGCCTGGCATGGTCATCCACACGGAATCATATCTTACAGATAATGTCCCAGACACCATAATCACCATCCCTGGGTAAATCCTGTCCCACTGACAGGACAGACCCAGTAGAGGTGGCAGCACTATGGTATACAGTCGGGAGGGAGTTGCCTTGGGTTGAGTTTCCTCAACATCGACTCCAGACACCAAGTCTCATGGGGGTCAGATCAAAAATGGACAAGAAAACCTCCTGCTGATTATCACGTACTGCCCTTCCTCAGCTGATAAATCAGTGCTTTCTCCATGTTGAACACCACTTGGAGAAAGTACTGAGGATGGCAGGGGCGCAGAATGTACTCCAGGTGGGGGACTTCAATATCCATCACAAAGAGTGACTTCGTAGCATCACAACTGGCTGAGCATGCTGAGTCCTAAAGGACACAGCTGCTAGATTGTGTCTGTTGCAGGTGGTGAGAGAAACAAGAGAGAAAAACATACTCGACCTCATCCTCACCAACCTGCTTGCTGCAAATGCATCTGTCCATGGCAGTATCAGTAGGAGTGACCACCACACAGTCCCACCTTCACATTGTGTTGTGTGGAATTGCCACCATGCTAAATGGGATGGATTTTGAACAGATCTAGCAATTCAAGACTGGGCATCTATGAGGCGCTGTGGGCCAGCAGAAGCAGCAGAATTGTACTCAAACACAATCTGTAACCTCATTTCCCAGAATATACCCGACTCTCCGGTTACCACCAAACCAGGGATCAAACTTGGTTCACTGAAGAGCTTGGAGGGCATGTCAGGAGCAGAACCAGGCAGACATAAAAATGAGAAGTCAACCTGGTGAAGCTATAACACAGGACTACTTGTGTGCCAAACAACATAAGCAGCAAGTGTTGGACAGAGCTAAGCGATCCCACAACCAATGGATCAGATCCAAGCTCTGCAGCCCTGCTACATCCTGTTATGAATGGTGGTGGAGAACTAAACAGCTCACTGAGGAGGCTCAACAAATATCCCCATCCTCAATGATGGGGAAGCCCTGCACATCAGGACAAAAGATAAGGCTAATAATGAAACCATTGCGGATTGTTATAAAAACACATTTGGTTCACCAATACCCTTTAGGGAAGGAAACCTGCCGTCCTTACCTGGTCTGGCCTGCGTGTGAATCCAGACCCACAGCAATATGGTTGGCTCTTAAATGTCCTCTGACAAGGGCAATTATGGATGGGCAATAAATGCTGGCCTAGCCCAGTGGCGCCCACATCCCATCGACAAATAATATTAAAAAAAACTTGCCACGCTCCCTAACCAAGCTGTTCCAGTACAATAACAACACTAGCATCTACCCAGCTATGTGGAAAATTGCCCAGGTATGTCCTGTACACAAAAAGCAGGACAAATCCAACCCAGCCAATTACCGCCCCATCAGCCTACTTTTGACCATCAGTAAAGTAACGGAAGGGGTCAGCAACAGTGCTATCAAGTGGCACTTGCTTAGCAATAACCTGTTCACTGATGCTCAGGGCTCACCAGGGCCACTCAGCTCCTGACCTCATTAAAGCCTTGGTTCGAACATGGGCAAAAGAGCTGGACTCCCGAGGTGAGGTGACAGTGACTACCCTTGACATCAAAGCCATAATTTACCGAGTGTGGCATTAAGGAGCCGGAGCAAAGCTGGAGTCAATGGGGGATTAGGGCGACAATTCTCCACTGGTTGGAGTTAAACCTAGCACAAAGGAAGATAGCTGTGGTTGTTGGAGGTCAGTCATCTCAGTTCCGGGACATCAGTGCAGAAGTTCCTCATGGTAGTGTCCTTGGGCCAACCATCTTCAGCTGCTTCATCCATCCTTCCTTCCATCATAAAGTCAGAAGTGGGGATGTTCCCTGATGATTGCACAATGTTCAGCAACATTTGTGACTTCTCGGATACTGAAGCAGTCCATGTACAAATGCAGCAAGGCCTGGACAAGATTCAGGCTTGGGCAAGTAACATTCGTGCAACACAAGTGCCAGACAATGACCATCTCCAACAAGAGAGAGTCTAACCATCGCGTTCAATGGCATGAATACCCCACTATCAACATTCTGGGGGTCACCATTGACCAGAATCTGAACTGGACTAGCCATATAAAAACTGTGGCTATAAGAGCAGGTCAGAAGCTAGGAATCCTGCGATGAGTAACTCATCTCCTGACTCCCCAAAGCCTGTCCACCATCGACAAGGCACAAGTCAGGAGTGTATTGGAATACTCCCCACTTGCCTGGATGAGTGAAGGTCCCACAACACTCAAGAAGCTTGACACTGTCCAGGACAAAGCAGCCCGCGTTGGGCACCACATCCACAAATATTCACTGCCTCCACCATTGATGCACAGTAGCAGCAGTGAATACCATCTAGAAGATGCACTACAGGAATTAACCAAGGTTCTTTAGATAGCCCTTCCAAACGCACGACCACTACCATCTAGAAGGACAAGGGCAGCAGACACATGGTCACATCACCAACTGGAAATTCCCCTCCAAGTCACTCACCATCCTGACCTGGGAATATATCACCGTTCCTTCACTGTCGCTGGGTCAAAATCCTGGAACTCCCTTCCTAACAGCATTGTGGGTGTACCTACACCATATGGACTGCAGTGGTTCAAGAAGGCAGTTCACCACAACCCTCTTAAGGGCAACTAGGGATGAGCACTAAATGCTGGCCCAGCCAGCAAAGCCGACACTCTGTGAAGGAATTAAAAAACACATAAGAAGCAAGCGATAGACAGACCGAAGTGATTCCACAACCAATGGATCAGATCTAACCTCTGCAGTCCTGCTACATCCAGTGGTGGTGGACAATTAAATAACTCACTTGGAAGTGGAGGCCCCAGAAATATTCCAATCTTCCATGCAAAAGATAAGGCTGAAGCTTTTGGAAGAACCTTCGACCAAAAATGCCAAATAGGTGATTCTTCTCAGCTTCCTCCGGAGGTCGCCAGCATCACAGATGCCAGTCTTCAGTCAATTCGATTAACTCCACGCGATGTCAAGAAACAGCTGAAGGCACTGGATATTGCAAAGGCTATGAGCCCTGACAACATTCTGGCAATAGTACTGAGGATTCGTGCTCCAGAACTTGCTGCGCCCCTAGTCAAGCTGTTCCGGTACAGCTACAACACTGGCATCTGCCTGCAATGTGGAAAATTGCCCAGGTTTGTTCTGTACACAAAATGTAAGACAAATCCAACCTGGCCAAATACTGCCTCATCATTATACATTCCATCATCAGTAAAGCGCTCCTCAACAGTGCTATTAAGTGGCACATGCAATAATCTGCTCACTAATGCTGAGTTTGTGTTCTGCCAGGGCCACTCAGTAGCTGACTTCATTACAGCCTTGGTTCAAACATGGACAAAAGAGCAAAACTCCAGAGGTGAGGTGAGGGTCCCTACCCTTGACATCGAGACAACATTTGACCGGGTGTGGCATCAAGGAGCCCTAGCAAAAGTGGGGTCAATGGGAATGAGGGGTAAAACTCTCAGTTGGTTAGAGTCATACCTAGCACAAAGGAAGATGTTGTGGTTGTTGGAGGTCAGTCATCTCAGCTCCTGGACATCACTGCAGGAGTTCCTCAGGGTAGTGTCCTAGGCCCAACCATCTTCAGCTGCTTCAGCTATGATCTTGCTTCCATCATAAGTTCAGAAGTGGAGATATTCGCTGATGACTGCACAATGTTCAGCACCAGTTGTGACTCCTCAGACACTGAAGCAGTCCATGTCCAAATGCAGCAAGATCCGGGCAATATCCAGGTTTGGGCTGACAAGTGGCAAGTAACATTCGCACCACACAAGTGCCAAGCAATGATCATCTCCAACAAGAGAGAATCTAATCATTGCCCTTTGACATCCAATGGCATTATCATCACTGAGACCCCCACTATCAACATCCTAGGGGTTACCTTTGACCAGAAACTGAACTGGGCTATCCATAAAAATATTGTGGCTACAAGAGCAGGTCAGAGGTTCAGAATCCTGTGCCAAGTGATTCACCAAAAGACCTAAAACCTCTCTCTCCTATGCGTGGAAGATTCCAGTAATTCCACAATAATAGCTTGTTGACTTTTTCTTCTCATATCTCTATAACCGGCTCTCTCACTGAAAACCCCTGTGAAGAGGAATTTGGAAGGCATTGATCAAAGCCAATCCATTGAATCCTGTACTCCAGAACTGGTGCTATTAAACTGTTTTAATCCCATCCTTAAAATCTATGTTTTTGTGTGTTTTATGGGTCTTGCATATGTTGCATAGGGATTTACGAAAGGGGTAGAGTTTAAGTTATAGTGTTAGAAATTAGAAGTTCATATTTCTTTCTTTTGTCACTGGTTAACGACAATTTGTTCAATAAACAGTTATTTACTTGTTAAACAAAAACAAAAACAGAATTACCTGGAAAAACTCAGCAGGTCTGGCAGCATCGGCGGAGAAGAAAAGAGTTGACGTTTCGAGTCCTCATGACCCTTCAACAGAACTTGAGTTCGAGTCCAAGAAAGAGTTGAAACATAAGCTGGTTTAAGGTGTGTGTGTGGGGGGACGGAGAGAGAGAGAGAGAGAGAGAGAAGTGGAGTGTGGGTGTGGTTGTAGGGACAAACAAGCAGTGATAGAAGCAGATCATCAAAAGATGTCAACAACAATAGAACAAAAGAACACATAGGTGTTAAAGTTAAAGTTGGTGATATTATCTAAACGAATGTGCTAATTAAGAATGGATGGTAGGGCACTCAAGGTATAGCTCTAGTGGGGGTGGGGAGAGCATAAAAGATTTAAAAAAATTTTTAAAAATAATGGAAATAGGTGGGAAAAGGAAAATCTATATAATTATTGGAAAAAAAAAGGAAGGGGGAAACAGAAAGGGGGTGGGGATGGGGGAGGGAGCTCACAACCTAAAGTTGTTGAATTCAATATTCAGTCCGGAAGGCTGTAAAGTGCCTAATCGGAAGATGAGGTGTTGTTCCTCCAGTTTGCGTTGGGCTTCACTGGAACAATGCAGCAAGCCAAGGACAGACATGTGGGCAAGAGAGCAGGGTGGAGTGTTAAAATGGCAAGTGACAAGGAGATTTGGGTCATTCTTGCGGACTGACAGCAGGTGTTCTGCAAAGTGGTCGCCCAGTTTACGTTTGGTCTCTCCAATGTAGAGGAGACCACACTGGGAGCAACGAATGCAGTAGACTAAGTTGGGGGAAATGCAAGTGAAATGCTGCTTCACTTGAAAGGAGTGTTTGGGTCCTTGGACGGTGAGGAGAGAGGAAGTGAAGGGGCAGGTGTTGCATCTTTTGCGTGGGCATGGGGTGGTGCCATAGGAGGGGGTTGAGGAGTAGGGGGTGATGGAGGAGTGGACCAGGGTGTCCTGGAGGGAGTGATCCCTACGGAATGCCAATAGCGGGGGTGAAGGGAAGATGTGTTTGGTGGTGGTATCATGCTGGAGTTGGCGGAAATGGCGGAGGATGATCCTTTGAATGCGGAGGCTGGTGGGGTGATAAGTGAGGACAAGGGGGACCCTATCATGTTTCTGGGAGGGAGGAGAAGGCGTGAGGGCGGATGCACGGGAGATGGGCCGGACACGGTTGAGGGCCCTGTCAACGACCGTGGGTGGAAAACCTTGGTTAAGGAAGAAGGAGGACATGTCAGAGGAACTGTTTTTGAAGGTAGCATCATCGGAACAGATGCGACGGAGGCGAAGGAACTGAGAGAATGGGATGGAGTCCTTACAGGAAGCGGGGTGTGAGGAGCTGTAGTCGAGATAGCTGTGGGAGTTGGTGGGTTTGTAATGGATATTGGTGGACAGTCTATCACCGGAGATTGAGACAGAGAGGTCAAGGAAGGGAAGGGAAGTGTCAGAGATGGACCACGTGAAAATGATGGAGGGGTGGAGATTGGAAGCAAAATTAATAAATTTTTCCAAGTCCCGACGAGAGCATGAAGCGGCACCGAAGTAATCATCGATGTACCGGAGAAAGAGTTGTGGGAGGGGGCAGGAGTAGGACTGCAACAAGGAATGTTCCACATACCCCATAAAGAGACAGGCATAGCTGGGGCCCATGCGGGTACCCATAGCCACACCTTTTATTTGGAGGAAGTGAGAGGAGTTGAAGGAGAAATTGTTCAGCGTGAGAACAAGTTCAGCCAGATGGAGGAGAGTAGTGGTGGATGGGGATTGTTCGGGCCTCTGTTTGAGGAAGAAGCTAAGGGCCCTCAGACCATCCTGGTGGGGGATGGAGGTGTAGAGGGATTGGACGTCCATGGTGAAGAGGAAGCGGTTGGGGCCAGGGAACTGGAAATTGTTGATGTGACGTAAGGTGTCAGAGGAATCACGGATGTAGGTGGGAAGGGACTGGACAAGGGGAGAGAGAAGGGAGTCAAGATAACGAGAAATGAGTTCTGTGGGGCAGGAGCAAGCTGAGACGATCGGTCTACCGGGGCAGTTCTGTTTGTGGATTTTGGGTAGGAGATAGAAGCGGGCCGTCCGAGGTTGGGCGACTATCAGGTTGGAAGCTGTGGGACGGAGATCCCCAGAGGAGATGAGGTCAGTGACAGACCTGGAAACAATGGCTTGATGTTCAGTGGTGGGGTCATGGTCCAGGGAGAGGTAGGAGGAAGTGTCTGCGAGTTGACGCTCAGCCTCCGCGAGGTAGAGGTCAGTGCGCCAGACAACAACAGCACCACCCTTGTCAGCGGGTTTGATGACAATGTCAGGGTTGGACCTGAGAGAATGGAGTGAGTTCAGAGAGCGACAGGTTAGAATGGGTGAGAGTAGCAGAGAAATTGAGACGACTAATGTCGCGCCGACAGTTCTCAATGAAAAGATCAAGAGAAGGTAAGAATCCAGAGGGAGGGGTCCAGGTGGAGGGAGAATATTGGAGATGGGTAAAAGGATCCGTTGAACTGGGAGAGGACTCCTGCCCAAAGAACTGAGCCCGGAGATGAAGACGGCGGAAGAAGAGTTCAGCATTATGCCGAGCCCGAAATTCATTGAGGTGAGGTCGTAAGGGAGGAAACTAAGTCCTTTGCTGAGCACTGAACGTTCAGTATCGGAGAGGGGAAGGTCAGGGGGTATAGTGAATACATGGCTGGGGTTGGGATTGGAAGATGGGGTGGGGATGGGGAGGGACAGGCAGGGGTGGAGGGTCCTAGATGGGTGTTGGTGTCGATGAGTTGTTGGAGCTTGCGTTCCTTAGCACTTGAGAGAAAGAGAAAAAGTTTCTTGTTGAGGTGTCGGATGAGCCGAAGGATAAAATGAAACTGGGGGCACGCGCAGCTTTGAAAAAGGGTATGGCGGTGCTGCTGGAGGGAGAGGTCGAGTGTGTTCATATGGCGGCGCATGGCACTGAGTGTGGATTTCAGAATGTGACGGGAACAGTAGTCCGAGAAACGTTTTATGTCCCGGAGATACCTGTAATCCTGGGTGGGTTCGAAACATGAGGGGTGGAATTTCAGTTGAAATCCACTTGGGGTAAGTCGGAGATGGAGACAGTCACTGAGAAAGGAGATATGACTGTGAAAGCGGGTTTTAGTAAACACCTTGTCAAACACCAGGAGGGAAATGGAAAGCAAGGAAGGTGAGCAGGGCAAAAGAGAGGAACGGAAATCTTGTCGCAGTAAAGAACAGAACTTCTTCAAGGAAGTAGGCATTTCTTGAAGAGCAGTGGCAGTCAATTAAACACAGAGATAAAAACAAAAAAACTGCGGATGCTGGAAATCAAAAACAAAAACAGAATTACCTGGAAAAACTCAGCAGGTCTGGCAGCATCGGCGGAGAAGAAAAGAGTTGACGTTTCGAGTCTTCATGACCCTTCGACAGAACTTGAGTTCGAGTCCAAGAAAGAGTTGAAATATAAGGTGGTTTAAGGTGTGTGTGTGGGGGGCGGAGAGAGAGAGAGAAGTGGAGTGGGGGTGTGGTTGTAGAACTAATTTCTCGTTATCTTGACTCCCTTCTCTCTCCCCTTGTCCAGTCACTTCCCACCTACATCCGTGATTCCTCTGACACCTTACGTCACATCAACAATTTCCAGTTCCCTGGCCCCAACCGCTTCCTCTTCACCATGGACGTCCAATCCCTCTACACCTCCATCCCCCACCAGGATGGTCTGAGGGCCCTTAGCTTCTTCCTCGAACAGAGGCCCGAACAATCCCCATCCACCACTACTCTCCTCCGTCTGGCTGAACTTGTTCTCACGCTGAACAATTTCTCCTTCAACTCCTTTCACTTCCTCCAAAAAAAAGGTGTGACTATGGGTACCTGCATGGGCCCCAGCTATGCCTGTCTCTTTATGGGGTACGTGGAACATTCCTTGTTCCAGTCCTACTCCGGCCCCATTCCACAACTCTTTCTCCGGTACATCGATGATTACTTCGGTGCCGCTTCATGCTCTCGTCGGGACTTGGAAAAATTTATTAATTTTGCTTCCAATCTCCACCCCTCCATCATTTTCACGTGGTCCATCTCTGACACTTCCCTTCCCTTCCTTGACCTCTCTGTCTCAATCTCCGGTGATAGACTGTCCACCAATATCCATTACAAACCCACCGACTCCCACAGCTATCTCGACTACAGCTCCTCACACCCCGCTTCCTGTAAGGACTCCATCCCATTCTCTCAGTTCCTTCGCCTCCGTCGCATCTGTTCCGATGATGCTACCTTCAAAAACAGTTCCTCTGACATGTCCTTCTTCTTCCTTAACCGAGGTTTTCCACCCACGGTCGTTGACAGGGCCCTCAACCGTGTCCGGCCCATCTCCCGTGCATCCGCCCTCACGCCTTCTCCTCCCTCCCAGAAACATGATAGGGTCCCCCTTGTCCTCACTTATCACCCCACCAGCCTCCGCATTCAAAGGATCATCCTCCGCCATTTCCGCCAACTCCAGCATGATGCCACCACCAAACACATCTTCCCTTCACCCCCCCTATTGGCATTCCGTAGGGATCGCTCCCTCCGGGACACCCTGGCACTCCTCCATCACCCCCTACTCCTCAACCCCCTCCTATGGCACCACCCCATGCCCACGCAAAAGATGCAACACCTGCCCCTTCACTTCCTCTCTCCTCACCGTCCAAGGACCCAAACACCCCTTTCAAGTGAAGCAGCATTTCACTTGCATTTCCCCCAACTTAGTCTACTGCATTCATTGCTCCCAATGTGGTCTCCTCTACATTGGAGAGACCAAACGTAAACTGGGTGACCACTTTGCAGAACACCTGCGGTCTGTCCGCAAGAATGACCCAAACCTCCCTGTCACTTGCCATTTTAACACTCCACCCTGCTCTCTTGCCCACATGTCTGTCCTTGGCTTGCTGCATTGTTCCAGTGAAGCCCAACGCAAACTGGAGGAACAACACCTCATCTTCCGATTAGGCACTTTACAGCCTTCCGGACTGAATATTGAATTCAACAACTTTAGGTTGTGAGCTCCCTCCCCCATCCCCACCCCCTTTCTGTTTCCCCCTTCCTTTTTTTTTCCAATAAATTATATAGATTTTCCTTTTCCCACCTATTTCCATTATTTTTTAAAAATTTTTTAAATCTTTTATGCTCTCCCCACCCCCACTAGAGCTATACCTTGAGTGCCCTACCATCAATTCTTAATTAGCACATTCGTTTAGATAATATCACCAACTTTAACTTTATGTTCTTTTGTTCTACTGTTGTTGACATCTTTTGATGATCTGCTTCTATCACTGCTTGTTTGTCCCTACAACCACACCCCCACTCCACTTCTCTCTCTGTCTCTCTCTCTCCGCCCCCCCACACACACACCTTAAACCAGCTTATATTTCAACTCTTTCTTGGACTCGAACTCAAGTTCTGTTGAAGGGTCATGAGGACTCGAAACGTCAACTCTTTTCTTCTCCGCCGATGCTGCCAGACCTGCTGAGTTTTTATAGGTAATTCTGTTTTTGTTTTTGTTTTGGATTTCCAGCATCCGCAGTTTTTTTGTTTTTATTTACTTGTTAAGTTTACAAACCTGTTGCTCATATTCTGTTAACCTAAATTAAACAGTTAGGTAGAATTGGGGCAATCTGGTGGTTTGGTCAAACTTTTCACGTTTGTTGCAGCTCAGGGAATAGTAGGGCTTGATATTACAGCACACTATCCCCAGTGAGTCGTGACAAAGTGTGGGGGTTTAACTGAAATATTTTGGAACAAAAGACAATGATGATCAATGATGATTTGGGTGTAGATGTAGTAAGTAATAATAGCTAAAAAGAAACACCAGGTTTCTGCTGTCAAAAATAAAACTGCACTGGAAACTGCTAAAGCTTTCCTGCAAGTGGAAGAGATGTCCCTGACGATTTTACAAGGGATCCCAAAAGCCAGGTTAATCGAATTGGCAAGTAAATTAAGTGTAGGATTGCCTGCCAAAGCTAGGAAGGCAGAGATAATTGAAGAGATGGCACAGCATTTGAAATTGGAAGGAATATCCAAGAGACCGTGTTCTCTAAGGGATGATTCATTGGAATGGGCTCAAATTCAGTTGCAAATAAAAAAATTGGAACTAGAGGCAGCAGATAAGGAAAGAGAAAAGACATTCCAAAGGGAGTTAGAAATGGCGACGTTAGAAAAGGAGGAAAGAGAAGAAGAGAGAGAATTCCAGCTTAAAATGCTGACAGTTAAAACAGAGACATCAATAGGTGAGAAAGGACTGATGTCCAGACCAGAACCCAGTGGGGAGATGTTTAAATTTCTACAAGCTCTTCCGAAATTTGAGAAAAGAGATGTTGAAGCATTCTTTATTTCATTTGAGAAAATAGCCAAACAGATGAACGAAGCAAAGGAAAGCTGAACATTGCCCATGCAGAGCAAATTGACAGGCAGAACACAGGAAAATTATGTATCACTGTCAGAGGTTTCTAAGGAATATGATGTGGTGAAAAAGGCCATTTTGAGTGTGTATTAGTTGGTCCCTGAAGCATACAGACAAAAGTTTTGAAATTTTAAGGAAACAACCTGGGGAAACTTACAATGAATTTGCAAGGATTAAGCAAAGTAGTTTTGACAGGTGGATACAAGCACTAGGATTTGAAACTACCAATGAAGTTCTCAGAGAGACCATTCTCTTAGAAGAATTTAAAAACTCCCTACCTTCTGTATTAACATCTCACGTTGAAGACCAAAGGGTCCCAGCTGCTAGACAGGCAGCAGTAATAGCTGATGATTATGAGCTGATCCATAAAACAAAAGCCTTTCTCCATCACCCGCATAAATGTGAAAAGGATAGAAAGTGGGAGAGTGAAAGGAAGGCAAGTAACCAGGGGAAAGAATGGATAAGACCAAAGACGCAGGAGCAGAAGTAAGCCATTCGGCCCATCGAATCTGCTCCACCAATCAATGAGATCAAGGCTGATCTGATAATCCTTAACTCCACTTTCCTACCTTTTCCCCATAACCCTTGATTCCTTGACTGATTAAAAGTATGTCGATCTCAGCCTTGAATATACTTAACGCCTCTACAGCTCTCTGCAGTAAAGAATTCCACAGATCAACTACCCTTTGAGAGAAGAAATTCCTCCTCATCTCTGCTTTAAATGGGCGCCCTCTTACTCTGAGATTATGCCCTCTGGTCATAGACTCTCCCACAAGGGGCAACAACCTCTCAGCATCTATCCTGTCAAGCCTCCTAAGAATCTTAAATGGTTCAATAAGGTCGCCTCTCATTCTTCTAAACTCTAAAGGGTACAGGCCCAACTGAAAAAGAGGAGGCGATGGCGTAGTGGCATTGTCACTGGACTAGTGATTCAGAGACCCAGGGTAATGCTCTGGGGTCCCAGATTCGAATCCTGCCACAGCAGATGGTGGAATTTGAATTCAATAAAAGTCTGGAATTAAAAGTCTGATGATGACCATGAAACCCCGAACGTTGTAAAAGAAAAACCCATCTGGCTCACTAATGTCCAAGGAGAGAAAATCTGTTGTCCTAGCAAACCACTCAGTTGTATCAACCACTACAAGGTCGTAAAAAAGAATGAAATCGGATGAACCACCAGCATCGATATAGGCACCAGAAACGACAACGGCAGTCTCAGCCCTGTCGACCCTGCAAAGTCATCCTTATTAACATCTGGGGACTAGTGCTACAATTGGGAGAGGAGTCTCACAGACTAGTCAAGCAACAGCCTAACATAGTCATCTTCACAGAATCTTACCTTGCAGATAATGTCCCAGACACCACCATCACCATCCTGTATGTCCTGACCCACCGGCAAGACAGACCCAGCAGAGGTGGTGACGCAGTTGTATACAGTCGGGAGGGAGTTGCCCTGGGAGTCCTCAACATCGATGCCAGACCCCATGAAGTCTCATGGCATCAGGTCAAACATGGGCGAGGAAACCTCCTGTTGATTACCACGTACCGCCCACCCTCAGCTGATGAATAAGTGCTCCTCCATGTTGAAAACCACTTGGGGGAAGTACTGAGGGTGGCAAGGGCACACAATGTACTCTGGGTGGGGGACTTCAATGTCCACCAGCAAGTGTGGCTCAGCAGTACCACTACTGACCAAGTTGGCTGAGTCCTAAAGGACTGGGTCTGTGGCAGGTGATGAGGGAACCAACAAGAGGGAAAAACATAGTTGACCTCATCCTCACCAACCTACCTGCCACAGATGCACCTGTCCACAACATTATTGGTAATAGTGACCACTGCATAGTCACTGTGGAGACAACGTCTGGCTTTACATTGAGGATACCCTCCATCGTGTTGTGTGGCACAACCGTGCTAAATGGGATAGATACCAAACAGATCTAGCAACTCAAGACTGGACATCCATGAGGCGATGTGGGTTATCAGCAGCAGCACAATTGTATTCGAACACAATCTGTAACCTCATGGCCTGACATATCCCCCACTCTACCATTACCATCAAGCCAGGGTATCAACCTTGGTTCAATGAAGATTGCAGGAGGGCATGCCAGGAGCAGCATCAGACATACCTAAAAATGAGGTGTCAACCTGGTGAAGCTATATCACAGGAGTACTTGTGTGTAAAACAACTTAAGCAGCAAGTGATAGAATCATAGAGATCTACAGCACAGAAAAAGACAGGACTAAGTGATCCCACAACCAAAGGATCAGATCTAAGCACAGCAGTCTTGCCACATCCTGTCGTGAATGGTGGTGGACAATTAAACAGCTCACTGGAGGTGGAGGCTCCACAAATATCCCTATCCTCCATGATGGAGGAGCCCAGCACATCAGTGCAAAAGATAAGGCTGAAGCATTTCCTACAATCTTCAGCCAGAAGTGCTGAGTGGATGATCCATCTCAGCCTCCTCCGGAGGTCCCGAGCATTGCAGGTGCCAATCGTCAGCCAATTCAATTCACTCCACGTGATATCAAGAAACGGCTGAAGGCACTGGATACTGCAAAGGACATGGGCCCTGACAATATTCCAGCAAATAGTACTGAAGACTTGTGCTCCAGAACTTGCCGCGCCCATAGCCAAGCTGTTCCAGTACAGCTACACCACTGGCATCTTCCCAGCTATGTGGAAAATTGCCCAGGTATGTACTGTATACAAAAAGCAGGACAAATCCGACCCAACCAACTACCACCATCAGTCTACTCTCCATTATCCGTAAAGTAACGGAAAGGGTCACCAACAGTGTTATCAAGTGGCACTTGCTTAGCAATAACCTGCATACTGACACCCAGTTTGGGTTCCACCAGGGCCAATCAGCAACTGACCTCATTACAGCCTTGGTTTAAACATGGACAAAACAGCTGAACTTCCGAGGTGAGGGGAGAGTGACTGCCCTTGACATTAAGGCAGCATTTGACCGAGTGTGGCATCAAGGAGTCCTTGCAAAACTGAAGTCAATGGGAATCAGGGGGAAAACTCTCCGCTGGTTGGAGTCATACCTAGCATAAAGGAAGATGGTTCTGGTTGTTGAAAGTCAGTCATCTCGGTTCCTACACATCACTGCAGGAGTTCCTCGGGGTAGTGTCCTCGGCCCAACCACCTTTAGTCACTTCATCAACAACATTCCTTCCATCGTAAGGTCAGAAGTGGGGATGTTCGCTGATCATTGCACAATGTTCAGCACCATTCGCAACTCCTCAGATACTGAAGCAGTCGATGTCCAAATTCAACAAGACCTGGACAATATCCAGCCTTGGGCTGACAAGTGGCAAGTAACATTTGCACCAAACAAGTGTCAGGCAATGACCATTTCCAACAAGAGAGAATCCAACCAGCGCCCCTTGATGTTCAATGGCATTACCTTCACTGAATCCCACATCATCAACATCCTGAGGGTTACCGTTGACCAAAAAATGAACTGGATTAGCCATATAAATATTGTGGCTACAAGAGCAGGTTAGAGGCTAGGAATAGTGCGACAAGTGACCCACCTCCGGACTCCCCGAAGCTCGTCCACCATCTACAAGGCACAAGTCAGGAGTGTGATGGAATACTCCCCACATGCCAGGATGAGTGCGGCTCCCACAACACTAAAGAAGTTTGACACCATCCAAAACAAAGCAGCCCGCTTGATTGGCACTACATCCGCAAACATTCACTCCCTCCACCACCGATACGCATAAGCAGCAGTGTGTACCATCTACAAGATACACTGTAGGAATTTACCAAGGCTCCTTCAAAAGCAACTTCCAAACCCATGAGTGCTACAATCTGGAAGGAGAAGGCAGCGGGCAGATGGGAACACTACCACCTAGAAGTTTCCCTCCAGGTCACTCACCATCCTGTCTTGGAAATATATTGCTGTTCCTTCACAGCCGCTGGGTCAAAATCCTGGAACTCCCTTTCTAACAGAATTGTGAGTGTACCCACACCACATGGATTGCAGCGGTTCAAGAAGGCAGCTCACCACCACTTTCTCAAGGGCAACTAGGCTTGGGCAATAAACACTGGCCCAGCCAGCGAAGCCCACATCCCGTGACTGGATAAAAAAAACCTCTACTCATAAGAAAATCCCTCTATCCCCGGGATTAACCTCGTGAACCTTCTCTGGACTGCCTCCAATGCCAGTATATCTTTCCTTAGATAAGGGGACCAAAACTGTTCACAGTATTCGAGTATGGTCTAACTAGTGCCTTGTATAGTTTGAGCAAGACTTCCTTATTTTTATACTCCATCTTCTTTGAAATAAAGGCCAACATTCCATTTGCCTTACCTATTAACTACTGAACTTGTGCGCTAGCTTTTTGGGATTCATGCACGAGGACCCCTAAATCCCTCTTATGTTGCAGCTTTCTTCAGTCCTTCTGCATTTAAAGAATATTCAGCTCCTCTATTCTTCCTGCCGAAGCGCATAACCTTAGACTTTCCCACATTATATTCCATCTGCCACATTTTTGCCTAATCACTTAATCTGTCTATATCTGTCTTGTAGGCTCTTTGTTTCATCCTCACCACTTGCCTTCCAACCTATTTTTGTGTCATCTGCAAATTTAGCGATAGTGCATTCACTCCCCTCACCTAAATCAATATATATTGTAAATAATTGTGGTCTCAGCACTGATCCCTGTGGCACTCCAGTAGTTACAGGTTGCCATCCTGAAAATGCCCCCCTTATCCCAACTCTGTCGTTTCTGTTCTGTTGAAGAGTCATACAGACTCAAAACGTTAACTGTGTTCCTCTCCGCAGATGCTGACAGACCTGCTGAGTTTTTCCAGGTATTTTTATTTTTATTTTTGTTTTGAATTTCCAGCATCCGCAGTTTTTGCTTTTACCTTTGTTGTTTATTAGTTAGCCAGTCCACTATCCATGTTAATTTACTACCCCTAACACCATGGGCTCTTATCTTATTAAGTAGCCTTATATGTGGTATCTTATTGAAAGCCTTTTGGAAATCCAAATATATTACATCTACTGGTTCGCCTTTATCTATACGGCTTGTTACCTCCTCAAAGAATTCTAATAGATTTGTCAGGCATGATTTCCCCTTCATGAAGCCAATACTGACTCTGCTTGATTAGATTATGTATACTTAAATGTTCTACTATTACATCCTTTATAATAGACTCCAATTTTTTCCCAATGACAAATGTTAAACTAACTGGCCTATAGTTACCTGTTTTTTTTGTCCCTCTCCCTTTTTGAATTACATTTGTGCTACATTGACAGTTTTCCAATCCTCTGGGCTGTTTCCAGAATCTAAGGGCTCTTGGAAGATTACTATCGGTGCATCCAGTATCTCCGCAGCTATTTCCTTTAATATCCTAGGATGCAACCCATCAAGTCCAGGTGACTTATCAGCCTTTGGGCCCATTAGTTTCCCTAGTACTCTTTCTCTAGTGATAGTTATTGTATTTATTTCCTCCTCAGTTTTTGCCCCATGATTACTTAGTATTTTTAGAATACTATTACTGTCTTCTACTGTGAAGATTGATGCAAAGTATTTATTCAACACCTCTGCCATTTTCTGGTTCCCCATTATTATTTCCCCAGCCTCATTCTCGAAGGGGCCTATATTGACTTTGGCCTCTCACTTTTTTTTAATATATTTAAAGAAGCTTGTTTACCCTCAAAGTTTATTTTCTCCCTCTTCATTTTTTTTTGTCATCTTCTGTTGGTTTTCAAAACTTTCCCAATCCTCTGGCTTACCACTAATCTTTGTCACATTGTATGTTTTTTCTTTCAAATTGATACTATCCTGAACTTCCTTGGTTAACCATGGTCGGTATATCCCCCTCCTACAATCCTTCTTCCTCTCTGGGGTTATCTTCGTTGTGAGTCATGAACTATTTTCTCATTTTCTAGGTGGAAATACCTCGAGATCTCCTCCCCAAATCAGGAAGGAAGGTTCTGACGGTGGAGGTAAACTCGAAGGCCTTTGTTGTAATAAAGTGGGACACATTCGTTCAAAATGCTAGAAGTTGCAAGGGAAACTTATTGAAGTTCATAAGAGAGAGTCCGAAAAGGGGACTCAAAAAGAAAATGTCATGGATCAAATTGCAGCTTTAACTAAAAATAAGGGTCTGGAGGTAAACACTGCTGTGAATGGAGATGTAGTGAATAAGATAGATGAGAAATGTAAAGGGTTTTTGTCTAAAGGGAGGATAACCCCTTTTTCATCAAATAATGCAGTTAAACCCATAATTATATTAAGTGATACAGAAGCTACTCAAACTCTTTTGCTGGAGAGGGACCTAGTTTTCCCTCCAGAGTTCAATGAAAGCCAAAGCTATGGGGTAACGGGATAATTGGAGAGTATATCCCAGTTCCATTGTACAAAGTGCAATTGGAGTGCGATTTGTTGTCTCAGTCGGTGGTTGTAGGAGTGGTTAAGAAATTACCTGTGCATGGAGTTGATTTACTTCTGGGGAATGATTTGGCGGGGGTGAAGGTTATAGCTTTGCCCATAATTACGGAAAGCAAGAGACAGGCTAAAGAGACAGAGCAGTTACAAGAATAAGTTCCTGATATTTTTCCATCGTGTTTGGTGACCATAGCAATGGCTAAACAAAGTCCATCACCAGAGGTCAAAATAATATCACGAGCAGATGTTGGAGTAGCTGAAACATTCTTTAAGGATGAGGATAATTCAAAGGAAGTGTTTGGCAAGTTTTCATTAATTGAGGCTCAGAAAGCAAATCCAGAGCTAAACAAGTTAGCACAGTTAGCTCACATTAAAGCTGAGGCTGAAGGAGTTCTGGAGTGCTATGACCTTAAAAACGAAGTTTTGATAGAGGAAATGGAGACACCATCACAGACCTGCAGATGAGGAATGGATGGTTGTTCGTCAGATAGTGGTACTGCCCAGATAGCGTAAGGAGATATTGCGAGTAGCACATGAAATCCCTATGGTAGGATGTGTAGGAATACGGAAAACCCAAGCATCCATAAACAGGCATTTTACCTGGCCAAGTCTTCATAAGGATGTAGTGCAATTTTGTAAAATGTGTCATATATGTCAGGTAGTAGGTAAGCCTCAGCATGTAGTCAAACCAGCACCTTTAATACCCATCACCCAAAAAGGAAGCAGGACATCAGTACATCCTTACAATCATGGATATGACAAACTGATTTCCAGAACTATTCCTTTAGGGAAAATTACAGCTAAGTTGGTAGTGGAAAAGTTAACTCAGTTTTTCACTCATTATGCCCTACCAATTGAAATACTATCTGACCAAGGTTCTAACTTCATGTCTAACATTTTCCAGGGCATAATCAGCAGTTTGGGTATCAAACAACGAAAGTCTACATCTTATCACCCACAGACATAGAGAGCTTTAGAGAGATACCATCAGGCTCTCAAAACCATGATTAAGACTTGTTGCCATGAATACCCAAAGGATTAGATTTCTTACTATTTGCTACCAGAGATTCTCCAAATGAATCTACTGGATTTAGACCATTTGAATTGATTCTATGGTCATGAAATAAGAGGTCCATTAAAAGTGATTAAGGAAAAGTTTCTAAAGCAGAAAAACAAATCTTCCATGTTAGATTACGCGTCCATGTTTCTAGAAAGGCTCACAAGAGCATGTAAAGTGGCACGAGAGCACTTAAAAATTTCCCAAGCCAAAATGAAAGAATGGGCAGACAAACATGCTACAACTAGAACATTCCAAGCATGAGATGAAGTATTGGTATTATTACCTTATCAGGGTGAACTCCTGAAAGCGAAATTCAGTGGCCCCTTCGAGATGGTTAGGAGAGTTAGTAAAGTGAATTATCTGATAGATACTCCTGAGTGTAGGAAGAAGAAACGGTTATGTCACATAAACATGTTGAAGCAACATCATTGGAAAGAAGATGATAAAATAGAGCAAGTGTGCCAGGCGGTAGGAATAGTGGAGGATAACAGAGACAGTAAGGGCAAGGTAGAAGGAGAAGTAGATATTGCCCAAAATGAACCTCCTACAAATTGACTAGCCAATATGACAATGCTGGGACAGTTAGACATTGTGTTCTCAAAATACTTAGAGGAAGGACCAAGGAAAGATCTAATAAGGTTACTTAGGAAGTATAAGGGAATTGTTGGGATATTCCTGGATGTACTATATTAGCAAAACATGATGTGGGTGTAGGAGACTAAGTGCCAATAAAACAACATCATTATCGGTTGAGCCCAGACAAACAAGCTCAGTTAGAAACAGGGATCCAATATATGCTGGACTGTCAAATGATTGAGCCTAGCCAAAGTGGCTAGAGCTCACCGGTAGTATTGGTTCCTAAGCCAGATGGATCCACTAGATTTTGCATAGACTACCGGAAAGTGAAGCAGTAATGAGGGCAGATTCGTACCCAATTACTCGAGTAGAAGATTGCATCGATAGGGTTGGCAGTGCCTCATTTCTTTCTAAAATTGATCTATTGAAAGGGTACTGGCAAGTGTCATTAACATCAAGGCCGAAAGAAATATCTACCTTTGTTGCACCAAGTGGGTTGTATCAATGTCTAGTCATGCCGTTTGGGTTTAAAAACACCCCAGTTACATTTCAGAGAGTTATGAATCAAGTCTCATGAATCATAGCTGAAGTAGGCCAACTCCAGCATGATGCCACCACCAAACACATCTTCCCTTCACCCCCCACCCTGTTGGCATTCCGCAGGGGCCATTCCCTCCGGAACACCCTGGTCCACTCCTCCATCACCCCCTACAGCTCAACCCCCTCCCACGGCACCTTCCCATGCAACTACAGAAGGTGCTACATCTGCTCTTTTACTTGCCCCTTCCTCACCATCCAAGGGCCAAACACTCCTTTCAAGTGAAGCAGCACTTCACTTGCACTTCCCTCAATTTAGTCTACTGCATTCTCTGCTCCCAATACAGTGTCCTCTACATTGGAGAGACCAAACGCAGACTGGGTGACCACTTTGCGGAACACCTTCAGTTGGTCCGCAAGCATGACCCAGGCCTCCCTGTCGCTTGCCATTTCAACACACCACCCTGCCCTCATATCCACATATCCGTCCTTGGCCTGCTGCAATGTTCCAGTGAAGCTCAACGAAGACTGGAGGAACAGCACCTCTTCTTCCAATTAGACACTTTACAGCCTTCTGGACTTAACATTGAGTTCAAAACTTCAGATCATGAACTCTCTCCTCCATCCCCACCCCCTTTCCAATCCCCTTTTTTCTAATAATTATTATATATATATATTTTTTAAATATATTTTTCTTTTCCCACCTATTTCTATTATTATTTTTAAATTTATTTCCATCCATTGTTTTATCTCCACCTTTTAGCCTATTTCGGTCCCTTCCCCTCACCCCACCTCCAATAGGGCCATCTGTCACTTGCTCATTCCACCCTTAATGTCACAACAATATCACCACTGTCAACACCCCTTTGTCCTTTTGTCTATGACATCTTTGGCAATCTCTCCTTTGCCTCCACCTATCACTGACTCTCTATCCAGCTTCACATGTCCCACCCCCCTTAAACAACTTTTATTTCACCTCATATCTATTTCTCTTCAGTTCTGATGAAGAGTCATACGGACTCGAAACGTTAACTCCGTCTTCCACTCCACAGACCTGCTGTTAGACCTGCTGAGTTTTTCCAGCTATTTTTGTTTTTATTTCAGATTTCCAGCATCCGCAGTATTTTGCTTTTACCTAACTGTGTGGCTTATTGAGATGATGTTGTAATATATAGTAACACATGGGTAGAACATGTAAAGCAATTAGAGGACCTGTTTAAGCAATTGCAGTTGGCTGGTGTAGTCATAAATCTGGCCAAAGGCGAATTTGCAAAAGCAAGGGTAACTTACCTAGGTCACATCGTAGGACAAGGGCCGGTGTTGCCAAGGACAGCAAAAATGAACGTTCTAATAGAATTTCCCATTCTTAAAACTAATCAAGAAATCCTCAGAGTTTTGGGAATGTGTGGGTTTTATAGGAAGTTTGTGCCTAACTTCAGCAAAATAGCTGAACCTCTCACCAATTTGTTAAGAAAACAGGCAAAAGTACTATGGACAACAGAAAGCCAAGCAGCCTTTGAAAACCTGAAGGCAATCTTAATAAATGAACCAGTGATGGCCGCCCCTGACTTTACTAAACATTTTAAAATGGCAATTGATGCTAGGGCCTTGGGGGTATGTGCAGTCCTATTACAAGATGATAAATTAGGGATAGAGAAGCCATTGGGGTACTTGTCCAAGAAACTAAATCAATATCAGAGGAAGTACTCTACAGCAGAAAAAGAAACTCTAGCATCGTTGTCTCTTCAACACTTTGAAATTTATGTATGACACAATAGCAAAGAAACACTAATCTACACTGACCATAATCCGCTGGTGTTCATTGAAAAGTTTAAAACTCAAAATGCGAGACTGTTTAGATCGAGTCTATTATATCAACAATTCAATGTAAAGATTGTCCACCTCGCCGGCAAAGATAACGTGATTGCGGATACATTGTCCTGGCTGTAAAATACTAAAATAATTGTAAAATACTAAAATAAATTAAAGGGGTAAGGAATGCTAAAGATTGTATAAGGGGGAGGAAGGATAAATGAAAGTCTCGTGTTTTGTGGTCCATGTGTCAAATGCATTGTCATCAAACGCATTTTTGAAATGGCATTTCATCTCTTTTAAGGGTGCAGGCATGTAAGGAACGTGTCTTTTTACTTCTATTGGACCATTGTAAAGAACATATCTTTTTATTTTCTGTTGGACTGTGGATTAAAATTACAATGACTGCAGTTTGAAAGACATGTCCACTAGAACAGAATGAGAGATATGTACAATCTTGCAGTCCTGGAACAGAGTGTGCCATGAAAGACAGGATGGTGCTGTAATAGAATCCTGGACCAAGAAAGCTGCTTGGCAACAATGTTTTAATTGGCTCCTGACCAGGTGACCAGGGTGTATGTGAGAGCAGTGCAGCAGAATAGCTCATAGCCTGAAAGGAAAAAGACCTAAAACCTCTCTCTCCTGTGTGTGGAAAATTCCAGTCATTCCACATTAATAGCTAGCTGGCTTTTCTTCTCAATCTCCTCTGAAAACCTCTGTCAAGAGGCAAAGGGGAAAATCACTCTTAGAGACATCGAAAGGCATGTGCTCAACCAGTGAACTAAATACAGAAAGTGCTGGAAGACCACCTTGTGTCATCGACAAGAATTGAAAGGAATTTGGAAGACATCGATCAAAATCAACCCATCGAATCCTGTACTCCAGAATTGGTACTATTGAACTGTTTTACCCCACCCTTAAAATCCATGTTTTTGTGTGTCTTATGTATCTTGCATGTGTGTGTATAGGGGTTTAAGAAGAGGATACAGTTTAAATTATAATGTTGGAAACTAACAGTTCATACTTCTTTCTTTTGCCACTGGTTAATGACAGTTTGTTCAATAAACAGTTATTTACTTATTAAGTTTACAAACCTGGTGCTTGTATTCTGTGAACCTAAATTAAACAGTTAGGTAGAACTGGGGCAGTCTGGTGGTTTAGTCAAACTTTTCACATTTGTCACAACACGGGGAACACAGTGGAGCTTGATATTACAGCACACTATTGAGTCGTGACAGAGCTACAGATATGTATAACTCCAACAACACTCAAGAAGCTTGATACCATCTAGGACAAAGCAGCTCTCTTGATTGCCACCAGTGTGTACCATCTACAAGATGCACTGCTGGAACTCATCAAGGCTCCTTGGACAGCATCTTCCAAACTCACGACTGCAACCATTTCGAAGGACAAGGGCAGCAGACACATGGGAACACCACCACCTGGAAGTTCCCCTCCAAGTCACTCATCATCCTGACTTGGAAATATATCACTGTTCCTTCACTGTTGCTAGGTGAAAATCCTGGAACTCCTTCCCTAACAGCATTGTGGGTGTACCTACACCACATGGACTGCAGCGGTTCAAGAAGGCAGCTCACCATCACCTTCTCAAGGGAAATTTTGGATGGGCAATAAATGCTGGCCTAGCCCACTACACCCACATCTCATAAATTATTTAAAAAAATACAAAGATAATCTATAGTTGATTGCAAAATGTGGGCAATGGCCATCATAGTCAAGTTTGTTTATAACACAGAAACAAGCCATTCAGCCTAAGTTGCTGTTTATACTCTCCATGAGCAGGAGTCCTGATTTTATGTTTGGCCTGCTCATATGTCTCTTTACAAAATGATATACAACATCCACTCTTGGGATTGAATCTCATATCTTTTAATTTAACTTCAAGTCTGCAACACATGAGCTTTAGGCACTGAGATGTTAACTAAAGATGATCTTTGAAGCAGATTTGTTTGTGAATTGCATCTGTAACATCTGATCTAGAAAAGGCTTTTACATCATCCTACACATGGCGAAAAGTTTACAAATCACAGAAAGAAGACAAAAAATAATACAGGCCCAAACTAGAACTACTCAAAAATCTGTATGTAATACTGTACCAGTATTAAGGTTTTAGTATTGATGCTTAAAACTGTACCTTTTTCAACCTGTTCCCGTGCCTGTTGGTTGGTCATTCCAGGATATGGACACACTCCCAAGCTGAATGTCTCCCACAGGAGTATCCCATAGCTCCACACATCACTCTCGGAACTGTATCGCCCTATGTGACAGGACAGTATATCAAAATCCCTTCATCAATATCAAGCATTGGATTTTCTTTTTGCCTTATAAACAGTACTTAAAAATAGATAAATCATAATTTATTATAAAAGTCTTGAGAAGACTATATTATCTACAATTAAGTTTTTTATGGTGTGTAGCAAGGTGGGTTAAGTGTTCTTTTTCTTCTTGATAAAGATGACAATTCTTGCTAGATATAGTTCTTCCTTCCAATACCTAGCTCAGGTGGCTGTTCTTCACGTGCAAATGTTCATATCAAGTATTGACAGTCTGGATCAGACCCTCCCCAAGTTCTTGTTATGATCCTGTTAGGGACCAGTAACTTATCGTTTAAAATAAGTGGAGTTTGAAATTCAAGATATCTGTTCAGAGAATAAAGCCACAAGATTCCACGGGTTTTGAACAAGAATAAACCTTACTATACAGGGTCAGAAAGATAAAACAGTTCTCAATATCTATCTTATACTCTAACATTCAGTGTTAATATGAGGTACATGTGAATTAACAGGCAAACTGTGGTTGAACACATCACACTGCATGATAAATGGCAGATGCCACCAAGGCAGATTCCATGGATTTCTCAACAACCCACCCACTCATCAGTCAACCAATCTCGTTGAAATTCTGTTTTGCTCAAGAGGGATTCCAGTCATCACCTTCGAAAACCTAGCCTTCGAACTCTCTCCAAAGGCTGCTCCAACTTGGACTGCCTCAACGACAGGCCACATTGCAGTGTTTCAATCTCATCTCCTTGAGACTCTGCTCCCTTGGTTCCCAAGTCTGCACCAACTCACGAGCACAGCTTCAGCTCTTCAGAGCACAACTTCAGCTCTTCAGCTGCCCTGGATGATACTTTCTCTCCATAGTCTTGGGTGCTGAGATCAATTGCAGTGGCCCTAGTGGAATTAGCTAACACAGCAGACATTGATTTCAACCTGCGACTTCATTAGTCTGTACTGGTTCTGTTCCACACTGAGTGCTTACCAACTAAATCATCTGGAATCTTATCAGGCCTTTTAAAAATAGATTAATTAATTTATAGATTATGACATGATTCAATGACCAAAGTAATGCAATTGCACAGGAAGCTTTTACAAAGCTGCATGCTGCAACTGTAGCCTGCTAATTTGAGTCTCAGCGAATAATTTCTTGTAAATGTGGATATTTTCATGTGTGTTACGTTCCAAGCCTAATTTACAGTAGTCAGTGTTCAGCTTGATGGAGGAATTAGGATGAGAGCTGGAAGGGTTTTCAGAAAATATTTAGGATAATTTCTTTGCTTATCTGGTAGAATTTGTTGACTGTTGATGCCTTATCTATTGTTTGCAAAATACTAACAAGTTTGATAAATATAGCTAAGCAGAGCAAAAAAAAATTTAAAGTCAAAACGTTCAAAATAAGCTTGAGATAATGGCCCAGAGCTCCTGCTCCCCAGGGAGTCGTACCCTGGAGGTACCCCAGAAGATGCACTGGGGGACCTCCTGGAAGTCCCCACAGAGAGACTGCAAAGGAACTGCCAGGAAGTTTAAATTTGCGTTGGGTCATTACCCTGCACCTGGAACCATCTGAAACTCCGATTTAAATCAGAGATTTCAGATAGTTCTGACTGTTAGAATGGTTACCCAGGTAATGTTAGAAGGATTAAAATAGCTTCTTACCTCTGGGTAATTATATCACTGACTACCCACAAACCCTCACTGGAACTCCCAACTAGCCCCCTGACCACCCTCCCTGACCAACACTCAATCTCCCCAACATCCTGACACCTCGTGACTACCCTCCCAATGCCCAGACTACCATTCTGACCACCCTGCCACCTCCCCTGACCACACAACACCCCCAGACTAGCCCCCCTACTCCCTCAACTTCCCCCTCACCCCCACCCTTCTGACTACCCTCCTGATTCCCCTTACCACCCCCCTCCCCCGACCACCTGACCCCTCCCACCCACCCTAACCCCTCCCCCCGACGCCTCCCGACCATCCTAACCCCTCCCCAGACCACAATAACCCCTCACCCACTTACCTTTTACACACCTACCTTCTCCCTGGCTTCTCAAAGTGCTGGGACTTTTAACCTTAGCTGGTTTACAACAGCTGGTGCTGTAAAATGGGGGGCATGGCTTCCCTTCCTCTGATGTTGCTGCCCTACACAGAGTGGTCTCTGGAGCTTCTGCACTGCACATTTCTTACCAGGCCCGGGTTGGAAGTTCAGCAAGAAATGTGCAGCTCCAGACTAAGGAATAAAAAGGAGCATGTTGGCAATCAGACTGTGATTGCCACTCCATGGAAATTCTGGCCCAATAAAAGCTTAAATATTGCATATTTCAAGACATGATTAAAATTAACTATAAAACATTCTTTTGTGAGCGTTTAAATCACTAAAGTTTTCACTTGGGGATCATCTCTGGAAGAACTCAAAGCAATTCAGAAATCCAGTTGTAGCAAAGGAAGTCCAACTTTCCACTGAGAGAATCCTATGATGTACTGTGGTAAATGTGCAAATAGAATATGTTCAGGCTGTCAAGCCTCGAAAGCCCAAAGCAATACTACTACACCTCTCTCTCCCCCCAGCGTTACCAAACACGCAAGCATCCATTTTCATTCTGGCCATATTGCCTATCATGTTGTATATCTGTAGGCACTTTATGAAAAAGTGGATTTAAAATTGAACACAAATGAAAGAAAATGTAATAATAATCAAGGCCACCAACTGACATTTTCAAGGAAACATATGGCAATATATTGGAATTAGATTCTAGAAATGCTGGCAAACATTTCAGAATGCCATGCAATTACAATGGAACCTAACTTATTCAATCACTGTAACTAAGTAGTTGCGGTACTAATACATTGCATAAAATTTGCAGAGTTTAGATAAAACAAAAATAATTTTTACCATAGTTTAGGGCCTCCGGAGCTGTCCATTTAATTGGAATTTGCTTCAAGCCAGATGATGAGTAAATTCCATCATCCTCCTGTCTTGACATGCCAAAATCGCTGATTTTAAGTACATTATTGTCACCTACAAGACAGTTCCTCGCAGCAAGGTCTCTGTTAAAGATATAAAATATATGATTATTAAATTGATAACTAGTCAATCAATTAGGTAAGTTAATATTAAGTTAATTAGTCGATAGTAATAGTTAATAGTAAGTTAATTAGTAAATCTTGATGACACCATCAGGAGGCATAAGGCCAAGCTCTTTGGCACTCATCAGGACCTAAATCTGAAAGTGTGAAACTTGGGCATATTGCTTGATCCCAAGCTAGCTTGCTATTATTCATTCATTCCACTAATATGATTTATTTTTTGTACCTAGAAAATTCACCTCTATTCTTCTTCTTCTCTACCCCAATATTGCTAAAAAAATCAACTCCTTGAATATCCTCTGAGCCAGCTTCCAATCTCCATAAAATGTAACTCATTCTGATTGTTACACTTTACATCCTCACTCCCAACACTCTTTCTTTGCCAAGCTCCCAGTACCCCAAAGAACTGTCTTCAAGATACTTACTTCCTTTGGGTTTCAAATTGTCCGTGGTCTCATCCAACCTTATCTCCTCCAGGCATATGTCCCAGCATACAAGATCTGCTTCCTCTATTATACCTCTAGTTGCTGTTCACCAATGACACGCTGTCCTCTGATCCTTCCCTCTCCAGATTAGCTCTGCTTGTCAGCAACAAGCTGACCACTGGGGCCTACATTATAGCTGAGCAGCCTGTCTACAAAAAGGTAAATTTACTTCTAAAATGAAAAAAGAAAAAGACCAAGTATAGTGGCCATGAAAATATCCAAGAGAAACAATGTACCTGTTTGGTGGCAATTTATATTCCTAGCTGTCACTTAAGTGTTGCATTTGGGATCTGAAGCATGAATTATAATGATTGGAAACTGGAGTCTGAATACAAATGGATGAGAAATAGAACCAGCATTAAACTTATCTCACCCAACACAATGAATAATTCAATACTGACAAGTTTAAAACAGATACCAGATACAGAGTTGCTCTTTGGTTTCTGGTGGAATTGGTGGCAATGGGACGAAGACAATCATCAGGGCATAATTGTTAGATCACGTTTCTAAGATTACCATTTTCTTCTGTGCTATCAATAACTCAGGAGGGCATGAATTTTATATTTGATACCAAACAATGGTAGGGGCTGTAGCAACAATATAAAATTCAATTGTATGCTCAATTGAACTCAAGTTCATTTCATATAATTGCTTTGACAAAGCAGCTCACAATACATTTTCTTTTATTAACATTGTCCTGGAATTTACTGGAGTGGGGCATTCATACAATGTGATTCATTAGTTAGACCTTTCCCCCTTCCCTTTCAGCTCAAAAAATATTTGCACTGTAGGAAATAATGGTCTGAAAATCATAAGTAGGAAATTTTTCAGTAGCCTGCCAGGGCTGACACAAAACAATATTAATCATGTTGGACAAATGTTTTCACAAGGGCTCATTAGTGGCCAAGGACATAATGCAGGAACATGCCTATTTAAAGGCATACCTGGCCAAATAAGAGGGAGTCTCATGGCAGACATATCTAAACAAACTGTCCGAGAGGAGGTAACAAGATGTTCAAAGAAGAGATAAGTGAAGGAATGGTCTCACGGGGCTCATGCGCAGATAGAATGGTCTGCCCTGGGTATCTATTGCTGCATAATTGAACAATACAGTGAATCAAATTAATAAAGCAAATGATTGATGTGAGATATCTACTGGCCCCTAAAATAAGGTATATAAACCGCAGTGAAGAAGGAAAGCAAGGCAGATGAGGGAGGCTTCCCCGAGAGGGATCCATGCAAGCTTCAGCTTAATACTTCAGCCAGCTACAGAGATACAGAAGGAGAAGATTGATTACCACAGCTACGCAGATCAAACAGTTATGCCTCAGATTCTGTCCATCTGATCTGAGACCAGTAAAGCTTCTCACTTGCCAAGGGTCATATGTCCACTAAAGGTTGAATTTTGTCAGAGAGGGTCAAGTCGACACTAGAACTGAAAGTGGGAGCCAATGCTGCTCCGGGGAACAGCGGGACCCTGGGACAGCATTTTGCTGATGGCACTGAATTAAAGTTGCCAAACCAATCAGTGGGCTGGCAGCTCAGCAGCACCACTGCCAGCAGTTGCCATTTCTGAGGCTGCATCGCTAATAATAGGGTGTCTCAATGCTGAGGTACCCTCAAAGACAGGTGGGGAAGCCTGGGCCAGGCAGGCAGGCGGTGGCACCTTGGTTCCAGTAGCAGCTGGGTGCAAGGGCGGCTATTGCCTCTGGCAGAAGCCTCTCTCTGGGTCATGGAGAACTCATCAAGGAGGGTCCCACCTCCCCAGGAACCCACTGGGCAGCTGCCAGGATTTATCTGGCAGTCTCTCCATGGGGCTGCAGCCCCTCCAAACACTGGTAAAATACCAGTGGGGGCAGAATGTGGTCTTTAATTGAGTGATTAATTGCCTCAATTGGCTGCCTGGTGGATGGCCACACCCCTGAGGTTCCCACCATTGCAATATGCCATGGCAGTAGAAACATGTCAGGCTTCCCTCCCGATGCCTTCCCCTAATGCCAGTTTGAGGCCTCCATGCAAATGGACTTCCAGGCTGCACTTGGAAAACATTGTCCATGTGATGCCCAATTAGCAGTTCCTAAAGGGAGTGCTGCAGGTCATCACTAAAAAGGTACGTTTAAAAAAAAACTTTTCTGAATGTGAAGCCAAAAGGTGCAGGATTTCCCCTGGCAACATCACTACAGTGCTGAAGACCAGGGCTGGCCCCTAACAGACCCCTTCAGCATTGCTTCCCTCCCTTCTGCCCCTCACACAAGTTCTACTTAAGTTCTTCTCATTGCTGGTACTGCAGCAGATAGAAATTTAAATTTGCTTCACAGGTGAACTGCCTAGGCAGACTCTGCAAGTGCTTGCATTTCATCAGCCAAGTATAAGTGAAGCCAAGGCCCAATATCAGATATGCCTCAGACCTCCCTATTCTGATGAAAGGAGCATTTTCATTGGAGGAATTAACAAGGGAGTTAAAAGTATGAGCTGCTGGAAAGTACAAAGCTATACTACAAACATAAAAACAAAAACGCTAGATCTACTCATTAGTCTGGTAGCATCTGTGGAGAAAAAAAGAGTTAATGGGCAGAATTTAATCCAGGTGACCAGGGTATTGCCCACCACTGGAGAGCCAGCAAAAGCCCCACAAGGCCTTCCTTGGGGAAGGCCCAACGTATTAAGTGCCTTTCAGAAACTAAGTGGCCAATGTCACGACTTCTCCAGAATTAAGGACCCAAGGACCGAAAATCCCACCGAGAGCTGTTGGCCATTCAGAGGCTAGCAGCACTCCACTGAAGGCAGCACCACTAGGATTGGTGGCAGCAGCAGGTAATACACTCACCAGAGACTTAGGATCAATGAGGGAACCTGGGCCAAAGGTGAGTGAGGGCAAGATGGAGGTTGTTGGGGATGGGGGTTGTGCGAGGAATGGGGTTGGGGGATTGGAGGCATGGGCAGGGGTTGGCTTTCAGCAGCCCCCGCTCCTTCTTGATGGCACTGTGTGCCTTTGAATGTGGGACACCCTCCAAACACCCAGGGAGCCTGCAAGCCAACCTGACCAGGGTTTGCTTTTAGGGCTTCCCTCATGGTGACGTCTCCACCTGCTGATGGTTGAATACCAATGGTGGTGGCATAAGGCCCTTAAGTGGACATTAACTGCCCACTTTAGGGCCTCAATTGGCATCTGGGTAGGAACTGTCCATGCACTTTCTCCTCTCGAATTTAACTGGATGGAGATGGGAGGCAGCAGGGTCTCTACATGGCACCCTCCCGCCTGGTTAAGTGCCCTCCCCGCATTAAAAGCTGCCGCCAGGGGCCATTAAATTTTGTTGTTGACCTATCATCAGAACTGTCCTAGTTCTGTCGAAGGGTCATGAGGACTCGAAATGTCAACTCTTTTCTTCTCTGCTGATGCTGCCAGACCTGCTGAGTCTTTCCAGGTAATTCTGTTTTTGTTTTGAAATGTTAACTCGTTTTTCTCTCCACTGCTGCTATCAGACCTGCAGAAAATTTCCATTATTTTCTGTTCTTATTTCGGATTTCCAACATCCGCAGTATTTTGCTTTTCGCCTTTGTTTAATGTCTACTTGAGGGACTAGACAGTGTCTCAATTTACTATCTCGTCCAAAAGACAGCATCTCCAACAGTGCAGCACTCCTTCAATACTGCACTGGAATGTCAGCCTTGATTTTAGTGCTCAATTCCTGGAGTGAGACTTGAACCCACAACCTTCTTACTCAGAGGCAAGAGTGCTACCAACTGAGGCACATAATATGGTATATTGTATTAAATATTTTTTATAGCAGCAAAACTCAAACATTTTCAAGAGCCAAAGGTATCTGGAAACCTTTGATTTTTAATGAAAGTGCCTTAATTATTAGCATTTTTATAAATTATTCACTGCTCAGGAGAACAAAGATTGTGGAGAATTTTGCATAAGTGACAGAAAGTCAAAAGAGGTCACCCTAATTTCAATCACTTTTGCACATTTCCTGACAATTAGGGTGAGTGGCATTATCAGAGAGCAAGGAGTAGCTTGAACATCTGAAGTACAAAAGCAAAATGCCGTGAATGCTAGAGAACTGAAATGAAAACAAAATGTTGGAAATTCTCAGCAGTTCAGGCAGAATCTGTGAAGAGAGAAAATCAAAGTTGGTAATGGTTCTATGATTGCCATTTACACCTCCTCTATATCCATCTTTGTCTCTTGTCCCATAACCATCCCCTTTTGTCTTACACCATCATACCTTCTATCATTTAATCTCTCCTCTCAACCATCTTTTCACAGAACTTCTCTTTTGTTCTTTTCTCCCCTCCTCTTTTCCCTGTCTCTGTAGTTGCTTAAAACATGCTACATCTCTAACTTTTTCCAATCCTGATAAAGGATAATTGACCTGAAATGCTAATTTTGCTTTTTTCTCCACATATGTACTTGACCTGATAAGTTTTTTCCAAACTTTTCTGTTGAACGTCTTTCCTCCTGGCTCCAAAGTATTACATCAATAGATGGAAATGGGGAAAATATACACATTTTCCAAAGAAGGATGATTACAATCATAAGAAAATTTTAATTCTAAAACATGTAGATAACTGCTATACTACAGAACTCAGAAGCCCATAAAACAATGGGCGGAATTTTCCATGCCCGCTGACGTTGGGTGTGATCAGTGGCGTGAGCGGATGATCAGTGGCGTGAGCGGACAATAAGGCGTGATCGGTTTTACGATGGCAGGAAACCAGTTTGTGATCATCCGCCCAGCCAGGCGGCGGTGGGCTGCGTTTCCACCATCAGGAACTTCATTGTAATACATCAGCATATCATTATCAAGCCAGCCTGCCGGAATAGTCCGCTGGATCATCAGTCCACGTTGGCGGGAAAGCACGCTGACGTGTTTCACAACAGCACATAGGCGACGTGCACTTGGGGGCCTGCACTTTGAAGGGAACTCAGAGGTGAGTACACAGTAACAATGTGCAGCACTTGCCAGGGTTGCCTGTTGGACTTCAAGCTTAAAGTCACTGAGGGGTCAGGGTTAAGGGCAGCCCTGCCGTTGAGGCAACTTGTGAGGGAAAGAGGGTGTGGGGGCAAGGGCAGCCCTGCTGTTAGGTGACTTTTGGAAGGGTTGGGGGGAGGGGGGTGAGGGAAGTGACCACGCAATGGGGAAATCTGTATAAAGTGACCATTCCTCTGCAACTTAGACAGTTCAGGTGGAGCCACAATGATATGATTCCAGTTGGGCTTCTAGTTTCTCTGCCCACTCAAGCAATGAAGAGGCATCAAAGTACTACCAAGTGCTCTAAAGCTTTTCAGCCACACCCCCTTAACGTCCCCTGCACAGCCTGCAAAGTCATGAGCATTTCAGTGGATGGCAGAACAGTTGGACGACTGCACACGTTGTACAATCTCCTCGCTAAAACTGGCCTTGGAGCAGTCACTGCTGAAGGTGCTCATAGCCCCTTGCAATGTCACCCCCACGATTCAGCTAACAGTGCTTAGGAGAATGCCTGCGCCTGAGCTGAGAGAACAACATGCAGTCCAGTGGGCAAATCTGCCGCCATTCGGTCAGGTGGAGTGGGGCAGAGGTCGGTGGGGTTTCAGGTAGCCATCCAGCTCACTAATCTCTGGCCATCCAAGTGGTGGCTAGCACTCTCCAGGAAGCATTAATGGGCCGTCACACTTCAAAGGAAAGATTCTTACCACGTATCTCTCTCTTTCACCTTGCAGGAGTAGTACATTTGGATCATGGAGCCTGGTGAACTAGCTGTATGCCTGATGGCCTACTGTGTTGAAGACGATGGAGGAGAGAGTGACTGAGGCTCCTGGTGGCGCAGAGGCAGGAGCAGCAACCTCAGGAAGAAGGGGCGGCTGGGGCTCCTGCACACGCTGCCTAAGAGCCACAGTGAGCCGTCACAGGCCGACGCCTAGCGAAACCAGGGTCCATAGACGCTACGTTTCATTCCTGATGACGACCGAGAACCAGTGTCACCGAAGACTGCATGTCGAGGGAACGGGTCAGTCACATCTGCCAGCTACTGCAGGATTTGGCGCCACTGGGGCATGGAGGGCATCCACTGCCAGTGGCCGTGAAAATGACCGCGGTGCACAATTTTAATGCCAGTGGCACCTTTAAGGGCTTCACAGGTGACCTCTGTGGAATTTCACAAGTCTCTACCCACAAATGCACCGATGAGGTCATGGATGCCATCTTTGCGAGGGCATTTCGCCCAGGACCAGTACAGCCAGGATGGAAGAGCGGTTGGATTTGCCAAGATCTTGGGTTTCCCACAGGTGCATGGTGCGATTGACTGCATTCATGTGGCGCTCAGATCTCTGTTGCAACACAGGATGGATTACATCAACTGCAAGGGGTTCCATTTGCTGAATGTGCAGCTGGTGTGCGACCACCAGGAACGCATCCTGCAAGTGTGTGCACGGATTCCAGGGAGTTTGCGCGCGCACGCGCGTGTGTGTGTGATAGCACAACGCGTACACCCTCAGTCGGTCACAGATCCCTGGAGTCTTCCAGGGACTACAGAAGCTACGGGGATGGCTCTTTGGGGACAAGGGCTACCCACAGATGCTGTGGTTGATGACACCTGTGCGGCAGCCTCAGACTGCAGCAGTGCGACAATATGAGGTTCATGCTGCAGCTCGCAACTTGGTGGAGCAGACCATCAGGATGCTGAAGATGAGGTTCCGGTGCCTGGGCTGGTCTCCAGCAGCCCTGCAACACAGTCTGCAGAGGGTGTCATGCATCGTTGTTGTCTGCTATGCCCTTTACAACCTGGTGCTCCAACAGGGAGACGAGCTGGCTGAGGAGATGGAGGAGCTGCCCATCTCCGCCGATAAGGACGACGACAACAGGGATGAGGGTGAGGAAGTCCTCGGAGGTGATGATGACAGGGGTGAGGCCCTCGCATTGGCTAGATGAGGCAGGCGTGCTCGGGAAACCCTCGTAGCTGCTAGATTTAAGAGAGGTACTCGGGAGGCTCTCATAGCTGCTAGATTAGAGGTACCCTCTGTGAGAATGCTCCTGTCATGGAGACATAGTGGAGGCCCTAATAGTCATTCGATTGCAGGAGAGTGATGATGATGACATGCAGTGAGGACACTTCGTAAATCTTCACACAGCCTCTGAGAATGTCTGACTCCTGTCTGGCCGAGGGCAGATCGCTTGCGCTATGTGATCAGGGTCATATCATAGAGATGCAGCCATGAAACCTTAGAAGCATCTGATCCTTCAGCACCTGACCCCTTCAGAAGCACAGTGTCACCGGTCACAGATGCTGAAGAGATGAGGGCCAGTTCTCTTCAAAGGTGCTGAGAGCACACTAAGAATTAGAGAAGTTTGTGGCACCTGCCCACTACATTCTGGCAGCAATGACAAGCACTGCCAAGCTGCAGGCATCAATAATGTTTCCAGGGAGTGTGAGGCTGGACCATCACTTTGGTCTGAAGACTGCACAGAGCACAGGGAAGAGGCCCTGGACTGAGACTCCTGCCTTTACCTTGTGCAGAAAGGTTTCAAATCTGAGTGACAAGAGCAATGCTTATCAGAACAAGGAGCCTTAGGCAGGGAGACATTCTTGGGAGTTTATTGACAATAGTGAACAGTATGTACAAGTGATTAACACCAGTACCCAGGCTGTGCAACTAATTCTCCTTAACTTTCCTATCCCTGCCGCTACATCTTGTTGCTCTCCGGACATCCACAACAGAGGTGGAGGTAGCCTGCTGACTGTGACGTCCTGTTTGTGATGACTTTGGCACCTTCGTCGGCTGTGGAACTGGAGCTGCTAAGGTCACAGGAAGAGGGGAATCAGTTGGGCCGGAAACTCTGAATCACTTGGATCAATGGGCCTGGAGTGTGCAACTGTTGATCCTCCTCCCTACGGGTGCACTGGGGTCCCAGGCTGACTCCATGAGGGACAGGGGTAGCTAGAGTGAGATCCAGTTGCCCAGCACCCGTCTCACGTGCACACTGTTGGAGGCCAGCTAAGGCATTAGCGATGGAGTTCAGCCCACGCATCAGTGCAGGAATAAAGTCCTGGACCAAGATCTCCATGGCAGCCGCCATCCTATCAGTGTTGACCTCGGTGCGTTGGCATACTGGCGTGATCACCTTAAGAGTAAAGGTGAACGGAGTCTCCCATTGTGCCTTGCAGCGGATATCTCTTTCCGATGTTCCCCAGCATGCCATTGCAACTCCAGCAACTGCGACATGATTGAGTCCAGGCGCTCATCAGCTGGCTCGGACTCAGCAAAGTTCTGGCCTCCAGCAGTCCTCCAACTGCCAGAAATCTGGGAAGTTCCTGCCTCTACCTACTGTGGATCGGATGGTACAATGTGCTCACCAGATTGTGATCCCGGGGCTATTCCAAAGCTAGGTTCCACCAAAACAAAAACAGAATTACCTGGAAAAACTCAGCAGGTCTGGCAGCATCGGCGGAGAAGAAAAGAGTTGATGTTTCGAGTCCTCGTGAAGAAAAGAGTTGACGTTTCGAGTCCTCGTAAAGAAAAGAGTTAACGTTTCGAGTCCTAGTGAAGAAAAGAGTTGACATTTCGAGTTCTCGTGAAGAAAAGAGTTGACGTTTCGAGTCCTCGTGAAGAAGAGTTGACGTTTCGAGTCCTCGTGAAGAAAAGAGTTGACGTTTCGAGTCCTCGTGAAGAAAAGAGTTGACGTTTCGAGTCCTCGTGAAGAAAAGAGTTGACGTTTCGAGTCCTTGTGAAGAAAAGAGTTGACGTTTCGATTCCACCAAGGTGTGTGTCTTTGCGCTGGTGAAGGGTGTGGGTGAGCCATGTGATGGGACTTCAGGAAGGGTGCCTTCAGATTCCTCTTCAGAAGATTGTTCAGGGCTTGATTGGAGCTCTGGGTTGTGGCTCAGTTGGCTGTTTGGCAGATGTGCCTGTGAAAGCAAGGAGAAATAACTGGTGTATGGCAGTGGCCTGTGAAACAGGACACATTACTCACAGCATGGTTGTCTGACAGATGTTGCACTGCTGGACCCTCACTTGGTAGAGCACTGCTGACCTCACCCGTCAGCACAGGACCAATCCAGGTCCTTGCCGGTCAGCTGGATGGCTTTGTTTTCAAAGTCCATGAGGACCTTGATTTTGGGCATTCTGCCACCGGTCTGCAACCTCTCCCTCTTGTTGTGTGCCAGCTAGTCTTGCACGAATAGAGCTGGAGAAAGTGTAAGCAGGACGCCTGCTAGGCAAGATGATAAGTATGCCTGTGTGGGTGGTGAGTGGTCCCAAGGATGGGATGAGGACAATGACGGTGAGTGTGAGAAAGTGAATGGTGATGTCTCTTGAACTGGCTCTGTGGGTGTGTCGTGGGTTTGGGAGTTTGCGAGTTGAGGGTGATGAGAAAAGTGACTTACCCTGGCAGAATGGAGATCATTCATCCTCTTGTGGCATTGGGTGGCTGTCCTCTTTTGAAGGGCGTTGGCGCTGACCACTGCTGCCACTGCCTCCCAAGCTGGGTTAGTGCTATTGCTGTCCATACTGCAGCCAGAGTGGGGTAGAGGACATCCAAATGGTGTTCGAGGGCACGTTGCTGAACCTGGGGGCTGCAGTCTTCTTCAGTTTCAGGGCCATGTCTTCTGTTTAGCATTGGTGGTCTGGAAGCACGGAGATGTGTGCTTGCGGCTGGACCTTAAATATGGCGCCCGGAGTGATACAGGGGCAGGGTGATGGTGGGCGGATGAATGAGAGCCCGCTCGCTATGGAAATTGCGTGTTTCCTGGGAATGCATAAATAATGTGGTGGATTTGGGACGATATGGCATGAAAACCCACATCGCGGCTGGTGGGTAAAATGTCGTTTTACCCGCCCACTACTACACTTAGTGCAAATCTGGGAAAATTCCGCCTATTGTCTTGTAAAATAAGCTAAGCAATGCGTGTGGGGCCTGTGACTAAATATGATAATAATATACATGAGATTAGTTAACTACACATTAGAGCAATGACTTGCATTTAGATAACACATTAATATAGTAAAAACTCTCAAGATGTTTCAGAGAGAACAAAAATGTACACTGTGCCAAAGATAGAGATATTTGGAGGGGTGAACAAAAGCTTGGTTAAAGTGGTATTCCTGAAGGAGGGTGTTAAAACAAGAGAGTGAGAAATGAAGAGGTTTGGAGAGGAAATTCTAGAGCGCAGGGCCTGGAGGGTTGAAGGCACAGAAGCCAAAAGAGGGGCAAGTGAAGGGAGATGTATAAGAGGCCAGTCAGAGGAATGCTGAGTCCTTGGGGTGTTGCATGGCTAGAAGAGGTTACAGAGATAGGGAGTGCGAGGCCAAGAGGGGAGTTGAATGTGAGGATGACTGTATTAAGTTTGAGACATTGGAAGACTGGAAGCTAATATAGATAAAAACATGAGTGTGAGGAGAGGATGGGTAAGCATGACTTAGTGTAGGATAGACTGTGGGCACCAGATCTTTGAATGAATTGAAGTCTATGCAAAGTGGAGGATGGGAGGACGGACAGGTGAATAGAATAATCAAGAATAGACCTGACAAAGACATAGATGAGGCATTCAGCAGCAGCTGGAAGAATAAGGCACCTGGCTTGTTCATAGCAGTCTTTATAATTCCAACAATATATAGTGCCTCTGTTCAACATCATTCATCATTTCCTCAAACATAATTAAGTTATCAGAAAAAAATGCATTGCTCTTCTAAAAGTTAAGTAATTTCATTCATTTTTGTTCAAAAGCTACTAGTTAAAACGAGTCCATTCCAAGCTATAAAGAAAGGGTAGTTTCTCCAGGGGATCTGCTGGCTCAAATTTAGTTGAAAAATCTCAAAGCACTCTAAGTTCAAATAAAAATATAAAATATTGTATTTTAAAAGACAGACATGATTTCTGTGCATTGAGCACAATAACCTCAAGTACGTTCTATATTATGTGAATTTGATTTTACATTTAGAATAGGCAATACTATATTTGATTGCGATTCAGTTTTTTTAATTCATTTAAGGGATGTGGATGCTGCTGGCTAGGCCAGCATTTATTGCCCATTCCCGACTGCCCTCGAGGGGTGGCTGTCTTCTTGAATTGCTGCAGTCCATGTGGTGGCGGTACACCCACAGTGCTGTTAGGGAGGAAGTTCCAGGATTTTGACCCAGTGACAGTGAAGGGATGGCAATATATTTCCAACTCTGGATGGTAAGTGACTTGGAGGGAATCTTCCAGGTGGTGGTGTTTCCATGCATCTGCGATCCTTGTCCTTCTAGATGGTAGCAGTTATGGGGTTGGAAGGTACAGCCGTAAGGAGCGTTGATGAGTTTCTGCAGTGTATCTTGTAGATGGGTTACACTGCTGCCACTGTTCGTCGATGGTGGAGGGAGTCAAAGCTTTTTTGTGTAAGGGATGCGAATCAAGCGGTCTGCTTTGTCTTGTATGGTGTCAAGCTTCTTGAGTGTTGTTGGAGCTGCATTATTCCAGGCAAGTGGACAGTAATCCATCACGTTCCTCATTTGTGCCTTGTAGATGGTGGGCAGGCTTTGGGGAGTCAGGAGGTGAGTTACTCACTGCAGAATTCCTAGTCTCTGACCTACTCTTGTTGCCACAGTATTTATATGGTTAGTCCAATTCAGTTTCTTGTCAATGGTAACCCCAAGGATGATGATAGTGGGAGATTCAGCGATGGGAATGCCACTGAATGCCAAGGGGCGTTGGTCAGATTCTCTCTTGCGGGAGACAGTCATTGCCTGGCACTTGTGTGGCGTGAATGTTACTTGCTACTTGTCAGCCACAGCTGGATATTGTCCAAGTCTTGCTGCATTTGAACATGGACTGCTTCAGTAACTGAGTCACAAATGGTGCTGAGTACTGTGCAATCATCAGCGTACATCCCCACTTCTGACTGTTACAATGGTGTTTTTTGTTTAAAGCTGCTGGGTGGTTCAGAAAGCTTGAGAGCTGATATAAGAAGATTCAGCTTCAATGACTTCATGGTTAGAGGGTGCCACACACAATCCACAATCATCATTAAGCAACATCACGGGAAGGAGGAGCTTCACATAAAAATATCCACTTGCTGACTGTACTTAGCAGTTTTAAAGAATACAACAAATTAGTGATTGGTGCCCAAACACACGAGTACAAATAACTACCATTGTAATATTTCTAATTCTGGGAAATTCAGTAGGACACATGCCTCTAAATGCTGCACTAGATAATAGCAGAAACAACCTACTGCTGCCAAAATTTCCATATGCCATACTACGGACAACATATTACAGTATTTATTCATTCACTTAACAGCATAAGAATGACAGAAAAATCAGGAACAAAAGTGGCTGCCTGGCCCACTGATGTTTATCCCAACAACACCTCAATTCTCAAAATAGTACAAGCCAAGAGGGAGTAAACTGCATACGATGAATAGTAGTGAAGAAGTACAAAAATGAAAAGCAACCTTCAAGAAAATACAGACAGATGGCTTCTTAGGAAGTCACAAGGGAATGACTAAATTTACTGTACTATAAGATATTTATAATTATTCTGTAGGCTGCTCTATCTTATTTCAGAATACAAATTATTCTACATACATTCCAGTGGATTACATTACTTTCTGGAATACAATAATGTTGTGGACTTTTTTTTATATTCACCAGAAACTCTTCAAAATTTCTTCTTCCCTTTTCCAGTCCACAAAATTTAACAGGGCATACTAGGGATGATGGAGTGAAATTATCCACAAATTGTATTTTTTTAAATTAAGGTACCAAGGGGTGAACATTTAGTTTGCATGGGTCAAGTTATGATTCAATGAAGGTGACAGTGATTTATCAGCAATATGGTGGTACAAGTAAGGTGAAATTCCTTTCAACAAAGAATGACTATTCTTCTTCTTCTTGTAATCACAGAATCACAGAGTGCAGAAGAGGCCCTTCGGCCCATCGAGTCTGCACCAACACGTGAGAAACACCTGACCTACCTACCTAATCCTATTTACCAGCATTTGGCCCATAACCTTGAATGTTATGACGTGCTAAGTGCTCATCCTGGTATTTTTTAAAGGATGTGAGGCAACCCGCCTCCACCACCCTCCCAGGCAGCGCATTCACCACCCTCTGGATAAAAACGTTTTTCCTCACTTCGCCCCTGAACCTCTTGCCCTCACCTTGAACTTGTGTCCCCTCGTGACTGACTCTTCAACTAAGGGAACATCTGCTCCCTATGCACCCTATCCATGCCCCTCATAATCTTGTACACCTCGATCAAGTCGTCCCTCAGTCTTCTCTGCTCCAACGAAAACAACCCAAGTCTATCCAACTTCTCTTCATAACTTAAATGTTTCATCCCAGGCAACATCCTGGTGAATCTCCTCTGCACCCCCTCCAGTACAATCATATCCTTCCTATAATGTGGAGGCCAGGACTGCACACAGTACTCCAGCTGTGGCCTCACCAAGGTTCTATACAATTCATACATGACCTCCCTACTTTTGTAATCTATCCCTCGACTGATAAAGGCAAGCGTCCCATATGCCTTTTTCACCACCCCAGGAACATGCCCCTCTGCCTTCAGAAATCTACAGACACACACGCCAAGGTCACTTTCTTCCTCAGAACTTCCTAGTGTTATGCCATTCATTGAATACTTCCTGGTCAAATTACTCCTTCCAAAGTGTATCACCTCACACTTCTCAGGGTTAAATTCCATCTGCCACTTATCTGCCCATTTGACCATCCCGTCTATATCTTCCTGTAGCCTAAGACAGTCAACCTCACTGTTAACCACTTGGCCAATCTTTGTGTCATCCGCAAACTTATTAATCCCACCCCCCACATAGTCACCTATGTCGTTTATATAAATGATGAATAATAGGGGACGCAGCACATCTCCCTGTGATACACCACTGGACACTGGCTTCCAGTCACTAAAGCAGCCTTCTGTTATCACCCTCTGTCTCCTACAACTAAGCCAATTTTGAATCCATCTTATCAAATTACCCTGTATCCCATGTGCATTTGCCTTCTTTATAAGTCTCCCATGTGGGACGTTGTCAAAAGCTTTGCTGAAATCCATATAAACTACATCAACTGCATTACCCTCATCTACACACCTGGTCATCTCCTCAAAAAATTCAATCAAATTTGTTAGGCATGACCTCCCTCTGACAAAGCCATGCTGACTATCCCTGATCAAACCTTGCCTCTCCAAGTGGAGATAGATTCTGTCCTTCAGAATTTTCTCCAATAGTTTCCCTACCACTGACGTGAGACTCACTGGTCTGTAGTTCCCGGGCTTATCTCTACAAGCCTTCTTAAATAGCGGAACCACACTAGCTGTTCTCCGGTCCTCTGGCACCTCCCCCGTGGCCAGAGAGGAATTAAAAATTTGGGTCAGAGCCCCTGCGAACTTCTCCCTTGCCTCCCTCAGCAGTCTGGGACACAAATCATTCGAACCTGGAGATTTGTCCACTTTTAAGCCTGCCAACACCTCCAATACCTTGTCACTCCCTATATCAATTTGCTCAAGAACCTTACAGTCTCTCTCCCAGAGTTCCATTCCTTCATCCTCATTCTCTTGGGTGAAGACGGATGTGAAGTATTCATTCAACATTCTACCGATGTCCTCTGGCTCCACCCATAGATTTCCCCTTGGTCCCTTATGGGCCCTACTCTTTCCCTGGTTATCCTCTTCCCATTGATATACTTATAGAATATCTTGGGATTTTCCCTACTTTTACCAGCCAGAGCTTTTCATATCCCCTCTTTGCTCTCCTAATTGTTTTCTTAAGCTCCACCCTGCACTTTCTGTACTCCACTAATGCCTCCGCTGATTTGCTCCCCTTGTACCTGCTAAAAGCCTCTCTTTTCCTTCTCATCATATCCTGAATATCTCTGGTCATCCATGGTTCTCTGGGCTTGTTACGCCTACCTATCACCCTAGAGGGAACATGTTGAGCCTGTACCCTCCCCATTTCCTTTTTGAATGCCCCTCACTGCTCCTCTGTAGATTTCCCCACAAGTAGCTGTTCCGAGTCTACCTTGGACAAATCCTGCCTTATTTTACTAAAATCCATTCTCCCCCAATCCAAAACATTTCTTTGCAACTTGTTTATTTCTTTGTCCATAACAAGCTTAAATTGTCCCATGTTGTGGTCGCTATCACTAAAATCTCCCCCACCACCACCTCAGCTACCTGTCCAGCTTCATTCCCTAGAATTAGGTCCAGCACTGCGCCGTCCCTTGTTGGACCCTCTACATATTGACCTAAAAAGTTCTCCTGTATACATTTCAAGAAATCCACTCCATCCAAGCCCTTAACACTATGTCTATCCCAATTAAGGTTGGGAAAGTTGAAATCACCTAATATAATTACCCTATTGTTATTGATTTTACACACCTCTGCAAATTGTGCACATATTTGCTCCTCAATTTCCCGCTGACTATCTGGGGGTCTATAATAAACACCTAACAACGTGGCTGCCCTTTTTTTATTCCTAAGCTCTACTCACAAAGCTTGATTCAATTCCCCCTCCAAGATATCATCTCTCCTTACTGCAGTAACTGACTCCTTAAGTAATAATGCAATGCTTCCTCCTCTTTTACCCCCTCCCCTGTCTCACCTGAAGATTCTATATCCCCGAATGCTGAGCTGCCAATCTTGCCCCTCCTTCAACCATGTCTCAGTGATGGCTACTATATCACAATTCCACGTGTCAATCCTCACCCTTAACTCATCCGTTTTACCTGTAATACTCCTGGCATTAAAGTGGAGGCCATCCAGCCTTGCCTTACTCCCTTGAAGCTTATTACAGCTGTACTCCCTCTAACTTGATTGTTTTACTGTATTATGATGTGTCCCTATTCTGCTAACATTTTGTGACCCTCCCCCCGCTGAATTAATTTAAACTCCTCCCAACAGTACTAGCGAACCCGCCCACAAGGATGTTAGTCCCGCTCTGGTTCAGATGTAGACCGTCCCGCTTGTACAGATCCCATCTTCCCCAGAAACTGTCCCAGTGATCCAGGAATCTAAAGTCCTCCCTCCTGCACCAACTCTTAAGCCACGTATTCATCTGCGCTATTCTCCTATTTCTGTGCTTGTTTACACGTGGCACCGGAGGTAATCCAGAGATTACAACCCGAGATGTCCTGCTTTTTAGTCTACTGCCTAACTCTCTGAATTCTTGATGGAAGACCTCATCCCTCTTTCTATCTATGTCATTGGTACCAACATGTACCATGATCTCTACCTTATCACCTTCAGGATGCCTGGTATTACCTGGTATCAATATTTACATCATTAGAATTTGTCGAAGCTATGCATTCTTGTATTATTTATTACCGGGTCTTAATTAGAGAAAAACAGGTACCTTTTCCGTTTATACTGAAAGAGAAACGTCACCTCTGTACTCATTTAAGTTTTTAAAACTTGACAACACAGCTGAATTGAGTAATGAAAATCCCGCCGCTTGGAAATCCAATTCATGGCAACTCACAGTGCCATTTAAATACAGCTAGCATTAGGTGAAATCAACATTCATCTTGTACAGTTTCAGCTCGTTTCTTGCCTCTCAACAATACTAGCATGATTATGTATAGCTTTAGTCAATGTCAAATTTTACTCCCCAACCCACACAAAAAAACCCAAATTCTCCTCTGCAATCAATGTTATCTATTTTGCTTCTGGCACTGATGATCCTCTTGTCAAATATGTACTGTTCATGAAAAACAAACACCAGGCATGAAAAATCTTTATTATATTCACCAATCGTGTAATTAAGTGCCCAGTTGCCAGCTGTTGTGCTCAGGCCTGTCTGAATAATGATGAGAGCACAGTCTGAGCCCTTCCTTCCTGTTTCTAAAGGAAAAACGCTTAAATAATACTCATTTATAGCTGTCATTCACTGTTAGTTATTGTGTGGTTATTACCAAGTAGAAATTACATTCAGGCCAAAAATAAATAATATTATAAAGGTAAAGCAGTAATTCAAATTCGTCATTTTGCTTTCACTCAAAAGTCAAACTTGTGTTGTTCTCTCTATTCAGACAACTAATTACCTCCTTTGCTTCTCCCAAAAGCCCACTCATTATTGCAGAATTTACATTTACACAGTGACCTAACATAGAAAAAAACTCTGGTTAAACACATTATGCACTTCGAACACACCAGCAATTACCAAATCACTTCACAGTTTCCTACAGAACCTGTGGGCTTAATTTTGCTGTCAGGCTGAGAAGTATGTCCCGAGTCCACACTTGCCAGAGCGGGACTGACTCATTTACCACAGGTGGCCTCCTAATTGGCTGTCTGCAGGCCCACCATCCGATTAAGGATGCATATGGGCTCAGATGCTGCCAACCCAATCAGAGGATCGGCAGTTCTGAAGTCTTAGCAGTCCCACTGGAAGAGGTGCCTCAAAATGGAAGTACCCTTGGACAGGTAAAGGAAACATGAAAGTTTTTGGGGTAAGAATGGTATGCCCATGGGATGCAGGGGAAATCGCTCCTGGTGGATCGTTGGGACAGTGAAGGCTTTCTTGCCTGAAGCCACGTCTTTGGGCCATCGAGCCTCTGATGGGACCCTGGGCTGTCGCTGAGAGGCTGCCTCCATAAAGCCATCCCAACGCGGTTTCCCTCTATTTCACTGGCCCTCTCACCTCTTTTCCTGCCACCTAGTGATCAGTAAAATTCAGCCCAATGTCTTTTAACCAAAGGCCAAATTTTCCCAAATTAGGACCAAGTCCCGCTATCAGGGCTGAAATTATCTACACTCTGCCATTTCCTTATTCTCCTTATAATTTCTCCTGTCTCTGTTACGAATGCACCCTTATTTACTTTCACTAATCTCTTCCTATTTGCATACTTTGGAAATGTTGAGCTTCTGTTTTGATGTCTCTTGCTAGTTTACTCTCATATTTTTCTTTATCAATTTCCAGCGACAATGAAGGAATGCCAATATATTTTCAAGTCAGGATTTTAAAGCCAGTCTCTGCCCATCACCAATTGTCCTCAAGAAGGTGGTAGTGAGCTGCCTTCTTAAATCGCTGCAGTATATGTGGTAGAGGTAGAGCCACAGCGTTATTAGGAAGGGAGTTCCAGGATTTTGGACATCAAAACAGCTGTAGGTAAGTAAATAGGTACGTAAATAGAAAGAGATTAGTGAAAGTAAACATGGGCCCATTCGTGACAGAGACGGAGAAATTATAATGGAGTATAAGGAAATGGCAGAGTACAAATAATTTCAGCCCTGATAGCGAGACTTGGCCCTAGCTGGGAAAATTCAGCCCTTGTTTAACAGTGAAAGAATGTTGATATAGTTCCAAGTCAGAATGGTGTGTAGCTTGGAGGGGAACTTGCACGTGATGGTGTTTCCATCTGTCTCCTGCCTACGTCCTTCTAAGTGCCAGGGGTGGTAGGTGTGGAGAGAGACTTGGCGAATTGCTGTAGTGCATTTTGCAGATGATACACTGTGCTGTCACTGTATGTCAGTGGTGGAGGGAGTGAATGTTTAAAGGTGGTGGATGAGGTGCCAGTCAAGTAGTCTGCTTTATCCTGGATGGTGTCAAGCTTCCCAAATGCTGTTTGAGCTGTACTCACCCAGGCAAGTGGATAGCATTACATCACATTCCTGACTTCAGCCTTGTGGATGGTAGAAAGGCTTTAAGGAATCAGGAGGTTTTTCATGTGGACGTCACTGGTTAGGCCAGCATTTGTTGTCCGTCCTTAATTGCGCTCGTGAAAATGGTGATGAGCTCTCTTCTTGAACAGTTGCAGTCCAAATGGTGTAGATACACCCACACTGCTGTTAGGAAAGGAGTTCCAGAATTTTGATCCAGTGACCGTGAAGGAATGGCAATATGGTTTCAAGTCTGGATGGTATGTGATTCAGATGGAAACTTGCAGGTGGTGTTTCCCATGCATCTGCTGCCCTTGTGCTTCTAAAGTGGTAGAGGTCGTGGATTTGGAAGGTGCTGTGGTAGGAGGCTTGATGAATTGCTGCAGTGCATCTTTTGTATTTGTACAACCTCCTGTACATTGGTGGAGGAAGGGATGAATGTTTAAAGTGGTGAATGGATTGCCAATTGTTTAGCATTGAAATGCAATCATGTACTAAACACCTACATGGCTTGGCATAGTTTTCTTTCATTCATTTACGGGATATGGATGTCGTTATCTAGGCCAGCATTATTACCCATCTCTAATTGCCCTTGAGCAGGTGATGGTGAGCTATGTTCTTGAACCGCTGCAGTCCCTGAGATGTAGGTACACTCACAGTGATGTTAGGGAGAGCGTTCCAGGATATTGGCCCAGCAACAGTGAAAGAATGGTGATATATTTCCATATCGGGATAGTGAGTGGTTTAGAGGGGAACTTCCAGGTGGTGGTGTTCCCATATATCTGCTGCCTTTATCCTTCTAGATGGTAGCGGTCATAGGTTTGGAAGGTGCTGCCTAAGGAAAGGTGGCGAGTTTCTTCAATGCATCTTGTAGATGGTACACACTGCTGCCACTATTCATCGATGGTGGAGGGAGTGAATGCTTGTGGAAGGGGTGCCAATCAAGTGGGTTGCTTTGCCCTGGATAGTGTCAAGATTCTTGCATGTTGTCGGAGCTGCACTCATCCAGGCAAGTGAAGAGTATTCCACCACATTCCTGACTTGTGCCTTGTAGATGGTGGACAGGCTTCAGGGAGTCAGGAGGTGAGTTACTCGCCACAGGAGTTCTAGCCTCTGACCTACTCTTGTAGTCACAGTATTTATGTGGCTAGTCCAGTTCAGTTTCTGGTCAATGGTAACCCCCAGGGTATTGATAGTAGGGGATTCTGCAATGGTAATGCTATTGAGTGTCAAGGAGCAGTGATTAGTTTCTCTCTTGTTGGAGATGGTCATGGCCTGGCACTTGTGTGGTGCAAATATTACTTGCCACTTGTCAGCCCAAGCCTGGGTATTGTCCAGTTCTTGCTGCATTTGGACATGGATTGCTTCAGTATCTGAGGAGTCACAAATAGTGCTGAACAATGTGAAATCGTCAGCAAACTTTCCCACTTTCGGACCTTATGACTGAAGGAAGGTCATTGATGGAGCAGCTGAGGGTGGTAGGGTCGAGGCCGCTACCCTGAGAAGCTCCTGCAATGGTGTCCTGGAACTGAGAATGATTGACTTGCAACAACCACAACCATCTGCCTTTGTGCTCAGTAAGACTCCAACCTGCAGAGAGTTTTCTCCCTGATTCCCATTGACTCCAGTTTTGCTAGGGCAATGTCATACTTGGCCAAATGCTGCTTTGATGTCGAGGGCAGACACTCTCACCTCACATCTGGAGTTTAGCTCTTTTGTCCATGTTTGACCCAAGGCTGTAATAAGGTCAGAAGCTAAGTGACCCAAACTGAGTGTCAGTGAGCAGGCTCTTGCTAATAAAGTGCCGCTTGATAGCACTGTTGATGACGCCCTCCATCACTTTACTGATGATCAAGATAGACCAATGGGGTGGTAATTGGACGGGTTGGATTTGCCCTGCTTTTTGGGTACAGGACATGCCTGAGCAACTTTCCACGTTGCTTGATGACCACTGCCATGAGGCTAAGGCTAGTACAGCCATGTTACATTTAGTTCTAATAAAGACATTGTATGAGAAGCACTGTACTCTTTGAGCTTGTAACAGGGTGTCAAAAGAGGAGCTGAGATTGAGTTTTGAAGAGCTGGAAAGGAGCCACAGCTACTGAAAGGGGAATACAGAAATGTTCAAAGCTGTAGTAAGCTGCTAAAACAAAAAAAAGTCACTGAAAGCAACTGAAAAGGAAAGCAAATAAACTGCATGTAAATCAATTGGTGAGTCAAAATGACTGTTACTTTTCCTTTCCATGCTCCTGTCAAAATGAAAGGTGATATACAGCAGAACTGGCAGATTTTCACTTGCAATGGCAAAACGAGGAGATTGCAACAGATTTAATTAGCAAGTCGGAGCCAATATGATGAGCAACACTTTTAATACTGTTGGTCAAAGATTGCTACAAATTGTATTCCACTCTAAATCTCTCCGAAGAACAGAAATAACAGACTGCAGAAATCTTGAAAGCCTTGAAGGCACGCTTTGAAGCCCAAGTGAACATAACTTAAGAATGGCATGTGTTCAATATTAGGACACAAGGTGAACAAGAGTCTATCAGTCATTCTGTGACTGCAGTAACACAGCTCGCAGAATCCTGTGAATTCGGGCAACTAAAAGATGATCTCTTTAAAGATAGGGTCACCTTAGGCATGAGATCCTGCAGTGAGAACAAGTCTACAGAGAGAGGAGAAATTTACTCTCAAGAAAATGATCGACATGTGCAAAAGCACAGAGGTTGTAAAACTTCAGCTAGTGCATATGAATGGCAGAACAGACCAGGCTTTGCATTTTGCTGAAAGACAGACCAATCATGGACAAGGACAGGGTGCAAATACTGTGGAGGACATGAAACAAAGGAAAAGAAGGTATGTCCAATGTGGGAAAAACAGTGCTCTAAATGCAGGAAGCGGAATCATTTTGCTAGGAAGAAGCAAAACAAGCATATACTAGTGGCCACTTGACAGATATCAGCTGGAGATTCTGACAGAATCACTATACACTATACAACAGGTTGGCTCAGTTAAGTCTATACATGATAAATGGTTTGTGACTGTTCTATTGATGACCACAGGAGAGCATCAAGTGAACATGAAATTTCAGACAGACACTGATGCAACATGCAATATCATGACCTTCACAGACCTGTGCGAAGTAGCTCAACATGGTGATCCAAAATTGAAGCCCTCGAAAGTAAGGTTGAGGCTCTATGATGGCACGATGCTCATGCCAAGAGGCCAAATTAATCGGAGAGCCCAATGCAATGGCGAGAGTAAAGATCTACAGTTCAGATCATAGGCTGTAAGCAAAAGGCACTCATCTCAGCCAGACCAAGTCTAAATCTTGGACTTGTAACCCTAAAAGTGCCAAAAAGAGACTTACAACATATTGCAACACAGGAAACCATTGACTGCTGAACAGATCCTACACAAGTACACAGATGCGTTTACAGGGTTTGGAGTCTTCCTGGTGAATATCACCTTAAAGTGGATGAGAGTGCAAGACCAAATCAGCATCTGTCAAGAAGAGTTCTAGCTCCCCTCAAGCCCAGCCTAAAAAAGAAATAGAAGAGCTGGAAAAGAAGGGAGTAATCAAGAAAGTAAAACTCCTACAAACTGGATGTGCAGCATGGTAGCAGTGAAAAAAAACTGGGAAAGCTGAGAATATACATACACCCAAAAGATCTAAATAAAACGTTGAAGAGATCTTACTACCCCATGTCAGCCATTGAAGGAATTTTGCCACAACTTGCCAATGCAAAGATCTTTGCTATCTGAGACGTGAAGGATGGTTACTGGCAAGTGCAGCTGGATGAAAGCAGCAATTTTCTAACGACTTTCTGGATGCCATTCAGGAGATACAGATGGTTGCACATGCCGTTTGGCATTTCCACAGCTCCAGAAGAGTATCAACACAGACAGCATGAGATAGTCGGTGATCTTCCTGGAATGGAAGCTATTGTGGATTATCTGCTACTCTATGGATGTGGAGACACAATAGAAGAAGCCATTGCTGACCACGATCAGAATCTAGTGCAACTGCTGGGGAGAGCTTGCCAGATGAACTTGAAGGTGAACATGAAAAAATTGCAATTGAAGATGCCTGAAACCAAGTTCATATACTAAGAGCAAAAGGTCTTTGCCCAGAGCCTGAAAAGATGAGAGCTGCAGGAGCAATGCAGCATCCAACAGATGTGAAAGCAGTGCAACGATTTGTTGGATTCATGAACTATTTAGCAAAATTTTTGCCTCATTTGTTGTTGGAATGTAAACCATGATGTCAGCTCACTGCCAAGGATGTGCAGTGGCATTGGGGCACAGAACAAGAAGCAGCATTCACTAAAATCAAATAACTAGTGATGACATTGCCAGTGCTGAAGTACTATGACGTCAATGATGAAGTCACCTTGCAGTGTGATGCCAGCGAGACAGATTTTGGAGCAACCCAAATGCAGCAAGGACAACCAGCTGCATTTGCATCCAGTTAATGCAAACTGAAGAACTCTACGCTCAGATCAAGAAAGAGTGCCTGGCTATTATTTTTGGCTAGTGAGTATTTTCATCAATGCCTTCTTGGGAAAGACAAAGTGACATTGGAGACTGACCACAAGCCACTTCAAAACATTTTCCTCAAACTGCTACTATCTGCTCCAAAGTGCCTGCAAAAAATGTTTCTTTGTTTACAGAGATATCAACACGAGACATGCCATACAAGGGAAACAGATGTACATCACTGATGTGCTGTCAAGAGCAGCACTCCCTATGAGGAAAGTTGAGGATGCTGAAACAGAATGTGAAATGCTCCGGATTCAATTTGAGGCAGCAGCTCGAAATGCTCTGGAAGTCATCAACTAGCAGAGACATTAAATCTGACAAACAAGCACTTGGCTCAAATAAAGCAAACTAACCAACAGGATGCAACTCTCCAAGTGCTGCAAGAGGTAGTGATTAGAGGATGGCCTGAGAGCATCAAGTATGTAACTGTGGTCACAAGAGCATATTGGGCAGGCCAAGATGAATTGACAGCCCAAGTTGGCATCTTGTACAAAGGAAATAGAGCCATTATCCCGAAGAAGATAAGAGGATAGATGCTGCGGCGCATCCATACAAGCCATTAAGGAGTTGAGTTGAGTTTAAGGAAGGCAAGAGAGGTGCTCTACTGGCCAAACATGAGCAATGAAATTAAGGACCACATCAGCCACTGCGTAAGTACATGTCACTGTTTTTCAGCCATACTCAAGTTCTGTACAACCAAATGACTACTCCTTGTCTTGGTAACTGTTGTTGTATTCGTATTAATAGTATTAATATTAATAATATTAATTAATAGTAATATTATTAATTAGTCTTAATATGAGTACCAAGCTAAGCAAGCTACAAGGCCGCTGATAATGCATGACATCCCAGAGAGACCATGGATGAAGCTGGGAGGAGACCTCTTCACCCTAACAGGAACTGATTATCTTCTCACCATAGACTATTATTCTGGCTACTAGGAGTTAGTCCAGCTGACTTCAACGACTACCAGTGAGATTGTAGAATGCCTGAAAGCACACTTGAGTCGTTACGGCATTCCAGACATTGTGATGAACAATAATGGCTCCCAGTTCGTGAGTGAAGAATTCAGCCGCTTCACAAAGGATTGAGAAATTCAACACTACGTATCATCTCTACACTACCCCCAGTCGAATGGAAAGGCAGCAGTGAAAATTGTCAAAGGAATCATCAAGAAATCGAGTAAATCCAGCACAGGTGTATACAAGGTAATCCTTGAGTGGAGAAACACACCGACTGAAGGCATGGAAAGTAGGACAGTCCAAAGAGTAATGTCACGCTGCACCCAAACTACTCTTCCAATAGCAAAAAACCTACTGAGCCTGGAAGTAGTAACAGACGTGAGTGAAAAAACATCAAGGTGACAGGGCAGAAAGTCAAATTTTATTTTGACAAAGCTGCCAAACTATTGCCAAAGCTGAACATTGGAGAGCCAGTCAGGCATTACAATGCTCTCAACCAAAATCAGCCCACGTAGAGACTTGGGACATGAGTAGAACAGTAGTCACCTCAATAATAAGCAGTGTACGTGAACAACCAAATATATGGGTGCAGCAGCAAGCATGTACAAACTACTAGATAAGCTGTTCCTTCACTGCAGGTGGCCGATCAGGAAAATGGGCTCTCACCAGCGGTACAGAATACAGAACGACCATTAATCCTGGAGGTCCACCAGCCTCCAACAACGGAAATTGAATAACAACGGTTACCAAGGCAAGTAGTGGTCGTTTGGTAGTATAGAAAATGACTATGGCTGAAAAAAGTGTCATGTCGACGATTTTCATCTTACACTCATCAGAACACTTTGCAAGAATATCAATATAAGAAGAAAACAACAAGGAATGCCCCTACCAATCAGAGTCCATTTGCCAATCAATCAGCACTCTCTTCTCATTCAGTATAAATTGCATACTGAAATACTGGGGAGGTGATGGCATTGTGGCATTGTCGCCAGACTAGTAATCCAGAGACCCAGGGTTTGAATCCTGCCATGGCAGATGGTGCAATTTGAATTCAATAAAAATCTGGAATTAAAAGTCTATTGGAACCATTGCCGATTGCTGTAAAAACCCATCTGGTTCACGAATGCCCTTTAGGGAAGGAAATCTGTCATCCTTACCTGGTCTGGCCTACATGTGACTCCAGACCCACAGTAATGTAGTTGATTCTTAAATGGCCTAGCAAGCCACTCGGTTGTATTAAACTGCGACAAAGTCATAAAAAAGGAATGAACTGGAGAGACCACCTGGCATCGACCTAGGCACCGACAACGGCAATCTCAGCCCTGTCGACCCTGCAAAGTCCTCCTCCCTAACATTTGGGGGCTAATGCCAAAATTGGGTCAGCTGTCTCACAGACTAGTCAAGCAACAGCCTGACATTGTCATCTTCACGGAGTCATACCTTACGGAAAATGTCCCAGACACCACCATCGTCATCCCTGGGTATGTCCTGTCCCACTGGCAGGACAAGCCCAGTAGAGGTAGCGGCACAGTTGTATACAGGCAGGAGGGAGTTGCCCTGGTAGTTCTCAACATCGACTTCGGACCCCATGAAGTCTCATGGCATTAGGTCAAATATGGGCAAGGAAACCTCCTGTAACCTCCTCCATGTACTACCTTCCCTCAGCTGATAAATCAGTACTCTTCTGTGTACTCACTGTGACAGTGTAATACCCCCGGGACCCTCACAATGACAGTGTAATACTGCCCCCTCCAGACTCTCACTGTGACAGTGTAATACCCCCCCAGGACCCTCACTGTGACTGTGTGATACTCTCTGGGACCCTAACTGTGACAGTGTAATACCCTCCTAGGACCTCACTGTGACCGTGTAACACCACTTGGAGGAAACACTGAGTGTGGCAAGGGGGCAGAATATACTCTGGGTGGGGGAACTTCAATGCCCATCACCAAGAGTGGCTTGGTAGCACCACTATTGACCGAGCTGGCCGAGTCCTAAATGACATAGCTGCTAGACTGGGTTTGTGGCAGGTGGTGAGGGAACCAACAAAAAAGAAAAACATACTTGACCCCATCCTCACCAACCTACCTGCCGCAGACACATCTGTCCATGACAGTATCGGTATGAGTGAAAAGCGCACAGTTGTTGTGGAGACGAAGTCCTGCCTTCCATTAAGGATACCCTCCATCATGTTGTGTGGCACTACCACCGTGCTAATTGGGATAGAATTCGAACAGAATCTAGCAAGTCAAGACTGGGTATCCATGAGGCATTGTGGGCCATCAGCAGCAGCAGAATTTTACTCGAACACAATTTGTAACCTCATGGCCTGGCATATCCCCCACTCTACCATTACCATCAAGCCAGGGGATCAACCTTGGTTCAAAGAAAGGTGCAGGAGGACATGCCAGGAGCAACACCAGACATTCCTAAAAATGAGGTGTCAACCTGGTGAAGCTATAACACGGGGCTACCTGCATGTCAAACAGCATTAGCTGCAAGTGAGAGATAGGGATCAGCGAACCCACAACCAACGGATCAGATCTAAGCTCTGCAGTCCTGCCACATCCTGTCATGAATTGTGGTGGACATTTAAACAATTCATTGGAGGAGGAGGCTCCACAAATATCCCCAATCTCAATGACAGAGGAACCCAGCACATCAGTGCAAAAGATAAGGCTGAAGCATTTGCTACAATCTTCAGCCAGAAGTGCCATGTAGATGATGCATCTCGGCCTCCTCTGGAGGTCCCCAGCATCACAGATGCCAGTCTTCAGCCAATTCAATTCACTCCACGTGATATCAAGAAATAGCTGAAGGAACTGGATACTGCAAAGGCTATGGACCCTGGCAACATTCCGGCAATTGTACTGAAGACTTGTGCTCCAGAACTTGCTGTGCCCCTAGCCAAGCTGTTCCAGTACAGCTACAACACTGGCATCTACCTGGCTATGTGGAAAATTGCCCAGATATGTCCAGTATACAAAAAGCAGGACAAATCCAATCCGGCCAATTACTGCCCCATCAGTCTATCCTCCATCATCAGTAAAGTGATGGAAGGGGTCATCAACAGTGCTATCAAGCAGCACTTGCTTAGCAATAGCCTGCTCACTGATGCCCAGTTTGGGTTCCACCAGGGCCACTCAGCCCCTGACCTCATCACAGCCTTGGTTCAAACGTGGACAAAAGAGCTGAACTCCTGAAGTGAGGTGAGAGTGACTTCCCTTGACATCAAGGCAGCATTTGACCGAATGTAGCATCAAGGAGACCTAGCAAAATTGGAGACAATGGGAATCAGGGGGAAAACTCTTTGCTGGTCGGTGTCATACCTAGCACAAAGGAAGACGGTTGTGGTTGTTGGAGGTTAGTCGTCTCAGCTCCAGGACATCACTGCAGGAATTCCTCAGGGTAGTGTCCTCAGCCCAACCATCTTCAGCTGCTTCATCAATGACCTGTCTTCCATCATAAGGACAGAAGTGAGGATGTTCGCTGATGATCGCACAACATTCAGCACCATTCGCGACTCCTCAAATACTGAAGTGGTCCATGTCCAAATGCAGCAAGACCTGGCCACACAAGTGTCAGGCAATGACCATCTCCAACAAGAGAGAATCCAACCATCGCCCCTTGATGTTCAATGGCATTACCATCACTGAATTCCCCACTATCAACATCCTGGGGGTTGCCATTGACCAGAAACTGAACTGGACTTGCCATATAAATAATGTGGCTACAAGAGCAGGTCAGAGGCTAGGAATCGTGTGGTTTCAAATTCTTTAGCTCCCTGAGGCAGCTAGCTCTCTGCCTTCAGAGAGCTTTCGTTGCAAGCTCCCATGCACTTGCACTGACTTTAGCGCTCGCCCTCCTCCCGCCCCCACCCTGGCTGCGCTGAGCCTTTTAGAGCGCATTTCGGGCTTGTTGGCTGTTAATCGGCCAGCCAGTGTGAAATTGTGGTTGGGGCTGATCGCGAGTGATGGGCCAAGCCCACCCACCATGCCCACCCGGCCACCTCAAATTTCAGCCCATGGGCACAGGCTGCTTCAATGTCTAAGGAGTGAATGGTACTGAGCATTATGTAATCATTAGCAAACGTCCCCACTTCTGATCTTATGATGGAGAGGAAGTTGTTGATGAAGCAGCTGAAGATGGTTGGGCCCAAGACACTACCCTGAGGAACTCCTGCAGCACTGTTCTGGGACCAAGGTGATTGGTGTCCAACAACGACAAGTATCTTCCTTTACGCTGGGTATGACTCCAACCAGTGAAAAGTTTTCCACTGATTTTCATTGACTTCACTTTTGATAGGCTCCTTATTGCCGCACTCGCTCAAATACTGCCTCGATATCAAGGGCAGTTACTCTAACCTCACCACTTAAGTTCAGCTCTTTGTCCATGTTTGGACCAAAGTTGTGATGAGGTCAGGAGTTGAGTCGCCCTGATGAAACACAAACAGAGCATCAGTGAGCAGGTTATTGAAGCGTAAGTGCCTACATGTGACTCCAGACCCACAGCAATGTGGCTGACTCTTAAATGCCCTCTGAAATGACCTAGCCAGCCACTCAGTTGCATCTTGCATCAAACTGCTACAAAGTCTACAAAAAAGAATGAAACCGGACAGATCACCTAGCCTCAATCTAGGCAGTAGTGCCAAACACTATCCCCTCAATGGGATACTGCCCAGCAGGACTTTGTCTTCACAAGGATTGTGAGGTGATCACTCCTACCAATGCTATCATGGACAGATGTATTTGCTGAGGACAAGGTCAAGTAGGTTTTTCAGTGACCACAGAAAACCCAGCCCCTGACTTGCTCTTGTAGTCACGGTATTTATGTGGCTGATTGAGTTAGGTTACTGCATTTTTGCAGGCCGCTGTCAGGAAGATATAATAATTTTCATAATGTTATTGGAATTCATTGTAAAGTAGGGTAATCGTGGGCTTTGTGTGTGTGTGTGTGTGTGTGTGTGTGTGTGTGTGTGTGCGTGCACGCGTGTCTTGATTGAATTAAAGGCAGCTGGTCTGAAGGCTTTGATGTAACAGAAGATAGGCTAGGTTTGAAATGTTAAGTAGGTAAACATAGGTGTTAAGTGAACATTTGCATTTTTAAATAAACCAGCCTAGATTGATTTCAAAGGAGGCGTGAAATGTTTCACCTAGCCAAGAGAAGTTAAGAAACTGTGTGCTTATTTTTCCCAAAGATTACTGGTAAATTCGTACTTTGATGGATTTTACTATTACAACGGTAAAGTCCAAAGACATAGTGAAACAATGAGAATTTGCATTCAAAGGGGAAAAAATGTAGAAAGGAGCAAAGGTTGTGTGCAAGGGAAGGCATTCTAAGATCTAAAACAAGTGTGAAAAAACCTCCAACATCTATGCCTCAAGCTGCTGTCTACAAAGAAGTGAAGTTAAGAAAACTCACTTTGAATTGGATTGCTCAGGGTATCGTGTTTCTTTGCCTGGGTCTCTTAAAATCTGTGTGTTTTCCTGTTGGCTTAGTGGAACTGTAACTGGGAGTTAGTTTAACTAGGGGATTTATAAGTTATTATTGTAGTATTTTGTCGATCTGTGTGTGTACGTAAGATCACTCCTTCTATTAGTAAAGATTTAATTCAGTTTTATGTGAAATCTACAAAACTCGGTTGTCTTATTAGTACTGAATTCAAGACATGCATTTTAAAACTTACATAAATTGCAAAACAGTTGTGGCAGTTGTTTCAAGTTTCCCTTTGGGATTTGAGCAGCTCAGCATTTACCATTGGCTGTGCCATAACAGCCTTTACAAACACAAAATACCAAATAAGAAAATATGTTGTCAACTGGATGAATAATTTTGTTAAAATCTGTTCTCGTCAATTTCACTCAGTTGTTTGACAATTACTAAGGACTCTTTATGGAAGCCTACATAACAAACTGTTGGAAATATCACATTGCGCTCCACAAAGGAAGTGACATGCTAACATAAAAATAAAGATGAGAACACAAACAACGCAGGTATCACAGGAACTATTGGGTGTTAGACCATTTTAATAAATGGCAAATAGTCACTTGGGAGTACAGAGTTTGAATATTGCTGGAGAGAGATGTGGTGCTGAAGCTTTTCTTCTTGCACTCATCAGCAAGAATGCCAATGGTGTGGTTTCAGGTATGCAGGCCTGATGTCCCAATGACTGGCTGATTGAATCAAACAAAATGTTCCTCCGGCTGTTTATAATACTCAGTGTACAGATTGTACTCAACCAGCCCACGCTTGCAAAACCCAAAACAAAACATCTACTGTTAGATGTGATTCTGTGACTGGGGAGCACTTGCTGAACAATCCTGAATGTGTTAATAGCTATGAATTTATGAAAACCAACTGAGCTTATAAAGTGGCTCATTTAGATTTGCTTGAAGTTACATATATTCATATGCAGGGACACATTCTCTGCTAACAAAATGAACATGTTCGAGCTTTATGCTTTTTGAATTTCTGGAAGCATGGGGAGTCCATAGTTCCTCGTTGCTTTCTCTATGGTCATGCCTCAGCCAATCAGAGTTGACTTGCTAACCAATCAGCACCCTTTTCTCCTCTGATATAAATTGTGGTTGTTTGGGATGCACAGCGTGTGGCTATTGGGTGGGGAATGTTAATGTTTAGCAGTATTTTCGGGGTGGGGAGGGGAATATCATGAGAGGGCAAACTCATCTTGTGAAAGAATATTGTGGAAGGAAAAATTGATGAGAGAGATTCTGAGAAGAATGGGGACAGGGACTGGAATATGGTAGTGTTTTTAGTGGGAGAGGATGAAGGTGAATACAAGCTGCAGACCCTCACGACTTCAAACCCTCTCCATAGTGTTTTTAACTATCCTGGATTGCACAGGAGTCACCTACAATAAGGCACAGGTCTCCTGAGTTCTGCTGCTAGCAGCCCAGGAAAATATCCCATCCATCCTCAGTGAGAGATCTATGGAGAAGGAGATAGGGCAATGCCTGTTGGAGATCAAGTTAAATTATGTAACATGATGCAGCAAGATTTATAGCAAAAAAAAGGCTAAAATTGCACACAATTAGAAGAAACATTTCTCACACGGTCCTATTTTTTCCTCCTTACCAGCATTTTAATAAGACCATAAGACATAGGAGCAGAAATTAGGCCATTCGGCCCATTGAGTCTGCTCCACCATTCAATCATGGCTGATAAGTTTCTCAACCCCATTCTCCCGTCTTCTCCTTGTAACCTTTGATCCCCTTACCAATCAACAACCTATCTATCTCGGTCTTAAATACACTCAATGATCCAGCCTTCTGTGGCAATGAATTCCATAGTTTCACCACTCTCTGGCTAAAGAAGTTTCTCCTCATCTCTGTTCTAAAAGGTCTTCCCTTTACTCTGAGGCTGTGCCCTCGGGTCCTAGTCTCTCCTACTAATGGAAACATCTTCCCCACGTCCACTCTATCCAGGCCTTTCAGTATTCTGTAAGTTTCAATCAGATCCCCCCTCATCCTTCTAAACTCCATCGAGTATAGACCCAGAGTTCTCAAACGTTCCTCATATGTTAAGCCTTTCATTCCTGGGATCATTCTCGTGAACCTCCTCTGGACCCTCTCCAGGGACAGCACATCCTTCCTGAGATACGGGGCCCAAAATTGCTCACAATATTCTAAATGTGGTCTGACCAGAGCCTTATAAAGCCTCAGCAGCACATCCCTGCTTTTATATTCTAGTCCTCTCAAAATAAATGCCAACATTGCATTTGCCTTCCTAACTACTGACTAAACCTGCAAGTTAACCTTAAGAGAATCCTGGACTAGGACTCCCAAGTCCCTATGCACTCCAGATTTCTGAATTCTCTCCCCATTTAGAAAATAATCTATGCCTCTATTCTTCCTTCCAAAGTGCATGATCTCACACTTCCCAACGTTGTATTCCATCTGCCACTTCTTTGCCCATTCTCCTAACCTGTCCAAATCCTTCTGCAGCCTCCCTGCCTTCTCAATACTACCTGTCCCTCCACCTATCTTTGTATCATCTGCAAACTTAGCCAGGATGCCCCCAGTTCCTTCATCTAGATCATTAATGTATAAAGTGAAAAGTCCCCTGTGCGGCACCTTGTCAAAGGCCTTCTGGAAGCCTAAGTAGATAACATCCATTAGCTCTCCTTTGTCTAACCTACTCGTTACCTCCTCAAAGAATTCTAACAGATTTGTCAGGCATGACCTCCCCTTGATGAAACCATGCTGACTTTGCCTGATTTTATCATGCATTTCCAAGTATTCTGAAATCTCATCCTTAATAATGGACTTCATCCTTAATAATATGCTTATGTTCTGCTTCTTTCAGGCACCTAATACTGAAGGAAGTTTCCAGCTAGTTATTGTGTCTGGGCCTAGAGTCCACAAGTACCCAGCTCATTTGTATAGATTAAAACATAAGTTTGAAGTAAATGATGATGATAACAGTTGTTGAGAGTAAGCAGCTGGAAACTTGTTTCACTTCAGGAAAGCTGAAAAAGAAAAAAAACACTACCACTTGAAAATAAAATCATAATGAAAATGCTAGCATTGGAAGCAGTTGAAAGAAGGTTTACTCGATTAAAACCTGGAATGGGAGGGTTGTCTTATGAGGAAAGGTTGGACAGGCTAGGCTTGTATCCACTGGAGTTTAGAAGGGTAAGAAGCGACTTGACTGAAACATAAAATCCTGATGGGTCTTGACAGGGTGGATGTGGAGAGGGTGTTTCCTTTTGTGGAAGAATCTAGTATTAGGTGTCACTGTTTAAAAATAAGGGGTCGCCCATTTACGACAGAGATGAGGGGAATTTTTTTCCGCTGAAAGTCTCGAGTCTTTGGAACGCTCTTCCTCAAAAGGCGGTAGAAGCACCAGAGTCTTCGAATATTTTTAAGGCCGAGCTAGATAGATTCTTGATAAACAAGGGGTGAAAGGTTTCGGGGGTAGGCAGGAATAGGCCGTTTACACTCAACACCAATATTTTAAGGTATTGCACCACAACAAGTTGCTGCACCTCAATATAACTGTCTGTTATGACAGTTTTGAAATGTCTGTTATGTTCCGTGCTTGCATTGAAGCACCTCAGGGTGCGACATGATCTATGTGGGAAACTTGAATACTGTTGCACTTTTTATCATGGTCATTTTAAAATGTTTTGTAATGTTCTTTCAGCTATTTTATGAATAAAGTATATTTTTGCAAAAAAACGAGTTGGATAATAAATGCTGCAGCTGCTTGATGACATCACTGTGGCTATATGTCAGAGATTCCCTATAACTGGCACCAGAATGAAACTAATCTCTGGGAAGGTGAAATCCAAGTCAGAGAGGTTCTTAGATTTTTGTGGACAGCTTTGGTCAGGGCAGCTAAAAGCAAGTGTTGTCACTTCATTGCTGGCTGAAAAATCCAGGCCATTATATTGAGGTGCAGCAACTTGCTGTGGCGCAATACCTTAAAATATTGGTGTTGGGTGCAAACAGTTGAAAATTTCTTTGTTCAGAGGCAGATTCAGAGAGACTTAATATCTGCACTTGAAAACAAATTAAAATCAAAGCGACGGTTGGAGAAACTGATGAGAAAAGTGGGACTCTCCACTTGAAACACAACTTTCCCTATCTCTACTCATTACATGCGTACATATGAATTGGAAGCAGCAGTAGGCCTCTCGGCCCTTTGAGCCTGCTCCGCCATTCAATAAGATCATGGTTGATCTTATTGTAACCTCAACTCTACATTCCCACTTACTTAAACGGTATTTAAGTCATCTACATAGGCCATGTTGTACTCAGATGTTTTAATACAATTGTGATACATGCAATATTCACTACATACATTCAATGTGAGTCATACAGCCAGAGGGGTCTATACAATTCCCAGTGCACCATGGCTGAAAGGTCTTAGACTGCAACCTTTCCCCATTTCGCCTTTACGGTGCTACCCCAAGCTTTAGTGCGTCCCTCAGCACGTAGTCCTGGACCTTGGAATGTGCTAGTCTGCAACACTCGGTCAGGGACAACTCTTTGCACTGGAAGACCAACAAGTTTTGGGGAGACCAAAGAGCGTCTTTCACCGAGTTGATGATCCTCCAGCTGCAGTTGTTGTTTGTCTCGGTGTGTGTCTCTGGGAACAGCCCATAGAGCACAGAGTCCTCTGTCATGGAACTGCTCAGGATGAAATTTGACAAAAACCCTGCAAATCTCTCCAGAGCTTCTTTGCAAAGGCACATTCCACATGAAGGTGGTTAATGGTCTCTTCCCCACTAGACCCACCTCGAAGGCATTGTGCGGAGGGGGTGAGACTCCGGACGTGCAGAAATGATCTGATGGGGAGGGTCTTTCTCACCACAGCCAAGCTGCGTATTGGTATTTGTTGAAAAGTTCTGGTGATGAGGCGTTCTGACAAATTACTTTAACAGTTTGCTCAGGGAACCATCCAACAGGATCCATCATCTCCTTTTCCCGTAGGGCCTCCATGACATGCCGACCACCGTCTGATGGATTTGCAGTCAGGAGTGTTTCTCTGCATAAATTTTTCCATGAGGGACAGTTGGTACAGCATGGTCCAACTACTTGAAGTGTTCCGCGGCAGTGTAGCCAGACCCATCCTTCGCAACACCGGGGACAGGTGGAACCTCAGCATGGAGTGACACTCGGTGTTTGTGTACTGAGGGTCTACGCACAGCTTGATGCAGCCACAAAGGCGGCCATCAGTATGAGGGTAATGTTGGGCATGTCTTTTCCCCCTTTACCTCGAGGTTTGTATATCATGTCCCTGTGAAAAACGTCCATTTTCGACCTCCAGATAAAGCAGAAAATAACCACAGTGCAGGAGTGAAGAATGGGCCAGACCTGCGCCTTGGACAGCAACACCAAGTGCCTCTCACCTGATGACCAGGTTCTTACAGCAATAGATGGAGAGCATCGCTCCCACAAGCCCATTTTTTTTCACCATGGCTACTCACTCACTAACGCATGCCCTGGTCCCTGCACACCATATCTCAAGCACCTTCAGGCCATCTGACCTGATAGTTAAGGGGACAAAGGATTGGTCAGCCGAGTTCCCAAAGAACATGGCCTCGCTCTTGCCATGATTTATCTTGGCACCAGAGGCCAGTTTGAACTGGGCCTTGATGCTGATCAGCCTGCGTGCCAACAGCGGACCCAAGCAGAAGATGGCGACGTCATCCATGTATCGGGAGGCTTTGACCCGAGTGCCTCCACTGCTTGGGATCGTTACTCCTCTTATGCCCAGATCCTTCCTGATGGACTCAGCATAGGGGTCTATGCAACACACGAACAGGATTAGGGAGAAAGGATAGCTCTCTCACTCTAATTGCCCTTGAATAGGTAGTGGTGTACAACTGACTGACTTGCTAGGGCAATTGAGAGTAAGCCATTCTGATGTGGGTTGGAAGGGGTGGCAATGGTGTACTGGTATTGTTGCTGGACTGGTAATCCAGAGACCCAGAGTAATGCTCTGGGGACCTGGGTTTGAATCCCGCCAAGGCAAGTGGTGAAATTTTATTGAATTCAATGACAATCTGGAATTAAAAGTCTAATTATGGAATTAAAAGTCTAATAATGACCATGAAATTGTTGTAAAAACCCATCTGGTTCACTAACGTCCTTTAGGGAAGGAAACCTGCTGTCCTTACCTGGTTTGGCCTCCATGTGACATCCAGACCCACACCTTGCTCTCTGAACAAAGGCAATTAGGGATGGGCAATAAATGCTGACCTAGCCAGTGACACCCACATCCCATGAATGAAGTTTTAAAAAGTCACGTGTAGGTCAGGCCAGCTCAGGATGGCAGACTGTGAAACAACTAGGTTTTACAATAATCTGATAATTTCATCATTGATGAAACTAGCCTTTTAGTCCAGGTTTATTAGTTTGAATTTAAATTCCCACAGCTGCAGTAGTGAGATTTGAATTTATAACTCTGGAACATTAGTCTGGGCATTGGGATTACTACTGCAGTAACATTACCACTACGTTACTGTCCCAATGAGGGCGATGTTACATTCTCCACTTGCCTGGATGAATGCAGCTCCAAAAACACTCAAGAGGTCCGATAACACCCAGGACAAAGCAGCCCACTTAATTGAGACTCCATCCACCATCTTAAACATTCACTCCCTCCATCACTGCCGCACAGTGGAGGCAGTCTATACTAAATACAAGATGCACTGCAGCAAATCGCCAAGCAGCCTGTGACAGCACCTTCCAAACCCACGTCTCTACCACCTGGAAGAACAAGGGCAGCAAAACATGGGAACACCACAACCTACAAGTTCTCGTCCAAGCCTCACAGCATTATGACTTGGAATTATATTGCCGTCCCATAACTGCTGACGGGTCAAAATCCTGGAACCTCCTTCTTAAAAGCATTGTGGGTGTACCTACACCACATGGACTACAGCGGTTCGAGGCAGTGGTTCACCACCACATTCTCAAGGGCAATTAGGGATAAGCCACAAAAGCTGGCCTTGCCAGTGATGCTCACATCCCATGACCAAATAAAAAAAGGCTGGGTTTATTTGTGCTGTAACACTATGGGGAGCATTTCCTGCACATGCAGCGTCAGTGTCAGTGTCAGCTGCTGCATTAAAACAAACATGTTGGCTTGGCACAGACTAATAATATGTGCAGTCCTTAACCAACTGCAAATTCTTGTATCCATTTTACTTATCACTTATCAACTGCTCCCTCTGCAAAACTTGCTTCTGAGGATTCAAAATAAAATAGGACATTTTAGCAAATTAGATTCCCAAATTCCAATGAAATCAGAGACTGTGGAGAATTGATTGTAATATTTTTTGATAAAATTCAATAAAAAAGTATATTTAATAAAATATTTATTATAATAAAAATGTATTATCTCATGTAGGATTCAAAGCAATGCCCCTGGGATTAAGAATCTGATTATCATCCAACTGAGCGATTTGGGCTGAGAGGGGGGTCCCTGCACAAAGCCTAAACACACCGGCAGAAAAATAGCATTTAAGTGAACTTCTTTATTTTGTTTATTTTCATGGTCTTATTTATTATGGATTGTGGAAAGTTAATTGGTGTGTGTGGGGTGTTTGATCCTTCTGTAGATGCAGCCAGTTTTCTGCCTTGATATAATTGCAGAGCTTTTTGCCGCCAGCATTCGGAACAGTTGGGCAGTGTGCTGTCAGACACTGTAGTCAAACACATACGTGAAACTGCTTCTGTCGTACTTCCTGTTGCCAGCAGGAGATACAGTGATTAAAAAAAATTTAAAAATAACAGCAAACTCAGAAGTGATAATGCTAAAGTTAAACAGAATTTTTGTGTGTAGTTGAGTTTGCATTCATACATGGGGGCTTCAATTAATGCACCGCAGGGAGTCTAACTGATGGAATTTATGTCGAACCCAATCAGCCAGGTTACATTCGAACATACAAATCAGGAGCAGAAGTGGCCATTCGGCCCCTCGAGCTTGCTCCACCATTTGATAAGATCATGGTTGATCTGCTCGTGGACTTTCCCGTCACTGACTATACCCTTTGACTGCCTTGTCAGCCAAGAATCTAGTTAATGGGCATACCACATTTTATTGGAGAAAATCACTCGTTATACAATAATACAGAAATCAAAAGACAGTAACAGCATTATCTCAATGTTGCTTTGTCTATGAAATAAAATGAACTATTTGGGAGAAATGAAAAAAACATTGCAAATTTAACTTCAATGAAAACATGTGATTGGTGAAATGCTTTTTATGGGCTGTACAAATACAATAGAATGTAGAGGCAGCCTGTGATCAAAAAATCTTGTTGCCTAGCAAGGGATAGTTGGATATCTACAACTTTAGTTTAAGAAAGATCCAGGTTGGTACCATATTGTGATGAAATGCAGTAAGCAAATGTCTTCCAGTAGAAGGTGAATGTAATCAACAAGCCTGAGACTGGAACCTTATTTAGGAAACAGTCTCAGTGAACATATTGGATTGGATATGTTCCGTGAATAAATGATCAAATCTGTTTCATGTGACAGGAGCAAGTTGAAAACTAGATTAAGCCGAGGCATACCATTTGTCTTTACTGTAGAAATCATATTATTTCAATCCTTTTGGTCACTCAAACTTTATTTTTAGATGAAGAGTCATACGGTCTCGAAACAGTAACTGTATTCCTCTCCGCAGATGCTGTCAGACCTGCTGAGTTTTTCCAGCTATTTTTGTTTTTGTTTATTTTTAGAAAAACTGAAATGCGCAGTGCATGGTCAGCACCAGCACAATGTCAATGATAGGTATATTTCTTTCAGTTAGGATTGGTTCTTGTAGTTCCTCTCTTCCCAAATTAATTTTCAGAGCTATAAAAGTGAAGAGAGATCTCTAGAAATCTTCAACGGGTTTCATAAGCAGTCTAGAAATCTACACAATCAATTGTATTATACTTGGGGAATTAAAACATTAAATAATTTGCGGGTGAAACTATATTTTAACTCCATTATCTAACATGCCAACGCCACTTGACAGAATAAGCAAAAGCTCTGAACTCCATTTCTGTCATTCCTGAAACTCCCCATCTAAATCCTTTCAATCTTTTCCCAAAGCAATGAAACAGCCCTAGAAAAGGCCATGAACAACATACCGTGGAAAAACTCAGCAGGTCTGGCAGTATCGGCGGAGAAGAAAAGACTTGACGTTTCGAGTCCTCATGACCCTTCAACAGAACTAGGTGAATCCAAGGAGAGGGGTGAATTATAAGCTGGTTTAAGGTGGGGGTGGGGGTGGGGGGGCGGAGAGAAGTGGAGGGGGGGGTGTGGTTGTAGGGGCAAGCAAGCAGTGATAGGAGCAGATAATCAAAAGATGTCACAGACAAAAGAACACAGGTGTTGAAGTTGGTGATATTATCTAAACTAATGTGCTAATTAAGAATGGATGGTAGGGCACTCAAGGTATAGCTCTAGTGGGGGTTGGGGGGCATAAAAGATTTAAAAATAATGGAAATGGGCGGGAAAAGAATAATCTATACGAATTATTGGAAAAAACAAAAGGAAGGGGGAAGAAACAGAAAAGGGGTAGGGATGGAAGAGGGAGTTCAAGACCTAAAGTTGTTGAATTCAATATTCAGTCTGGAAGGCTGTAAAGTGCCTAGTCGGAAGATGAGGTGCTGTTCCTCCAGTTTGCGTTGGGCTTCACTGGAACAATGCAGCAAGCCAAGGACAGACATGTGGGCAAAGAGAGCAGGGTGGAGTGTTAAAATGGCAAGCGACAGGGTGGTTTGGGTCATTCTTGCGGACAGACCGCAGGTGTTCTGCAAAGCGGTCGCCCAGTTGACGTTTGGTCTCTCCAATGTAGAGGAGACCGCATTGGGAGCAACGAATGCAGTAGACTAAGTTGGGGGAAGTGCAAGTGAAATGCTGCTTCACTTGAAAGGAGTGTTTGGGCCCTTGGACGGTGAGGAGAGAGGAAGAGAAGGGGCAGGTGTTACATCTTTTGCATGGGCATGGGGAGATGCCACAGGTGGGGATTGAGGAGTAGGGGGTGATGGAGGAGTGGACCAGGGTGTCCCGGAGGGAATGATCCCTACGGAATGCCGCCGGGGGGTGAAGGGAAAATATGTTTGGTGGTGGCATCATGCTGGAGTTGGCGGAAATGATGGAGGATGATCCTTTGAATGCGGAGGCTGGTGGGGTGATAGGTGAGGACAAGGGGGACCCTATCATGTTTCTGGGAGGGAGGAGAAGGCATGAGGGCAGATCCGCGGGAGATGGGCCAGACACGGTTGAGGGCCCTGTCAACGACCGTGGGTGGAAAACCTCGATTAAGGAAGAAGGAGGACATGTCAGAGGAACTGTTTTTGAAGGTAGCATCATCAGAACAGATGCAACGGAGGCGAAGGAACTGAGAGAATGGGATGGAGTCCTTACAGGAAGAGGGGTGTGAGGAGCTGTAGTCAAGGTAGCTGTGGGAGTTGGTAGGCTTGTAATGGATATTGGTGGACAGTCTATCACCAGAGATTGAGACAGAGAGGTCAAGGAAGGGAAGGGAAGTGTCAGAGATGGACCACGTGAAAATGATGGAGGGGTGGAGATTGGAAACAAAATTAATAAATTTTTCCAAGTCCCGACGAGAGCATGAAGCAGCACCGAAGTAATCATCGATGTACCGGAGAAAGAGTTGTGGAAGGGGGCCGGAGTAGGACTGCAACAAGGAATGTTCCACATACCCCATAAAGAGATAGGCATAGCTGGGGCCCATGCGGGTACCCATAGCCACACATTTTATTTGGAGGAAGTGAGAGGAGTTGAAGGAGAAATTGTTCAGTGTGAGAACAAGTTCAGCCAGACGGAGGAGAGTAATGGTGGATGGGGATTGTTCGGGCCTCTGTTCGAGGAAGAAGCTAAGGATCCTCAGACTACCCTGGTGGGGGATGGAGGTGTAGAGGGATTGGAAGTCCATGGTGAAGAGGAAGCGGTTGGGGCCAGGGAACTGGAAATTGTTGATGTGACGTAAGGTGTCAGAAGAATCACGGATGTAGATGGGAAGGCACTGGACAAGGGGAGAGAGAGGAAGTCAAGATAACGAGAAATGAGTTCCGTGGGGCAAGAGCAAGCTGACATGATCGGTCTACCTGGACAGTTCTATTTGTTGATTTGGGGTAGGAGGTAGAAGCGGGCCGTCCGAGGTTGGGCGACTGTCCGCAAGAATGACCCAAACCTCTCTGTCGCTTGCCATTTTAACACTCCACCCTGCTCTCTTGCCCACATGTCTGTCCTTGGCTTGCTGCATTGTTCCAGTGAAGCCCAATGTAAACTGGAGGAACAGCACCTCATCTTCCAACTAGGCACTTTACAGCCTTCCGGACTGAATATTGAATTCAACAACTTTAGGTCTTGAACTCCCTACCCCTTTTCTGTTTCTTCCCCCTTCCTTTTGCTTTTTCCAATAATTCATATAGATTTTTCTTTTCCCACCCATTTCCATTATTTTTAAATCTTTTATGCCCCCCCACCCCCACTAGAGCTATACCTTGAGTGCCCTACCATCCATTCTTAATTAGCACATTCGTTTAGATAATATCACTAACTTCAACACCTCTGTGTTCTTTTGTCTGTGACATCTTTTGATTATCTGCTCCTATCACTGCTTGCTTGTCCCTACAGCTACCCCCCCCCCCCCCCCACCCCTCAACCTTAAACCACTTTATATTTCACCCCTCTCCTTGGATTCACCTAGTTCTGTTGAAGGGTCATGAGGACTCGAAACGCCAACACTTTTCTTCTCCGCTGATGCTGACAGACCTGCTGAGTTTTTCCAGGTAATTCTGTTTTTGTTTTGGATTTCCAGCATCCGCAGTTTTTTGTTTTTATACCGTGTATTTTAACTTTGTTGTATAATCCCTCCTCAACAAAATTAACCATATCCATTGGGGCTTGACAGGGTAGGTATTGAGACGATGTTTCTACTAGTGGGGGAATCTTGAACTAGGGGACGTAATTACAAAATAAAGGGGCACTCATTTAAAATTGAGATGCGAAGGAATTTCTTCCCCCAGAGGGTAGTCAATTTCTGGAATTCTCTACCCCAGAGAGTTGTGGAAGCTATATTACTGAAAGTATTTTAAGAGGAGATAGGTAGATTTTTGAAAGATCAGGGAGCTGAGCGCTATGAGGAGCTGGCATAAGGAATTGAGGTCTGGGGCAGATCAGCCATGATCTTATTGAATGGTGGGGCAGGCTTGAGGGGCCAAATGGCCTAATCCTGCTCCTATTTCTTATGTTCTTATGTCTATTGCCTCTATTTTCTCTCCTCCAATGTGTAGACTCCACAGGGACAGTCCATCATGGTTACTTTCTTACCTATTCAAGTATTGTTCAGGCATCAGTGGCTTCTCTTCTCTCCCTCACATATCATCGTAAGAACCCCCAGAGATCTGTCCTTTTCCTGGTGCATTTATATGCTGCCCCTCTAGAACTCATCCATCACGACCCAGTCAGAATCCATAGCCAGAATTTTTAGCTTGTTGGGCAGGCGCACACCCAACCAGAACGAGCGTAAAATGATGCACGATAATATCAGGTGAGCATCCTGACGTCATCGTACACTTGCACGATATTTTGGTCGGCGGGCATGTGAGGGAGCCGGCAGCATGCCCGCCGACAATTAAAAGGTCTATTAAGGCTATTACTAATGTAATTGAATTAAATTTTTTGCTGCCCGTCCAACCTTACAGTTGACGGGCAGGCAAAAAGGCCAAGCAGCCTATGCACGTTTTGAGAAACCTCATTCACGGAGGGATGAGGTTTTGATCCGTCATTATAAAAAATTAAAAATTTTCGTACTAATTTCTAACATGTCCCTGCTCATGTGACAAAGTCTCATGAGGGGTCATGTTTTTTAACACCTTAAATTTCTTTATTTTTATTGTTTTATATCTTGCACTCTTGCAGCCCCCACCCCGCGACATAGGCAGTGCTGAGCACTGAAGCACGCGTTTCAGTCTGTGTGGGCCTTAACTAGCCCGCCAGCATGAAACTGTGGTCCAGCCCCGATCACAGGCGGCGGTCAGCTTTCCGACTGCTCCAGCCCTCCCCCACTGAGAGCAAAATTCTGCCCATTTGTATGATGAAGACAGCCACGTTTATCCTTGTATTATTTCTCCAAGCTTCTTGAGCACCTCCAAGCTATCAGACTGCTTGCCCAACATCAGGTCATAAATGGGTTGTAACTTACTCCAGCTCAACATTTGGGAATATTAAAGACATAAACTTTAGTCCCCAGCGCAAACACAATTCCATTGCCACTGGTTCCATCCACTTCCCTAGCCATTCACTCTAACTGAGCAAGATTGTGCCTAAAATCAGCATTCAGATCTCTAAGTTGATCTTTAAGCCCCAAATTCTTTCCATCACCAGGAATGCCTACTTCTACTGACCCAATATCATTGGCCTCGTCACCGTTTGTGGCCGACAACTGCTTAAACCTGTATATAAACTTGTCATCTCTGGTCTTGATTGCTCTCTTCTTGTTCTAGCTGACCCTCCCATGCTCCACCTTCTATAAACTCCAAATTGTCCATAACCTGCCTAGAACCTGTCCCTCAAGAAGCCCCTCATGCCCATGTTCAGGTTCACCTACACTGTTCCTTGTGTCTCAACATTTTAAATTTAAAATCCACGTGCTAATCTTCAAATCATTTTAAACCAATTATTATCCATATCTCTGCAATTTCCTCCAGTCCTGTACCCTCTATTATAAGCTCATCACCCCTCCTCTGTCTCACCACTACCTTGGCCTTGTTGGTGGAACCACCATCCTAAACCCTTCTTCCTTCATCTCCAGTTTTGGGAAATTTCCCAAAACTAATCTGTTTAAGGTTTTGGCCACCACGCCAAATATCTCCAATGGTGCTCATTTCCCTATTTATTTCTCTGCAAAGAAACATCATCTGGCTTTCTTTTATGCTAACAGTGCTATATAAATATAAACTGTTGTTGCCCAACTGTCCACTTTCTCAGCTGAGGGCTTTTAGGCCAGGGACAATCAAGAGTACAAAAAACTGAAATAAAGCAAACTGTCAACATCATGTTCAGTAGTTCTAATCTGCATCAACACAACTTTGTTCTGGTTGCAGTCTGTTACAATGCATGTTTCTATTGGAATTGCAGGTGCAAATCCACAATCAACAATTAAAGCGAGTTTTGGTGAAAGTAACAGTAAAATGAGAGAATTATTGACTTCAGATGGAAACAATGCCTCTTCACTACACAATATTGCAGTAATTATAAAAAACTGGATAATACATTACATTAAGATAAAAGCAAAAAACTGCGGATGCTGGAAAACCAAAACAAAAACAAAAATAAAAATACCTGGAAAAACTCAGCAGGTCTGACAGCATCTGCTGAGAGAAATACAGTTAACATTTCGAGTCCGTATGACTCTTCAACGGAACTAAGGAAAAATAGAAGAGAGGTGAAATATAAGCTGGTTTAAGGGGAGGTGGGACAGATGGAGCTGGATACAGGGCCAGTGATAGGTGGAGAATGCCTAAAGATGTCATAGACAAAAGAACAAAGAATACATTATGTTGTTCAATCACCTTACAAATGCTATCCAGAATTCTATAAAAATAGCATCCAGCGAGCTACAATCTTTCCCAAGTGTTTGCTATAACACTTTTAAGTGATTGGAGCTTGAATGTGCATTTCCAAAAGTCAACATTGCGCTGAGTCCAGCCTAGGCTTGCATCTGCTGTTGCAGCAGCACTTATGGCCAAGTATTCATCATTACCACCTCCACAGAACAAACAGCTTTCAGAAGAATTATAAGGATGGTGTTGTCTTCCTTGATACAACAGCAGCTCATGACACTATTTGGCATATTGGCAAAAATATTGAGCATTCTGTCTTACTGGACAACTTGACTGGATTCCTGCTAGGCGGCTGATAATTCTGGATACACAGGCTAACTGCAACAGCTTGTGGAGATAACAGACTCCCTCAGGTATCAGTTCCAGCACCACTCCCGTTAATCTGTACATAAATAATCAGCCTGTAATCAGATGGCAGGAATTTATCTCTGCTAACGATAATACCATGCCTACTCAAGCAAGTGATTTTTCCAATTACCAATGAAATGAAACTTATGTTGAAGTACTGTCTGAAATGACATCTTAGCTAAGTATCAAACAGATTATGTCCACTGTCTTTCACATGCACAATGCTAGTGCCTCTTGTGTACTCACTATTGTCCTAAATATTTAACTTCTTAAACATGATGTTCATCCTCTTCACTTGGGCATCACCCAAACACCATCTACTGAAAACTACTGAGAAAGTCAAAACCAAAAATAAATTACCTGGGAAGCAAACACCTCCTCCCTACGCTCAACTGCAGTCACACTCTGCTCCTCAATTGTAGAAAATTGTGCTCACTTGCTGGAAACTGAACTGGTGGATTCTCAACTACATGCTACTCTCAGACTTATGCAAGGCACATTGCACCCTATTTCATGGTTATCAGCCCACTGCAACAAAGCTCCTCCATCTCATTGGACAGGTGCAGCAGAAACATTGCTAACTAACCTTTCAGACCAAATCAACTGTGACAATACATACGATTTGTTCTGTCCATCAACAGTAGGGTTTTATTTGTGACACACAATATGGTCAAACTTTTCTAGCTTCTTTGACAATTCCTTACCAATTTGCTGCTGTTGAATGGTGGATGGCAGATGGTTGTTTAAATAACTATATTAGTTGCAACCCTACAGTGAACCAGAATTTAATTGGCCAAGTTGTAGCTGTATACTTTTCAGCTAATTTCAAACTGGACAGAAACAAAACACCTTAAATCTTCACCTGTGGGGGTTTCATGACAATGACAAATAGCTTTACGGGCAAATAAAAGCCATGCTCCACATCTCTGAATTATGCACAATGTTTGGACCATCTGATGGTCGATGTGCTTTGATAACATTGCAAGATACCAAGACTGTACATGCAAAATAATAAACTACTTAGATAACAGATAATTTTGGCAAAAAATTGCAAGTTACTGCAGCTATGTATTGCTACTAAATCTCATTGTTAAATTGTTTTAATATTGTTTACACTGTCATCACAGTGACGTGGAAGTAGTGGTTCCTTCTCCGTTAACAGAAGCGCTCTCCTCACTTCAGATAGCACTCTTAAACCTCAGCCACCAGTTAGTGTTATCATTCTTTTAGCTTTGCCCAAAATTTCTACTGCCACTTGACTCATTCAGCTAACTTCAACTGCCATACGTTTGTCTTTAGGCTTAATTTTAATGCTCATTTCTCTTTCAATCCACCCTCAGTTCACATCAGCATTCTCATGTTCCTTCTCAGGTTCATACTTGCATTTGTCTCGATTCTTCCCAGATACAAATTGATACCCTTCCCTCTCCACAATCTCTGTTCATGCTTGGTACCCTTTCACTGTCTCTCATGCTTCATGCGTCATTTATCAGCCCCTCTTCACCTCAGTAACTTTCTTGGTCCCACGGAGCATTACTCACAACTCTCCGCCTCAACCTATTTGCTCCAGAGTATTAACTGCTGCTGCATCACCAAAGGCTTGATTGACGTTAAACTCTGTAGGCAGGATTTTCTAATCTCGCCAAGCTATGGAAGAATGCCTACCCACAGTATGAAGTAGTGCTCAATTCAGTTGAATGGAAGTTCAGAAATCTGTTCTGTTGAAGGGTCATGAGGACTCGAAACGTCAACTCTTTTCTTCTCCGCCGATGCTGCCAGACCTGCTGAGTTTTTCCAGGTAATTCTGTTTTTGTGATGTTAAACAGCAGTCTGAGGATTTCTTAGTTCTCAAAGGCATATAGAGATTTCAAAATGCTCACTCGAGTCATGTGACCTTCCCCCCCCCCACAATGACTTCCAAAAGGGATATTTATCCAGTATCTGGAAATGGCTTTGATTTCAGGACTGATAATGTTCGTGTTAGATGTTGGAAGAGTTATCATCCACATTGAGGGTCTAATGTCAGGAAGCCATTGTTTAGGTAAACCCACTGACTCAGCTAGCAAGGTGAGCTTATCAGATGCAAATTATGTCCCTTTTATTCCCTTTTGAGATGGACCTGGACATTCCCAGGTGTGATATGAGTCAATTAGCAGCTCTGCAGGAATAATGAGTTTCGACGTGAGAGTCTCCTGGTTTCGAGTGGTCATGTGACTTGTAGCAACCATCTTGTTGCTTCAGCAGAAAGTCCTTTTTTTAAAAAATAGCAGCAAGAAAAAAGTTCTGTATTTCTTTTCATGTGCCCATGAGTCCTTCTGCCCTTTTGAGAAAGAAAATGAATTCTATTTCTTTTTTTTATGTGGTCTTACAAAAGAAAACACACAAGTAAAAAGATAGGCAGTCATTCTCTCATTCACTCTAGAAAGTTAAACACACAGCTAGCAGGGCAATGTCAGTTCTCTGCTGCATTTCTGAAGATTAAACTTGGAACAGGGCATCAGCAAGAACATTGTTCTTTTCTGCAATGTCAGTAATGTTTAGATGTCCTAGTTACATTCAAAATCTGTCTTTATTGGGGAAAGACTATTTGGGTCTTAAGAGTTCTGATTTTTTTTCTTTGGGGCCAGGGATATGCAAATGTATGATTTCAGAACTCGGTGCCTGTCAAATCCTGATTATGTATTGCCTAAAGGGTCTTGGGGTTTTACATGATGGTTAGTAACAGTCAAACTGCTCTGGGTTACCTGAGGGGAAATCAGGGTTTCTCACTCCAAGTGTAAATTCTTTCGACTATAGGGCTGGGCTGATCTTGTCAAGTTTAAATTTTCCCTGTCCATCTTCATAATCTGTGAATTCAATTGCTCAAACCCAAACACTGTTGTCAAGCTGATTGCCAGGAGATTGGGAGGGCTGTAATGTGATTTTGACCTCCCTCAGGGATTCCGGTTCAGCATCTGGCTTGTTTACAAGCACAACTGGGGTGCACCAGTTACTGCTGCTAGGCTGTATTGGTTGGTACTGCAACATGTGGCTAGTCTTCTCCCAAACCTGGGTCAGCTTTTCTGGGCCCAGATGGTGGAGATGTTGCTTTTGGAAGGGGTCTCTCCCACATCCATATGAGGTAGAGCTACAGTGATCCAGCCTGGTTTGTCTTTACAGGCTGTTTTAAATGCAGTGGGCAGCCTTGTCAGATTGCTTCATGATTCTGCATTAAGGTGAGCTAATATGGCAATCTCGTCAGAATTTTCCTGTTGGCTAGTTGGATGGGAGGAGGGGTGGGGGGGTGGACATTCAGGGCTTCAACCTTTGTCTCCCTGCAATTCATTCTTACTATCCCACTCTTCCTCTCTGGTTTCAGGAATGGGTTTTACCCAAAGCTGTTCTACGCATTCTGGAACACTGTTGCTCTCAGGTGGAGGTTCAGCTCCTGTTTTACTCCCATGTGGCTCTTCAACTGGGTGAGGCATCACCCTCACACTTTCTTGGTCGATATGGGAACTTCTCAGGCTCCCATTTAATTCTGCCATGGAGCTATCGGCTAACCGATCATCGGCTCGAAAGTTCATTCCTTTGGCTTGGGAATGGGCATTACCCTAACTTGTTCCATATCCTCTGGAACACTTCTGCCACTGAGTGGATGGTCAGCTCCTGCTGTACTCCTTTGTGGTTCTTCAATTGGGTGAGGCGTCTCACTTATTATCTGTTCATCAGTTTGGGAACTCCCTTTAAATCTGCAAAGGAGGTTTCTGCAAGCCATACTTGGCAATTCTGCAACCTTTATCTTTCATGTATTTACAACCTACCTTTGCTCAGGCCCTTCAATTCCTTGTCCTGCTCCGGGTTCTCTGGTCCCTGTTTAATTCTGGAAATAATGTATCTGCCAATCTAATTGCTAGGTCATTCTGTGGGTCTGCTTTATATTCTACTGGTCTTTCCTGGACCTCTTAACTCTTCTGGCCTAACTTTGGCCATGTTAAATTCACGCAGCCTTCTCTTATCTATTTCAATGGGTACAGGTTTTATTTCATCCTTTAGGGCCTCTGAACATTCCCCAGTTCTCTACACTTTTGCAGATTTCTGCTAACTGTTGTGGGCCTCTTTTCTTGTGCTTTCCTGCCAGCCAAATCATTTCTCAGGAGGGAATCGATCCTGCTACTGGTAGCTCAGGGACAATTCCTACCGTTACGGGGCCTGAGGCTAGGTTACTCTGCAGGTGGACCCGATGGAGGGGGACAGGCATGTATTCCCCTCCTGCTCCACTGATCAGGGTCTTGGTGTCCAGGGAGGACTTGCGGGAAGGAGGGGGTTAGCTTTGCGTTTCCCTCCAACGTTAAGGACAGAGTGGCCATGTCCTGGGGCAGCACAACTGGAGCTGGAGCTCACATCCTGGGACAGGTATGGGGACACTGTTCCTAAAAGGACAAAACTCCTCACTGGGAATTTGTCCGGCTCGACCACACATAGAGCCATGCCCTCAGAAGGGCAAGTTTCTACAGCGAGAGACCCTGCCTGCTCTGCTGCACTACCAATGGGGGCGTCCTTCTGGGGGACTACTCATATGGAGTCCGATAAGACCCATAGGCTTCCCTTTCAACCTCCAGCATTCAGGTCTGCAATGTCCTATTTTATCACAATGAGAACACAACACTCTCTGGGTGTTCCCCTTTCGGGCTGCAGGAGGGCTTCTCACATCGTAAATTTGTATTTTCCTTTCTGGGTGGAGGGCCTTTCCTATCTATCTCACCCTGCTTATCTTTCCAATGGTCATGGGGACGGTCTAGAAAAGGTCTGCCTGAGTTTCCTGGACTATGGGCAAAGTCATAGCTGTCTGCTGTGATGGCTGCATCCCTGGCTGTGAGAATTCTCTGCTCCTCCAAGAGCATTCTTAGGCTGAAGAGTAAGTTATTTTCCTACAGCAATATTAAGTCATGCAATTCCTCGTAGGTGTGCTGTATTTTTAAAGAGGAGACCCACAAGTCAAACATGGTTTGTTTCAGCCATTTGAACGCGAAGTAGCTCTGCTTCAGTTCCTTACGAGTGTTCCGAAATTGTTGTCAATATGCCTCCGGGACTAACTCATAGGCACAAATGTTGGCAGCCTTAGTCAGTTCATAATTAGTGGGCACATCAGGAGACATGGAGGAGACCTCTTGACCTCTCCCCAATAGCTTGAATTAAAAATGGACAAATATGTGATGGCCATTTTATTTGTCCTGCTACTTTCTCGAAAGTGGCAAAAAAAGATTCCATGTTACTCTCTTCAAATCTGGGAATGAATCGAGTGCACTTAAGGGCCTCAGAGATTGGTTCTGGGGTAGGGAGATAAGGGCTGTTACCAAGTAGAGAGAGGTTTCCCCTCGCAGCTTCCAGCTGTCTGGTCTCTCCCGCTTACTGGCTCCCTCCCCAGCCCTCCTGCCTTCCTCCCCGACTCTCCCGCTTGGCTGCCTGTCTCACTCGCTGACCCTCCCAACCGCCACTTCCCTCACCCGAGCTTTTGCTGTCCTGTGCGTGAGGGCTTGGAAGAGGGACAGTGGGAGGGAAAGGGTGAGGGAAGGAATGAAAGGAGCTGTGAGTGGGAGGGAGCAGGTACGGGAAGCAGCAAGTGGGAGGGTTGGAGAGGGAAGTGGCAAGCAGGGAGGTCGGCGAGTGGGAGGGTTAGGGAGGGGAGCAGAGAGTGGGAGTCAGGGGAGGTGGCGACTGGGGAGCAATGAGCTGGAAGTAAGCAGAAAGAGTTTAAGTTATTAAGAGCTTGTAATTTATGAAGAGGATTTTTGGGTCTCTCAGATTCAAGGTGGCCAATAGGTTTTTAATGTAAATATTACAAGTCAGGAACATAACCCATCCATATTACATGTTTTCTTATGGGAAAGTGAGTTTTGTTTAGCACGTTTCTATTTAAGAACTAGCAAGCCACTATCCACCATCAATGATCACTTGGGGAAAAACAGGTGGCTGTCAACCTTCCAGACATATTATCATTTCAAATCATCTGGTAAATCATTCAAAAAAATCAAGAAATCCTGAAGCCTCGTCTTGCTGTTCCATTTAACAGTAATTTGAGAATATAATAATCATAATGTAACCTTTCCAGTTCCTCCAGTTTGCACCATCCACACTTAGCATGGCCAGCAATTATTGTTTGGCAAATGGCACTAACCATTTGACATGACTATAAGTATAACTACAAAGGTGTCACCTATAACGCTTTAAGTGCTGACCACTTCAGGCAACTCAGTAAGTGCTTACCAATTTAAAAGAATGCTAATTTCGGCCAAAGTCAGGTCTTCGAGCAATTTAAATCAATTGCTTGTGTCTTGTTAAAGTATAATTACTTCAGTGTTAAGATTCTGGATGCTAAAGGCTTTATCAATAGAGGGTGGGGGCAGTATCCCACTCAAGGTGGATGATACAGTGTATTTCACATATGGGGATCATGAAGACAGTAATGAACAGTTTAATAGGAGGATTAGATGTCACTAAGTCTTGTTGAGGAAATTGTGCACAGGACTGAATCAGATTGCTCTAAAAGTCCAGCTGCTCAATGCCAGGGTCGGGGTGGGGACAGCGAATGCTGGCATTACTGCCATTGTCTTCATGTCCGCTGCTGAGGATGGGGTGGAAGAACCTTGATAGCACATGGGAATAATGTGATTTTACGAAGGGAGTTAACAGACATTTCGTATTTATGCTTACAGTTCAGAAGAGCTTCTTCCTGTTTTTTCTTCCAATGTTTCAATTACTATAAAAGGTTTATACAGTACTTCTTTTCAACCATAGCAGCTGCAGATGTGTTACAGTTTGAATCATTCCCATATTCTGACCTACAACCAACTCCACAGAAATATACATTAGTAGAGGCCAACTCATTCTCAATTTTTCCAGTCTTCATTGACAAAATTCCCAAATGCCCCATCCGTATTAATATTTAATGTCCTTTATAAAATTAAATTTAAGAAAGTTATTTGTTTCCACTTTGGTTTTCTTCCGATTTTCAGTCCCATTTACTGTGGGGAATCTGAGCTGCAAACTCATTTCCTACCAATCAATAGCATCAAGCATAAACTCAGATTTCATTCACATTCATTTCAAATTCTTCAATAGATTTGATTCATTTACTATTCCAATTGTTCTTGTTTCTTTGCCATTTCAGTCAATTAATTAAAAGTTAGAGTTCTTTCAAAATCTAATTGATTCAATTATACCAGCATTACTGAGATCCAAATTCAATGCAATGTTCACCCACCATTGTGATCTTTTCTGTCCTTATCAGGCAAACAAATCAGTCATATTATTCCACTTTCACACTGCACCCAGAGCATTGCATTTCCATTTAATTTCTCCCAAAATACTTATAATTCTTCTATAATAGAAGCCTAATATCAGGAAAACAGATGTCCACAAATAAAATAAATCTACTTTGAGGCATTGGGATGTACAGGGAGATGAGCAAGAGATGCAACAGATAGATGGTATGATAAACTATCTGACTGATGCTCGCTATAAAAATGCACAAAACTCTATTTGTATGTCTATGTCTTTTTTTCAGGGGCCAAGGTTATGTTTATGACTTCAGTCTCCTATTTTATTTTTCCTGGGAAGCCAGTCCACGTTTGTCAATACTAAATAAATAACTAGAACTTTCAGAGAGACACAAAAATGTACATGTGACAATCTTAATTTCTTTTCTCATTCAGAAATACTTTGTTCGGTAGGTAAACTTATTTGTAGGAAATTGAATTACATTGAAAGTCAATCTGGTGGATGTTGGTTCTAAAATAGGTTGCACACAATGTTAAAGATGGCTGCAGATTAAAAAAGTAAACCTCATTCAACTGCATGTATCTTAAATAAAATTATAGTTATTGGCAAATTCCAGACTGACTGAATTCCAAACAGATGCAATCAGAAGTTTTTTTAACAAGTGCAATTTTATCTAATTGTATGTTCCAAATTCAAATATGTATGAAAATGCACACCATAAAATAGTTGATCAATGTAAAACAACAAAGTAAAATGCTGCCCGCTTACCTGCCAGCTGCAGCTACCCACTGGTTTCAGGATGTCTGGTGACAGGAGGCCACCTGCGGTTACTCAGTTATGTTGCAATCCAGGAGCATTAGGGATGGGGGTTGCCGACCAGGAACCAGGACAAGAGCAGTCTAAACTTTCCTTGTTGGGCCTGAGGATCATTATGAGCCCTCCTCGACCCACAAGCTAGTAAAAGAAAAAATTTACATAAAGGTGGCTGTTGGACCTTTTTTGGTCTCAGTCTTCCTTGCCCAGGTTTAGGGTTAAAATAGAAGTCGGGCCCTGAAGACATAATCTGAGCCCAATTGCAAAGTTATAGAAAGACCAAGACAGTTTCCAGTCGATGCCTTTCCACCTCCTCAGGCGAGCATGTTAAAAGGGGAGACTGCAGGAAGAAAGAGGGACATTCACAGGTTAATCACCTGCGCGATTTTAACTGTCTGCCATGTTTATGCTGGCCAGACAGTGTTAAAATTGTCTCTTGTATTTCAACCACACATTGGCCTGAATTTTTAGCTCAGCGGGTGGGAGTAATCGTCATGACCAGGGTCAGCCGGGAACCAGACGTCGACTGCGATTGGCCCCCGACCGCGATTTCACACTGGTTGGCCAATTAACAGCCAGCTAGCGTGAAGCGTTCGCTGAAAAGTTCAATGCTGTCAGGGTGGAGGCAGGAGGAAGGTGGGCGATGACATCAACGCGGGCGCAGTTAAGTGCTGAGAGAAAGCTCCCTGGAGGCAAAGAGCTGCCTTAGGGAGCTGCAGACCCGAAAACGTTCCAATGAAGTTCAAAAAAGCAGGAAAAAAATGTCCAAGCATCACAATCAGGCACCTGAAAATATAGATGATAAAAATGCTGCCCTCAGATTTTTATTTTGTTTCATAATGGAAACCTCATCCCACCCTTGGATGAGGTTTCATGAAAAATGTAAAGGCCACGTGGCCGATTCGCTGGTCCACCAACCGTAAGGTTGGATGGGTGACAAAAAATAGCAGACAATTGCATCATTATTGGCTTAATTGGCCTCTTGATTGTCGGCAGGTGTGCTTCCGACTTCTACGTGCGCAAGTGCGCAATGACGTTGGGACGCTCGCCCAACGTCATCTCCCATGATTTCATGCACGATCAGGTCGGGCATGCGCCCACCCAATCAACCTAAAATTCAGCCCATTGTTGAGCAATGCAAACTAACATTTATTTTAAAATTTGGCACCGCTGTAAGATATATTTGCTGGTCTTTTTTTTAGCAGTGAGCTGAAGGGTCATCACCAACTCACATTTATATGAAACTGTTTCACATGATTGTCATTTGGAAATCAAAATGAAAACACTGTACACATTCTAATATGAAATCCATATGTACCAAAATAGAGGTCATCCCCAAAGGTATAGTTCAACATTTTCCTCCTTAGCTTTACTCTTTGGTCATTTGAACAGCTGCCATAGCCACATATATGGCAATGGTGGGGCTATTGAATGCCAGTACTTCATAGCTTTATAAAAAAAATTTTGGTTATAATATAGGAGAATGTTAACCAGATGTGAGGAGAAAGCAAAGTGTTATTTGGAGAACAATTCTTAGTGGGTTCATGTAAATCTGTCATCAATTTAGCTCATTTAATATAATCTACAGCTTCTATTTTCCTTTTGGTTTTTATTGATAATTGAAGTCTCATATGAATAGATAACATATACATACTTTATCTTTATTAAATTTTCATTAGCAAATCAGGTCATTTTTAAATAAAACATTTGTATTAATGACTAAATTAGTTATATAATCCTGCAAAATTCGTTAGATTCAGCAATGATGTCTGAAGTTTGAAGGCAATAAACATTGTACCAAAACTGTAAAAGCAACAAACAATTCGAAGGCCAGAGAGCTTGCTGGGAACAATTACATTGTTAGATTTATTGTCAATTTAGAGAGCATTCAGTAAATTGTAGGTTATTACGGGGAGTCAATCTAGTCTTATGAGAAGTATGTCATGTCTGACTAAAGTGATAGGCACTTAGGCGGTATATAGAGGAAAATCAAGAGATGTTAGTCAAAATAATTTTTTGAATGCATTCAAGAAGATCAATGCCAGAGGTTTTTGCTTGAATTAACATAAGAATTCAGGCTTGAAACTAAACTTGTAGCATGAAAAGAAAATTACTTGGGAGGTATGAGAGGGTTTAGATAGAAGTGATATTCTTTGATTAGCAAGCAATTACTACTGAGGGCCAACAATGCAGCTTGAACAACGCTTGACCCGGGCCAGCACATTATGAGCCTGCGGTTGCACCAGATAATGAGAGATCAGTGCGTTATATTAGTTTACTGGTGCTTAAGATAGTTTCTCACCATGTTCTTGGAGGACCAGGGGCCACTAGTTGGCGTCAACAATTAGTGAAAGCCCCTGCAGTCCCAGACTGCCCACTGTGCACCTAGCATTTACTTGGCACAGGGGCAAGGTCTCTGGGCAAAGGCAACAAGAAACCACTGGGCAGCACTGATGATTCAGGAATAATGAAAAAGATTGTCAGAAATTTATTTCTATTTATTTAATCTATGGCAGCCACCCTTTCACCCAGATCCTTCTATATCGTACAGCTCTGCAGTCTCTTTCCATTCAAACAACCAACATTCTGTTTTCCTATTCTTCCTGGGTACCCCCCAAATCTGATGCTGGGGAGCGCGGAAATTGTGGTGTCTGCCTGATTGTATTATGATTTTCTAAATGTCCTGTTATTATCTCCTTAATAATGAATTCTAGCATTTTCCATATGAAAGATGTAAAGCTAACTGGCCTATAGTTTCCTGCTTTCTACCTATCTCCTTTCTTGCATATATATTATATGTTATATTAGCAATTTTCCAATCCACTGGGACCTTTCCAAAATCTAGAGAATTTTCGAAGACCACAACCAATGCATCTATCATCTCTGCAACCACTTCTTTCAAGAGCTTAGGATACAAGCCAACAGCTCCTGGAGACATGTCAACCATTAATTCTAATAGTTTTCTTAGTACTGTTTCCCTAGTGATTGCGGCAAGTTCCTCCCTCTCTATTACTTCTTGATTTTCAAGTTTTCTTAGGATTTTTTTTTGTCTTCTTGAGAAAACAGGCACAAAATACCTGTTCAATGCCATTTTCTTCCTGTATACTCTGTCCTACAGTGTACTACTGTTAGGGGTCTAAAAACTACTCTCCCAAGTGACTTTTTACATTCACTATTTCTTATCTCTACTCAAACTAATTTTACATCTTGATCTTCTGAACTAAGGTCATTGCTCACCATTGTACTCATGTCATCCTTAATTAACATAGCTACCCCACCACTCTTTCCTAGTTTCCTGTGGTTCTAAAATGTCAAATACCCTCAAGTATTCAGATCCAAGCTCACCTTGCAACCACATGTCTGAAATGGCTATCAGGCCATTCATATTTATTTGTACTCCTGCTATCAATTCACCCGCTTTGTTACGAAAGCTGTGCGCATTCAGATACAGAGCTTTTAATTCTGTCGTTTATCATTCTTGCAAACCCTGGCCTTATCTGCTGGTGCACTCTTGAGTTTATATATCCTGCCCTTCCTGCCACACTCTGGATATCATTACTCATGTTGCTACCCTGCTCTATTGCCTTGCCTTTTCTTTTTATTTTACCACATCTCCCCTCCCACGACCCCTTTCCCTACTATTGATTTTAAAGCCTGCTCCACTGCCCTGGTTATACTGCTCGCCAAAACACTGGTCCCAGCACAGTTCAGGTGAATACCGTCCCAATGGTACACCTGGACTTTCCCCAGTGCTGGTGCCAGTGCCCCATGAAACCCGTTTCTCCCACACCAATCTGAGTCAAGCATTCAATTCCACAATTTTAGCTACCCTATGCCAATTCGCTCGTGGATCAGGTAGTAATCCAGAGATTAATACCTTTGAGGTTCTGCTTTTTAATTTAGCCATGAGCTTCTCATAATCCTGAAGCAGATCTCTTTATTAATTCCATGTTTGTCTTTGGTACCCACGTGGACCACGATAACTGGATCCCCCCCAGATCATACTCCAAGTTCCTCTTCAGCCCCAAGCAGATGTCCCGAACCCTGGTGCTGGGCAGGCAAAACAGCCTTCTCGACCCATACTCTCGGCTGCAGAGAACTGTGTCTAGCTCACTGATTATACAGTCCCCTGCTACCACTACATTTCTATTCACCCCCCTCCACTTGTATGGCTCCCTGTATCACAGTCATGGTCAGTTAGCTCATCCATCTTGCAGCCCCTGCTTTCATTCGTACAAGCTGCAAGAACCTTGAACCAACTGGACAATTGTAAGGGCTGCAGCTCTCCTACTTCTACCTTCTTGATCCCCATACCTGCCTCACTTGCAGTCAGACCAGCCTGTCCCTGATCACGGAACTTATCAGGAGACTCCAGCCTAAAGAGTGTGGCTGTCAGCTGGATCAAAGCATCCAGATAATTTGCCCCTTCCTTGATGCATTGCAGTGCCCAAAGCTTGGACTCCAATTCATCAACTCTGAGCTAGAGTTCCTCAAGCCGCAAACACTTAGTGCAGACATGATTACCGTGGATCACACTGGCTCTCCATCAGCTCTCACATGCTACGATTGCAACACTTCACCTGCCTGCCATCATTATTGTGTTTTAATTAATTATTGCCTCTAATCCTGCTTCTGCTATATTCTTATGATTTCAATTGATGTTACCCGATTAAAATTCCCCAGTTTAGATGAGAGTAAAAGAAAAAATGCTCACTAACCAGCCAATTACTTATCTTCTTTCATGTTACATCACATTTTGATTTTCTTTAGAAAGCTCTGAATCCACAGACTCACCCCCTAACTCTGCAAACTAGGATACTGAGGGACCTTGCTTGGAAATTGCTGTAGTACCGGCTAAAATCTTCCATACGGGGATGGTTCCTGAGGACTAGAGGACTGCAAATGTTCCATTCTTGTTCATAAAACTTTTAAGGATGAACCCATCAAATACAGGCCAGTCAGTTTAACCTTGGTAGGGGGAAAGAATCAACCATCACCTTCAAAAGGAAATTGGATAAGCACCTGAAGAGAAAGAATTTTAAGGGTCACAGGGAAAGGCCAGGGAAGTGGAATGAGCTAAATTGCTCTTGCAGAGAGCCAGCATGGACTTGACAGGTTGAATGGCCTCCTTTAGTGCTCTAATTATTCTATGATAGGTTGGGTGCCTCATTAATGTCTAGCTCAAGGGCCTATTGATCCTAATATACAAATTGTAAGCCTCAGTCCTCCACACCTTAATTTTCCATGGAAAGGGCACTCAGAGTGTTTCAGCAAGTTGGGCACCCAGCAAATTTACCTCACAATGTCTCCAGGAATCAATGTTGGGGTCGTTGTCAATTTGCCAGCAACAAGAAATAAATCCAACCTTACAGATGATACTTCAGTTATGTGGATAGATTAGAGAAACTGGACTTCTTCGAACAGAAAAGATTGAGAGGAGATTTGATAGATCTGTCTATCTCAGCCTTAAGTAGGCTCAATAATGGAGTTTTAAAAAAATTCATTCACAGGATGTGGGCTTCACTGGCTAGGCCATTACTTACTGCCCATCCCTAGTTGCCCTTGAGAAGGGGTGATGAGCTGCCTTCTTGAACCGTTGCAGTCCATGTGGCGTAGATACAACATAGTGCTGTTAGGAAGGGGGTTCAAGGGTTTTGACCCAGCGACAGTGAAGGAACGGCGATATATTTCCAAGTCAGGATGGTGAGTGTCTTGGCGGGGAGCTTCCAAATGGTGGTGTTCCCATTTATCTGCTGTCCTTGTCCTTCTAGATGGTAGTGGTCGTGGGTTTGGAAGGTGGTGTAGAGGGAGCCTTAGTGAATTCCTGCAGTGCATCTTGTAGGTGGTGCACACTGTTACTACTGTGTGTTGGTGGTGGAGGGAGTGAATGTTTGTGGATACGGTGTTAATCATGCGGGCTGTTTTGTCCTAGGCGGTGTCAAGCGTCTTGAGTGTTGTGGGAGCTGCACTCATCCAGGCAAGTAGGGAGTATTCCATTACACTTCTGACCCAAGGTGAGGTGAGGCTGACTGCCCTTGATATCAAGGTAGCATCTGACAGAATGTGCCATCAAGGAGCCTTAGCAAAACTGGAGATAATGGGAATCAGGGGGAAACCCCACAGCTGGTTGGAGTCATACCTAGCACAAAAGAAGATGGTTGTGAGTGTTGAAGGTCAGTGACCTCAGCTCCACCAAATCAATGCACTAGCTCCTCAGGATCGTGTATTAGGCCCAGTCATCTTCTGCTGCTTCATCAATGACCTTCCTTCCATCATAAGGTCAGATGTGGGATGTTCGCTGATCATTGCACAATGTTCAGCACCATTCACAACTCCTCAGATGCTGAAGCAGTCCATGTCCGAATGCAGTGAGACCTGGACAATATCCGGGCTTGGGCTGACAAGTGGCAAGTAACATTTGCACCACACAAGTGACAGGCAATGACCATGTCCAACAAGAGAGAATCCAACTATCACCTCAAGAATGTTCACTGCATTACCATCATTGAACCATCCAATATCAAGATCCTAGGGGTTACCATTGACCAGAAACTGAACTGGACTAGCCATATAAATACTGTGGCTACAAGACTAGGTCAGAGGCTAGGATTCCTGCGACGGGTAACTCACCTTCTGACTGCCCAAATCCTGTCCATCATCTACAAGGCACAAGTCAGGAGCGTGATGAAATGCTCCCCGCTTGCCTGGATGAGTGCAGCTTCCAAAACACTCAAGAAGCTTGATACCATCCAGGACAAAGCAGCCTGCTTGATTGGCACCACATCCATAAACATTCCCTGCCTCCACCACCAAGGCACAGTAGCAGCAGTGTGTACCATCTACAAAATGCACTGCAGGAAATCACTAAGGCTCCTTCGAAAGCACCTTCCAAACCCACGACCACTACCATCTAGGATAAGGGCAGCAGATAGATGGGAACACCACCACCTAAAAGTTTCCACCCAAGTCACTCATCATCCTGACTTGGAAATATATTGCCATTCCTTCACTGTCGCTGGGTCAAAATCCTGGAACTCCCTTCCTAACAGCACTGTGGGTGTACCTACACCACATGGACTGCAGTGGTTCAAGAAGGCAGCTCACCAGCCTCTTTTCCAGGGCAACTAGGGATGGGCAATAAATACTGTCCTAGCCAGTGAAGCCCACATCCCGTGAATGAATAATAAAAAAAAATCTGATCCGTTGGTTTGGAGATCGCTTAGCTCTATCACTTGCTACTTATGCTTTTTGGCACACAAGTAGCCCTGTGTTATAGTTTCATCAGGTTTTCACCTAATTTTCAGGTGTGCCAGGTGCTGCTCCTGGAATGTCCTCCTGCACTCTTCATTGAACCATGGTTGATCCACTGGCTTGATGGTAATGATAGAGTGGGGGATATGCCAGGCCATGAGGTTACAGATTGTGTTCAAGTACAATTCTGCTGCTGCTGATAGCCCACAGCGCCTCATGGATGCCCAGTCTTGAGTTGGTAGATCTGTTCGGAATCCATCCCAATTAGCATGGTGGTAGTGCCACACAACACGATGGGGGGGTATCCTCAATGTGAAGGCGGGACTTCGTCTCCACAACGGCTGTGCAGTGGTCACTCCTAATGATATTGTCATGGACAGGTGCATCTGCGACAGGCAGGTTTTCCTTCTTTTTTTCCCCCTCTTGTTGGTTCCCTCATCACCTGCCACAGATCCAACCTAGAATGTATGTCATTTAGGACTCGGCCAGCTCAGTCAGTAGTGGTGCTACCAAGCCACTCTTGGTGATGGACATTTAAGTCCCCCATCCAGGGAACAAGCGGTGTTCAACATGGAAGAACACAGATTCATCAGCTGAGGGAGGGCGGTACATGGTAATCAACAGGAGGTTTCCTTGCCCATGTTCGACCTGATGTCATGAGACTTCATGGGGTCTGGAGTCCATGTTGAGGACTCCCAGGGCAACTCCCTCCCGACTGTATACCACGGCCACCACCTCTGCTGGGCCTGTCCTGCCACATCTGTAAGCCATGATTCCGTGAGGATGACTATGCTGCTTGGCTAATCTATGAGACAGCTCTGCCAATTTTGGTACTTTCCCCCAGATGTTAGTGAGGAGGATTTTGCAGGAACAACAGGGTTTTGCATTTAATAATCAACCACATTACTGTGGGTCTGGAGTCATGTGTAGGCCAGTCCAGGTAAGGATGATAGATTTTCTTAGTGAATCAATGGGTATTTACAACAATCGACAATGGTTCCATGGTCATCATTAGACTTTTAATTCCAGATTTTTTAATTGAATTCAAATTCCACCATCTGCCATGGTGGGATTCAAACCCCAGAGCATTACCCTGGGTCTCTGAATTACTAGTCCAGCACCGATACCACTATGCCATAGCTTTCCCTGTATTCACAACCCTCTGGCATAGACAAAGGTTAACAACATTTCTCCTCATCTCAAGTCGTAAATGATCGACCCCTTATCCTGAGACTGTTCTAGATTTCCCAGCCAGTGGAAACAACCAATCACTGTCTACCCTGTCTGGTGCCTTCAGAATCTTGCATCTTTCAATGAGATCTCCTCTCATTTTATAAACTTCAAGAATACAGTCCCAATTTACTCAGCCTCTCATCATAGGACAACCCTCTAATCCCAGGAACCAATCTACTGAAACCCCACTGTGCTACTTCCAATGCAAGTATACCCTTCCTTTGATATGGAGGCCAAAATTTCACACAGTATTCCAAGAGCAGTCTCATCAAGGTCCAAACAATTGCAGCAAGACTTCCATTCTTACACTCTAATTACCTTGTAATAAAGGCCTACAAGCCATTTGCCTTCCTAAATGCTTGTTGTACCTGCAGACTAACCGAGTTCCTTGTACAAGTTCACCCAAGTCTCTCTAAAAATCAGAATTTACAACTTTCATGCCTTAATATTCTATTCTTCTATTTCTACTTCCAAGTGAATAATCTCACATTTCCCTATCTGCTATCTTGTTGCCACTCACGTAATCTGTCTATATCTCTTTGAAGCCTCCTTGTCTCCTTCTCAAAGTTTACTTTCCCACCTAGCTTTATATCACCCAGCAAACTTAAGGTACAGTATTCTGAGTCTTTGCATCTAAGTCATTAATACAGATTGTTAATGGTTGGGGGCCCAGCACCGATCCTTGTGACACTCCACTAGTTCCAGCCTGCCAACTTGAAAATGCCCCATTTATTCATTCCTCTATTCATAATATATTACCCCAATTCCTTGAACCATTATTTTGCAAATTAACTTTGTGCAAATCAAATGCCCTATGGAAATCCTAGTATGCTACATCTACAGGTTCCCCTCTATTCACCCTACTACTTACATCATCAAGAACACAATACAATTTCCTTTTCATAAAACCATGTTAACTTTGTCTGATTATACTATGATTTTCTGAGCACATTGCTAAGGATATCGTTGCGAATATCTAGTTCACAATTCATATGTCTTAGAATATAACTTTTAATTTCAGGAATTCAAGTTTTAACTATCAAAAATGGGGGCATCTACTTAAGAAACTGGTATAAACAACTCTGATGTAAATGCAACTCAAACAAGCCTAGGTTTAATTAACCTATGTCTGTCTTACAAGGTCAGAGCTGAAAGTGGAAAAAAGAACTTAAACAATGGGTGATCTATTTCTCAATCTCTTGGAAAAGCCAGAGTCTCTATCTTACTTCCAGAATAGAAGCTAAAAGTTAGTATTCTGGGAAGGAGGGTCATAAAACTCCATTACTGATAGAAATTATTCATATGGGTTACAGAATCAAAGAGCTGTGTTGAAGGTGAAATAATGTGTTTGCATTTTTGTTTGAACCATCCCAAAGAATGCCACGTTGTCTTACAGATGGGCTGTGGAGGCGGAAGGTTCCTTTGTTTAATTTAACTGTGCTTTTTTGCTGGCAGAAGCAAGCAGTTTAGTTCAGGAATAGGCAGAGGCAGTTGCAGCTTTGCTTTAGTGTAGACTGTATCTCACTGGATTAAAAGAGTTAACAGAAGATGGTAGTTAGTTAGGCCTGCACTTCAAACAGAAAAATACTAACTTCATCATTCACAAACAGTTTGGATTTAATGAGGGAAAAGCAGCTGGAAGATTTGCTCTAACGAGTGTAAGAAAATTACATTGACCCTCACAGAGCCTTGTGGCAGAAAGCAGTCAACAGAGTTAGCTTACCTCAGAGCATAGCTAGAGCACGGAGAAGTTAGGCCAGGATTTTCCAGCCCCGACACCGGTGGGCATCATCATGGGGAAATTTTTTTAGAGCCGTAAGGGCACTTCACATTTTCCCGTGCTGACAATGCTCACTGGCCTTTGGGTTGATCCCTAAAGAAGTGAAACAACCTTTTTTTTGGGTGGGGGTTGGGGAGGCTGGTGGGGGGAGTGAAGAACGGAACTGAGATAATGCCATAAGTAGTTATGCACCATAGTGTTAACTTAATAGTGCTGGATTTGTTTAATTCTTATATACAATCAAGTTTATTTTTGTTTAAACCCTTGGGGCAGATGTGTAAAATGACACGCAGTGACGTCAGGAAAGCGACCTAACGTCACCATGCGTCATTCTGATCTTCCGTTCAGTGGGTGCGCACCGGCGTCGGCTGCGCGCCCGCCGAACTGTCAAAGGCCTATTAAAGCCATTAATCAAACAATTAAGCCAATTGAGAAAGCTGCCCGTCCAGCCTTAAGGTGGGCAAGCAGGGGAAGAGCCCAGGCGGCCTTCGCATTTTTCATGAAACCTCATCCACGGATGGGATGAGTTTTCATGAAGGGTTTATAACATTGATAAATATTTTTGGTACATTTGAAAAACATGTTCCAGCTCATGTGATGCTGTCACACGAGGGGATGTGTAAATGATTTTTTAGCTTCTTTGTTTAAAAGTCATATTGCATGCCTCAGGGCGATTTCTGTGCTCTTTTGCGCATGTCCCTCCTCCCCACATCATGCTGGGCGGGCCTTAATTGGCCCACGCATGCAAAATGGCAGTGTGCAACCGATCGTGGGTGGCGATTGGCTCCGCGCCTGCCCGCGCTCGTCTGCACCCAACCGGCCTCCCAACGGGGGAGAAAATTCCCCCCTTGAAATCTTATGGTGCAGTTCTGTTGGCTGGGTGTTCCTTAAATGTTAACGGTTCCTAACAGGATCGTAACACTACCTTAATAATAGTTCCAGTATTTTCCTGACACTGTTAAGGTTTTTATGCAGCGAATCATTAGGATCTGGAAAGCACTGCTTGATAGCGTGCTGGAGGCAGATTCAATTGAGGCCTTTTAAAGAGAATTGGATAATTATCTAAAGAGAAAAATTTGCAGGGCTTGATGAAAAGATTGAACTAGTTGAGCTCCACTAGCACAGAGCCCACGTGGAAACAACACACTGAGTGGCCTCTTTTTGTGCTGTATCCATTATATGATTCTATAAGTTGATTAAGATGTTTAAAGTAAAGAAGGAACTGGACCATGTAATAGAGAAAGAATCTTCACACTTACATGGAAATCTAAAAGGGGTCAAAATCAGGGACTAGAATTAAGTCAGTTAAAAGTGAATTCAAAAAAGGTCTTTACACAAAATGTTGTGAGAATATACTGTCCCCGTGGTCATAGGTACAGAATCAATTGAGGTCCTAAGAAGGAATTTAAGATGCATGCTTGGGAAGTAAGTTTATTAAATTATATGGTAAGGGGGCAAAAAATTGGGATTCAACAGATAAAGTGCTATGGTTGGCCCAGGGAGAGCAGACTCAATGGCCTAATCTGCTCCTACAACATTAAGACACATCAAATAGCACGTGGAGAAAAATTATACACTTGGGTACCCAACAGCTCATTAAATCCAAGTTATACTCATTTTCGTGTTTTCAACCTGCAGCAACCCTCTTACAAATGGATAACTCCGTGAGGCAAACGTATTTAAGTCATTTAAGCCTCATCAAATTTTATCATTTTGTCTTGCTACTGTCATGGAGCCAGAAGTTAAAATTGACCAATCTCATGCTGCCGAGGTCAGGACGGTAAATTATTCCCAACATATTAACACAATTTTTGCATTACAGTAATCAAGCGGGATTGAGGTTGAGGCAAGATTTTCACTAAAATTATGTTTTTTTATTACTGGCATATTTGGAATTTTCTCCACATTTTATTTGTTTTCCTGTATAATGAAGAGATTTTGAACACAAGGCTAGGATTACATAGGTTATACGGCATAGAAACAGGCCATTCAGCCCAACCAATCCATGCCGGTGTTTATACTTCACTTGAGGCTCCTCCCATCTTTTTTCATCTAAATCTACTATCGTAACCATCTATTTCCTTCTCCCTCATAGGCTTGCCTAGTTTCCCCTTAAATGCATCTATAACTTTTCTTTTCAACCACTCCCTGTGGGATCAGGTTCCACAGTCTCGCCATTCTTTAGGCAAAGAAGTTCTATCTGAATTCCCTACTGGATTTCTTAGTGATTACCTTATATTGGTAGCCTCTAGTTATGCCCTTCCCCACAAGAGGAAACGTTCACTCTACATCCACTCTATCAAAACCTTTCATAATTTTAAGCACCTCTATTTGGTCACACCTCAACCTTCCTTTTTTCAAGAGAAAAGTGACCTGCCTGTCAATCCTTTCCCAATATACATATACCCACGCATTTCTGGTATCATCCTTGTAAATCTTCTCTGTACCCTCTCCAGTGCCTCTAAATCTTTTTTATAACATGGCAGCTAGAACGGCAAATAGTACACCGAGTGTGATCTAATCAAGTTTTAATATATATCAATGACTTGGATGAAGAAGCCAAATGTATAGTTGCTAAAATTGCTGATGAGACAAAGATAGGCAGGAGAGTAAGCTGTAAAGGGGACATAAGGCATCTGCAAAGGGATAGGGATAGGTTAAGTGAGTTAGGCAAAAAATTGGCAGATGGAGTAAAACGTAGGAAAATGCGAACTTGTCCACTTCGGCAGGAAGAATAGAAAAGCAGTATTTGATTTAAATGGTGAGAGATTGCAAAATACTATGGTACAGAAAGATTTGGGTGCCTTGGTACATGAATCACAAATATGTTAGTATGCAGGTACATCAAATGATTAGGAAGGAAAGATTAGGAATGGAATATAACAGTAAGGAAGTTTTGCTATAGCTGTACAGGGCATTGGTGAGGCCACAACTAGAGTACTGTGTACGGTTTCGATCTCCTTACCTAAGGATATAATTACATTAGAAGCAGTTCAGAGAAGTTTCACATGACTGATTATCTTATGGGCCGGTATCCATTGGAGTTTAGTAGAATGAGAGGTGATCTTATTGAAATATAAAAGATCCTGAGGGGACTTGATAGGGTGAACGCTGAGAAAACGTTTCCGCTTATGGACAGATGAGAACCAAGGGACACAATCTAAAAATAAGGGTCTCCCATTTAAGACAGGGATGAGGAGAATTTTTTTTCTCCGAGAAGGTCATTAGTCTGTGGAATTCTCTTCCCCAGGGTGTAGTGGAGGCAGGGTCATTGAATATGTTTAAGGTTGGGTTAGATAGACTACCTTGTCATCAAAAATCTAAGGAAAAAGAGGGTAAACAGGAAAGCGGAGTTGAGGCCACAATTAGACAGCCTTGATCTTATCAAATGGTGAAACAAGCCCATGGGGTCAAATGGCCTACACCTGCTACAATACCATATGTTTGTATGTACAGATTTAGCATAACTTCCGTACTTTTCAATTCTATCCCTCTAGAAATAACCTACTGCTTGTTTTTTTTTAAATGGCCTTGCGCACCAAAGCACAACTTATAGTGATTGATATACTTGTACTTTGAGATCCCTTTGTCAATTACTTTCCCATTCTGCAAGTTTATTAACATCCTCCTGTACTTTGTTCTGGTCTTCCTCGGTATTGAGTACCTGCCCCCAATTTGGTCTCATGTGCAAATTTAGAAATTGCCTTTTAGATTCCAAAGTCCACTTACATTAATGTAAATGATGAAAAGCAGTGTCCCACCACTGATCCTTGTTGAACACCACTTTCCGGTTTCTGTCACTTTGAACAACTACTCTTTACTCCCACTCTCTGCTTTCTGTCTTGAAGCCAGGGAGCTATCCATTCTATCACTTACACCCTAACTCCACATTCTCTGACCTTATTCATTAGTGTATGATGGGGCAACTTATTTAAGGCCTTTTGAAAATCCAGATAAATTACATCTACTATATTACCATTGTCTCCTCTTTCTCTGTTCCCTCCTCAAAAATTCATTAAGGTTGGGCAAGCATGATTTTTCATTTTGAAGTCCATGCTGACTATTTATTATTGTATTTCTCATTTCTGGATGTTTTTCTTCAGTAAGGATTCCATTATTTTTCCTACCACTGATGTTAAGCTAACAGGTTTATAATTCCCCGAACATGTTCTGTACCCCTTCTTAAATATGGGGATTACATTAGCTATCAGTCAGTCCTCTGGCATGATACCATTTTCTAACAAGTTATTAAATATGAATAGTAATGCCTCTGCTATCTCTTCCCTATGTTCTTTTAAAATATGTGGATGCAATTCGTCCAGACCAGGGGCTTTATCCTCTTTGAGTTTATTTATTTTATTGAATACATCCCCCTTTTCTTAATTTTAAATGCACATACCTCATTGTTCATCTCATCATTCATGTCACATCTACCTGTTCTATCTCCCTGGTAATGATGGAAGAGAAATAATTATTCAGTATTTCTGCTATCTCTCTACCATTACCTGCGGTATTATCCTATCTATCCCTTAATGGCCAATTCCCATCACAGCTTTCCTTTTTTATTGATGTGTCTGTAACATATTTTACTATTTTGTTTTATATGCCTTAATAATTTAGTTTCATTGTTTCTCTTTGCCTCCCTATTTTTTGATTTCTCTCCTAATCTCTTCATATTCTCTCTTAACCTGCACTTCTCTGCTGTCTATACGTTTAACGGATGCCGCTTTCCTAACCTTCAGTTGTTTCCTTATGTCTCTATTCATCCATGGAATTCCATTAATGTTTATTTTGCTCTTTCTTTTTAGCTGAATATATTTTTCCTGCACTCTGCTGAACAACGTTTAAATTGTTTTCCATTGTTGTTCTACATCGTTGTTGCCAATATTGTTGCCCATTTTATTTGCTCAAGTTTTTTTCTCAGCCCCTCAAAACCAGCTTTTCTCCAATCTATTAACTTAGTTTTCATTATTCTTAAATCCTTATCTATCTTAAAGCGTAGTACTGTGGTCAATATGACCTAGCAGTTTCCTTACTTTTACTTCTCTCAGTTTATTTGCCATTACTAGATCCAATAGCAAATCCTTTCTTGTTGGGTTTTTTACATATTGGGTTAGAAAGGAGTCCTGTATATAATATAGGAACTCCATTCCATTATCCCCTTTTTCTACCTCTTCTGTCCAATTAATATCAAGGTAGTTGAAACCCCCCATGATTATTTTTCTACCTTTATTTACTTAATTCCATAATTTATCTGCATATTTCTTCTTCCTCCTCCCTTCCACTATTCAGTGGTCTGTAGACTACACCTATTAGTGTTATGGATTATTTATCATCTTTTATTTCCATTTTTGTTTTGCTGTTGTGTCCTTTCTTCCGACTGCCATTATGTTATCCCCAATAAGTTCAGCTACTCCACCTTACCTTTTTCGCTCCTTAGCTTTTCTAAATCTACATACACCATATAATGTTTAATTTCCAGTCTTAATTTTTCTGTAGCCATGTCTCAGTGATCCCTACAATGTCTGGCTCCTCCCAATGAATGGCTGCCTCCAGCTCCCCTGCTTTATTATGGGCACTGTGTGCATTGTTGTAGACATCTTAAGTCATATCTAATAGAATTTTCCTCTCACTTTATATTTAACTTTATCTCACTTCATATTATAATCTTTTTAGGCTTCTGTTCTATAATACCTTAGCTTACTTTATTCTTTCCTATATTCTCTTGCCTGTTCTGTTTACATTTAGGCTGCTTACATTTCTTGTAAATACCTCTCCGTGTCTTACTAGGTTCAAGTCTTTGCCAAGTATCGATTTATCCTTTCCACCAAAACAAGGATCCCATCCCAAAGGATTAAAGGCGACAGGGAAATTTTACAGAGAACAAAAAAAAAATCCACCGATGCACCTTCAAACATATTTTTACAGTATAATACTTTAAATTACAAGGAACTTGCTAAATTTTCCCTTTTTTTCTTCCTAAAAAGTTAATATCTATGTTAAAATGTGCTTTCGTTACTCACATTATCCATTTATATGACATTTTCTGGTTGCCTGGGCTTATTGCAGATACAACCAAAAAACTTTTTTGCTGGCAAAAAGTAACAGCAAAATTTGAATAACACAGTGGGGAGATTCAGAGGTCACATTGTTAGAATGCTGGAGTGTTGCTGCATCTATCTGTATGAAATCAGTGTCATAAAACAAGGTCAAAAAGCAGAATACAGCAGATGCTGGAAATCTGAAATAAAAATAGAAAATACTGGACATAGCAGGTTATGGCAGCATCTGTGGAGAGAAACAGAGTTAACGTTTCAGGTCAGCAACCTTTCACCAGAACATTTGCAGCATTTTCTGCTTTTATGTAATAAAATAGGATGTTTTGGAAAATATAAGTTCTGCAGTATCCACAAGCTTTTTCTGGGAAAATAAATCACCTGGAATTGGAAAACAGTAAATTGGAGAACCCTGTAGATAGAGTGGGAATATTTTCCTTACCTGTGAATACAGTTTTTCCCTTCAAGATAAGCCATACCAGCAGCAGCATCCAAAGACATCTTCACAAGCTGTTTCATTTTTAACTCATCTTTCTTCTTTCTTAAAAATGAAAGGAAATCGCCACCTAAATATTAAACAAGACATAATCATGTGGTGACGATATCCCCTCAATTTACGGATTTTTAGAGAGCGATGTTTATAAACCACACATTTATTAAACATTAGACTGAAATTATAATAAATAATGCTGACATATTCAAGAGTTAATCTGGACATTTCAGATCTTCTCCACTGGTCATTAATTCTTGCTTTGCATCCAGGTACAAGAGGCAACAATTTTTATCGTCTGGAATTCTCTCTCTTGTCTTACATACAACTAAATATCTTCAGCTTTCACTTGTTATGCTTTGTGCATAGGTCTCCGAGTGCACACCATTCAAAGCAACAATTTCTTTCAAGCAAACTATACTTCCAAGAGAATCTCACGTCCTATTTAATAAAAGGGCAGCAGTGCCTTCACAACAAAACAATGGTGACCTGATTCAACACCCAGCCAGGGAAATAAAATTTTTAAGTCGTCAGTTAGTAATTGTCTATATTAGAAAAAAATAGTATACAGAAGCTAAAACTATGCACTCAATACTTAAAGGAAGGTGGCGAGGACACAGATGAGGTGGAAAATTTTCAAAGAGCTTGGAAAGGCCTGGGATGTACCAAACTTAACAGCTGAGCCTCAATAACATGTGGATCAGATGGACAGCCTCGTACAGGCAGGAGAGAACAGCAGCATCAGAAGGCTACAAATGCTTCAGGACAGTCCTTGGTAATCAGGATATTGGAGAGGTCGGCAATCAGACTGGGGGAAAGGTCTGCGATCAGGAATGAGGGAAGAGGGTCCCAATTGGGGTGATTGTGAAGAGGTCAGCAACTGAGTTGGGGGCTGCTGGAGATCAAGGTTTTGGAGGGTACGGAAGGAGGCTGGCAATCTGAGCCTTGTGGGGCGGAGAGGCTGCCGATCAGGCTTTAGTAGTCGAAGGCTTCCTTGAGCGGCCTGGGGAGAGGAGACCTGCAACTCCTGGCCCACAGAGTGCTGAAAGAGGTACTTATTTTAGGGATCAGACCGTTCTTGTCTTGTTCTCACTTGTTGATCTCTGGGGAAAGCCATGCAGCAACAGTAAATTTTAAATCGGACTCTCAAATGGACTGGAGTACCCCAATTTACATACGTTAATCAAGTGTTCCACTTCTTCACAGGGCATCTTGATGCCCCACATGCATGGCACAATGAGGCTGGGGTCAAATTCCCCATATTTCACTCTTTAGAACCACCACCCGTGGTCTGTCACACAGACAGAGAGGCATTGGGGAGGAATTATGTCCTATAATTCTGAGTTTCATTTGAACCACAGATAAAGTGGAAAAGGTGAAGAAAATAATTCTTAAATTGTTAATGAAAGGAGAACACTCTACATGGAATATGCCACAACAATTTATGCATACAATTACAAGTATATATTCACAGGCATTGTTGGTAACCATTTTCATCAAACACGTGTCATTTTATTCACGATTCAATTTTATACTATTTATTCAAGAAAATAAAACGTTTCCTGATAGAGCATTATCAAATTACTTGACTTCATTCCTCCTATCTTTGTCAATCCTATTGAGGCACAATTTTAAAAAGTTTGCCATTTTAACCATAATTCTAAGTCCACCTAATTATTGTACATTATACCGGTGGATAAGCACTCTAAGGTCTCTCACTTCCTCATCCCCTCTCAATGCCCTTCCGTTTATTGTGTATTCCCTTGCTTTGTTTGCCCTCTCCAAATGCATTGCCTCACACTTTTCCGGATTGAATTCCATTTGCCACTTTTCCGCCCACTCAACCAAACCATTGATATCATTCTGGAGACAGCAGCTATCCTCCTCACAATCAACTACACTGCTAATTTTTGTGCCATCTGCAAATTTCCCAATCAAGCCTCCCACATTTAAATCCAAATCATTAGTACGTACAACAACAGCAAGAGCTCCAACACTGAGCGCTGTGGAATGCTACTGGAAACCGCTTTACACTTGCAAAAACATAATCAGCTATCACCCTTTATTTGCTGTCACTGAGTCAATTTTGGATCCAACTCACCACCTTTCCCTGTATCCCATGGGTCACTTTTCTGACCAGTCTGCCACCTGGGACCTTGTCAAGTGCCAAATTAAAATCCACGTAGACAACATCCACTGCACCACCCCCATCAATCCTTCTTGTTACTTCATCAAAAAATTTGATTAAGTTAGTAAGACATGATCTTCTCCTAACAAAACCATGCTGACCATCCCTGATCAACCCACGCCTTTCCAAGTGACAGCTTATCCTGCCTCTCAGAATTGATTCTAATAGTTTGCCCATCACCAAAGTCAGATGGCCTGGCCTATAATGTTCCGGTCTATCGCTTGTACCCTTTTTAAATAATGATACAATGCTTGCAGACCTTCAATTTTCTGGTGCCGATTGGAAAATGATCATCATTCCCTCTAATGCATCCTCTCTCACTATGCTTACTGTATGTAATATTTCACACGCCTCCTTTAACTAGAATGTCTGCATCATCTCTCTCCTTAGTGAAGACAGAGACAAAGTACTCATTGAGAACACTGCCCACATCTTTAGCATTAACGCACAAATTACCATGTACATCTCTGACAGGCCATACCCTTTCCTTAGTTATTTTCTTGCTCTTAATGTGCTTTTAAAATATCTTTGAGTTTTCTTTGATCTTACCTGCCAATATTTTGTTTGTATCCTCTCTTTGCTTTCCTAATTTCCTTTTTTACTTTCTATACTCCTCTCGGATTTCTACAGTATTAAGTTTTTCTGACTGTCATAAACTTTCATTTTCTGCTTTATCTTAATCCTGTATGCATCTGGATAACCCAAGGGTTCCAGATTTGGCAGTACTGTCCCTTTTCTTTGTGGGGACATGTCTACACTGTGCTTTTGAATGCCTCCCACTGATTTGACACCGTGTTCCTCCTAGTAGCTGTATCAGTCTACTTTCACCAGTTCACCTCTCAGCTTTGTAAAATTTGTCTTCCCCTAATTCAGAATTTTTATTCCTGTCCCATTTTTGTCCTTTTCCATAATGATGCTAAATCTAACTGCATTATGATCACTATCTCCAATATGGGGTCCTCCACTGCTACTTCATCCACTTACCTGGCTTCATTTCCTAATACAAAATATAGAATTGCACTCCCTCTCATTGGGCTTGTTACATGCTGGCTAAAAAAGTTCTCTCGAATGCAGTTCAAGAATTTTGTGCCCACTGTGTGCTTCACACTGTTCGTATTCCAATTGATATTAGGATGGTTGAAGTCCCTAACTATTACTGCCCTATTTTTTTTTGCACTTAGAAATTTGCCTACATATTTGCTCTTTTAACTCCTTTCCATTATTCGGGGTCTATAGTACACTCCTAGCTGTGCGGCTGCCCTTTTTTTATTTATGGGGGAGAATTGTCTCCCTGTCAGGCGGGCCAGTTAGGTTGGTCGAGAGTGGGCGGAGCCGATCACCACCTGCGATCGGCTGCTTGCTGCCATTTTACGTGGGTGAGCCAATTAAGGCTCAGCGGGGGGGAGGAGGGAGAATCCGGGCCTGCGCTCTTCCTCGCAGAAATCTCCCTGAAGCATGGAGCTCAGGGAAATTAAATTCATGTTGAGAATTTTAATAAAGGAAATTAAAAATCATTTACACATGTCCCCTCATGTGATAGTGCCACATGAGTTAGGACATGTTTATGAAATGAGCAAAATTTATTTATTAATTTAATAAAACCTTCATGAAACCACATCCCATCCGTGGATAAGGTTTCATGAAAAACGCGAAGGCCGCTTGGGCTCTTTGCCTGCCTGCCAACCTTAAGGTTGGATGGGCAGCATTGAGAATTAGTTTAATTGGTTTATTAATGGCCTTAACAGGCCTTTGACAGTTTGGCCGGTGCGCGCCCGCTGAACAGAAGATCTGAATGACGCGTGGTGATGTTGGGATGCACACCCTACATCACTGCTCATCATTTTATGCATTGACGTGCAGGGCCCACCCCCGCACACCGAAGTGAAAATTCTCCCCATGAGCTCAACCCATGTGGCCTCATTTGATGCTTCACGTAGTGTATCATTCCTCCTCACATCAATTGATTCTTTAACCAATAATGCTACACCCCACAGCTTTTTTGGCTCCCTCTCTATCCTGCCTGAAAACCCTATATCGAGGGATGTTGAGCTGCCATTTTGCCCCTCTTTAAGCCAAGTTTCCGTTATAGCGATGATATCATGCTGCCATGCGTCTACCTGTGCCCTCAGCTCATCAGCTTTATTTGATTGCATTTACATATATACCTTTTAACACTGCCAGATTCCTGTGCTGTACACTTTTTAACCTGTGCTCCTTCTGTCTTTCAGAGTCACTAATTCTCCATACCCCATTCTCTGCTCTGAATTTGCCTTCAGCTTCCCATCCCCCTGCCAATCAAGTTTAAACCCCCCACAACAGCACCAGCAAATCTCCCTGCAAGGATATTCATCCTAGTCCTGTTCAGGTTTAGGTTGCCCAGCTTATACAGATCCAACCTTCCCCAGAACCGGTCCCAGTGCTTCAGAAATCTGATGTCCTTCTTCCTAAACCAATTTTCCAGCCATGTGTTCAATCACTCAATTCTCCTATTTCAACACTCACTAGCGCATGGAACTGGAAGTAATCCTGAGAATACTGCTTTGGAGGTCCTATTTTTCAATCTCCTTCCTATCTCCCTGAAGTCTGCTTTCAGGACCTCATCTCCTTTCCTACCTAAGTCATTGGTACAAACGTGGACCACGACTTCTGACTGATCACCCTCCCTCAGAATGGTCTGCAGCTGCCCCGTAACATCCTTGACCTTGGCACCAGGAAGGCAACACACCATCCTACAGTCACACCTATGGCCACAGTAATGCCTGTCTGTTCCCCTAACTAATGAATCCCTTATCACTACTGATCTTCCTCTTTTCTTCCTCCCTTCCTGTACAGCAAACTTCCTGTGCCACAAACTTAACTCTGACTGCACTCCTCTGAGGAACCAGTATTCAAAATGAAAACCAATTGCCGAGCGGGACCCCAGGGGAGTCATGCACTACCTGCCTAGTTCTCTTGGACTGCCTGGCGGTCATCCATTCCCTTTCTGCCTCCAGACTCCTAAGCTGCAGTGTGATCACCTCTCGGAATATGCTATCCATGCAGCTCTCAGCCTCGTGGATGCTTCACAGTGACTCCAGCTGCCGCTCAAGCTCCAAAACCTGGAGCTCAAGTTTCTGCAGCTGATGGCACTTCCTGCAGATGTGATCGTTTAGGACACTGGTAGCATCCTCCACTTCCCACATATTACAGGGCACTTATTCCACACAACCGAGCTGCCCTGTCATGGCTTTAATTTTCTTCCCTAATGGTAACTTTATTTTACTTTGGTTTACTTATACAACCAGTTCCTTAATTTGCTGATCTCACTTGCTCTCCAGCAGAGAGGTTGATTTACTTGATTAGCCCTGCCCTTGCCTATAGCAAACCTAAAACAATAAATTAAAGTTAAATTCTAAATTGCAAGCAAGCAGTAGTAGATTTTATAAAAATTAAAGTTTCATTACTCACCAAACTGCATCAGTTGCACTTAGAACATATGTTTAGTTATGCTCTCCAGATAGGTTGCTAATTTTTCCAATAACTCGCTTAGCCATACAGAACAAGATTCTAAACTAATACTAGCAATTGTACAATTAAATTGACACAGTTGTCTGAACAATTCAACCTTTTCCTGTTATCAGTTAGCTGAATTTAACTGAGACAGCAGCAACAGCAATGCTACAATTGGCTTCACTATCTCTTGGTTAGAGAGGGCAAAAAATCTGCCAAAGTTCCTGCTCCTGGTCACTATTGACTGACCCTACTGCAAGAGCACATTTGTGAATACAGAACAGTTGAGAACAGCCATCGTCAAATTAAAAGATGGAATAGGCTCAAGCGGCTAAAGGCCTACTCCTGTTCCTATAACACTGCAGCTACCACACATCTTCCAAATTTATCTATAATTAGAACTTTGCTGCTGGGTCATTGGGTAAATGGACAATGCAGATCACTGCAAGAGTACTGTGGCCAATTATAATCACCACACTTTAGGGAGGATGTTAAGTCCTCGGAGAGGATGCAGAGGAGATTTACTAGAATGGTACCAGGGATGAGGGACTTCAGTTATGCAGAGAGCTTAAAGAAGCTGGAATAGTTCTCGTTAGAGCAGAAAGGTTAAAGGGATGTTTAATAGAGCTGTTCAAAATTCTGAAGGATTTTGATTGGAAAATCTGTTTCCACGGCAGGAGGGTCGGTTGCCAGAAGAAAGAGATTTAAGGTAATTAGCAAAAGATCCAGAAGGAAAAAGACAAGAATTTTATCATGCAGCAAGTTGTTATGATCTAGAATGCACTGTTTGAAAGGGTGGTGAAAGCAGATTCAGAAGAAACTTTCAAAAGGGAACTGGATATACACTTGAAAAGGTTAAATGCGCAGATTTATGGGGGAAGAGCTGGGGAGTGGGGCTAATTGCATAGCTTTTTCAAAGACTTAAACAAAGGCACAAGACTCACTTTGCTGCATGATTCTATAACACAGGACAGAATTTTACATTTGGCGTGCGGGGGTGGGACCGACATGCCGGAAGGTAAAATGACGCACAATGACATCGGGCTTGTGTCCCGACGTCACCGCGCACCATCGTGATATTTCGGTAGGCAGGCGTGCTAAGAGGACGAAGGTACACCCGCCATTAATTAATGGGCCAGTTAAAACCCTTGAGGCACCAATTGAATTTGATTTTGCGCACCCCATGCGATTTTTCAGGGCATTGCACGGGTGCAACAGGCAGGTGGGTAGGCCACATTTTCAAAAAGCTCATCCACGGGCGGGATAAGAGGAGCTAGTGGACTTGCTAATGCAAGTTGTTAGTACTTTAGATTATAACTTACTGCTATTTGCTTGTGTGAACAGGACAATTACATTTTGCTTCAGAGCCGCTGTTACAGAAATAACAGGCTTCAGTTCAAGACTCCGGAGGAGTTATAACACTTGGGGCCTTCCAGGTATTAGGCAGCCTTCCCCTACCCTGGGAACGGAGATTGTAGTCTCCATTAGAGGCACCTCCTCTGAGGAGGAAGAGTGCGCCAGAAGGTGGAGGAGGCCAGGTGTCCATATTCAGCCTCCAAGTGAGCAACCTGTGGGAGGAGAGGCGCAGGCACAAGGGGCGCAGAACCAACAGGGAGTCCAAGGCGAAAGAGGCCGCAGAAAACGCCACTATTCTGCTGCCAGGGTCTACAGGGGGCAAAGAAGCTACTTCAATATGCCCGAGGTGCAATGCTGAAGGAGGTTCCGCCTCTCAAGGAAGACAGTGACCTCCATCTGTTAGATGATCGGCCCTGAGATCAGCTCCAGTTGTGCGGGTGGACACCCCATGCCAGTGGTGCTGAAGATCACGTGGCCCTCAACTTCTATACAGCTGGCTCTTTCCAGGGGTCGGTGGGTGATCTTTGTGGAGTCTCCCAATCAACTGTCCATAGTTATGTCAAGGTGGTGTCAGACGCTCTGTTCAGGTGTGCATTGACTTTCATTCACTACCTCACAGACGAGGCCAGCCAGGCAGAGCGAGCCAGCGATTGCTGGGTTCCCCTGCATCCAGGGTGCAATCGACTGCACGAGTGGCCATCAAGGCACCAGCGGATGAGCCAGGTGCCTTCGCTAACATGAAGGGATTCCACTCCATGAACGTGCAGACAGTGTGTGACCATAGGAGGCAGATTCTGCAAGTCTGTGCAAGGTACCCAGGCAGCTCCCACGACGCTTACATCCTAAGGCACTCTCAGGTGCCAAGGCTCTTTAGTGCTCCAGTCCGGCTGGATGGATGGCTGCTGGGCAACAAGGGCTATCTCCTGAAGAGGTGGCTCATGGTGCCTCTCCGCCATCCAAGAACTGAGGCCGAGCAGCGATACAACAGGGGTCATGCCTCCACAAGGGCGGTGGTAGAGAGAACCATTGGTCTTCTCAAGATGTGCTTCCGATGCCTGGACCATTCAGGGGGCGCACTGCAAAACCCCAGATCGTGTTTCACTGATAGTGGCTGCATTCTGGGCTCTCCAAAATCTGGCACTGGAAAGGGGGAACACAGTGGAGGAAGAAGATGTTGACGCTGCTGCTCTGGCAGTAGACAATGAGTCCGGTCGTGAGTCCAAGGACGAGCACAGTCAGGAGAACCCTGAGGGGATAGACGTTGACCTGGGCAACCTCCAGGGAGGCAGGGACACCCGGGAGGCTTTGATTCAGCACTCCTTCAGCTAGCCTTCAAAGATGAACCACCACCACATGCCAGGTCTGCAAGCTTCATACTTGATACTTAACAGGAACATTTGCTTACTGAGCAACATGCACTATGTGCCATTTCAGTACAGCTCAATGACAAACAAGTCACTGGTGGCTGTTGCTGATACTACGCCCACCCAAGTCTTCAGATTAAGGAGGGACCGAGGCAAAGGGAAAAGAGGCAGGATGGCTAGTGGACAACTTTTAGGGATACCCATTACTCTCATGCTCATGCCTCTTTGTAAGACCACCAGTGCTGCAGAGGAACATGACAATGAAGTACAACGAAGGCAAGGATCAGAAGTGAACAAACCATTGATAAGAAGATCTGTTTCACCAACCATTGTTTGTAGGTGGTGCAACCTGTTTAATGCTTGACACTGTGGGTCTTTACTGACTGGATTAAAAGTTATCTTGTTCATCTAATAAAACTTTAAAAAAAAACATAACATCATGGATTACCCTTCACCTGCAGAACTAATGAAGCACCCAGAGGCTTGCTGAAAACAAACACATTTATTGATGTGATAAAAACAAAAAAACTGCAGATGCTGGAAATCCAAAACAAAAACAGAATTACCTGGAAAAACTCAGCAGGTCTGGCAGCATCGGCGGAGAAGAAAAGAGTTGACGTTTCGAGTCCTCATGACCCTTCGACCGAACTCGGTCGAAGAGTCATGAGGACTCGAAACGTTAATTCTTTTCTTCTCCGCCGATGCTGCCAGACCTGCTGAGTTTTTCCAGGTAATTCTGTTTTTATTGATGTGATGCCTGGCATACATAAATCAAATTAAATTAAAGGTGTTCTCCATCGCACCTACTTATATAGAACCTAAAAGTGGGGCAAAAAAATAACACCAGTGATAAGCCCATGTTGTGCTGAAGGTGATTTATGTTTGCTTTTATGGGTGCTACGTCTAGGTGCTTCCCCCTCGCTGACACCAGCATTGGAGACACTCTGCTGTCCTGTTGGCCTTGGCGGGCGTCCTTTGGCCCGTGGAGCCAGTGCTGGCACCGCCTGGGAGGGAGTGGCCAGTGGCACAGCAACTCCCCAGTTGCTGCAGCCTCAACGGGTGCCACAGTCACTGGCAGAGGGATGGAGGAGCTGCTGCCCTCATCCGGAACGCCCTGAGAAGAGCTGGCAGAGACGACAAGCAGCTCATGCGTCAATGTCAGGTTGCTTTAGACCTCCCTGCTCACCATTGATGGATGGACACCTAGCTGGGATACTGGGTGGCCAATCCATCTCCCACACTGACAGTGACTATCTGAGGTCATTGCTGATGGGAGGGCTTGCAGGTCCGAGTGCATCCCCAGGAATCCCTGATTAAGATCCTGGAGCAGCCTCTCCATGACAGTCACCACTTTCTCCATGGAGGAGGCATTGCTCTCGGCCATGAGGGTCAAAGCAGTGTTCATGCTCAGCTTGGACTCCTCCACTGCACCGATGTGCACCGCGTTACATTATGGGAGCTGACCCTCGATGCCACCTCCTCCAGGCATTTTTGGTGAGGTGGGGGGGTGCCTCCTCCTTCCATCCCTTGGGACAAGGATCTCCTGGTGTGCTGCCACCTCCTCCAGGAGGACAGTGAGACACTCATCAGAAAGCCTCGGAGCTGCTGACCTGTCCTCCCGCCTGCCCTGTTCTGCTTGGACATTCTGCATCACAATGGTAGTCACTGGCAGCCATCTCATGCTTGCCTGCACCATTTTTGAAGAGGCCGCTGGGTCGCCATTGGACCTGGTGGACATTTGAGCTCCCACCCCCTCATGCTGATGCCGGAGATGCGCATTACATTGGGCGGACCTTAATTGGCCTGCCCATGTAAAATGGCGGTGTGTACACGATCGCGGGCAGCGGTTGGGTTCCCGACTGCCCCTTGCCCGTTCCCGCCGAGCCCACCTGACACAGGAAAAAATCAGGCCACAGTGTTTACCAGGAAGTTCACTCCATTGTACTTAATTAGCTGATTCAGCTGGGGCAGTAAGTGATTACTATCCACTGCTTTAAGTATGTGCATGGATATCAGCTGAGTATTTGGTTCAGTGATATCCACAATTATTTGGTTCAGTGATACCCACAACTTTTCAAAAGTTAGCATGTGAAATATTTATGAGAGATACTGGAGGGCTGTTGCCATTAAATCACAATCCTGAGTGGCGATCTTAATAACTGAAGGAATGTTAGGGAAAATTAGTGGGAAAATGTCCTTAACATCACAGAATAACTGGGAAATAATTATGATATAGAAACATAGAAACCAGAAGCAGGAGTAGGCCATTCATCCCTTCAAGCCTGCTCCGCCATTCAATATGATCTTGGCTGATCCTCTATCGCAACGCCATTTTCCCGCTTTCTCTACATACCCCTTGATGCCCCCAATATCCAAAAAATTATCAATTTTATTCTTGAATATACTCAGTGACCTGGCCTCCACAGGTTTCTATGGGAGAGAAGTCCACAAGCTGACTACTCTCTGAGTGAAGAAATTTTTCCTCATCTCAGTCCTAAATGGCCTGCCCCATATCCTAAGACCGTGGCCCCTGGTTCTCAACTCCGCAACCAGAGGAAACATCCTCCATGCATCTAGTCTGTCTAGCCTTGTTAGAATTTTATACATTTCAATCAGATCCCCTCTCATTCTTCTAAATTCTAGTCAATACAGGCCCAGTTGAACCAATCTCTGCTCATACGACAGTCCTGTCATTCCCGGTATCAGCCTAGTCAACCTTCGCTGCACTCCTTCTATGGCAAATATATCCTTTCTTAGGGAGACCAAAACTGCATGTAATACTCTGGATGTGGTTTCACCACGGCCTTGTATAACTGCAGTAAGACATCCCTTCTTCTGAACTCAAATCCTCTTGCAATGAAGGCCAACATACATACCATTTGCCTTCTTAATTGCTTGCTGCACCTGCCTGTTTACTTTCAATGACTGGTGTACAAGGACACCCAGGCCCCTTTGTACATCCACATTTCCCAATATATTACCATTTAAATAACACGCCGCCTTTGCTTTTTTTACACTGAAGTGTATAACTTCACATTTATACTGCATCTGCCATATGTTTGCCCACACACACAACTTGTCTAAATCGCCCTGAAACCTCCTTGCATCCTCTTCACAACCCCGCCCAATTTTGTGTCATCAGCAAACTTCGAAATATTGCATTTGGTTTCCTCACCCAAGTCATTTATATATATCATGAATAGCTGGGACCCAAGCACTGATCCCTGCGGTACACCACTAGTCACCGCTTTTCATCTGGAAAAAGACCCATTTATTCCCACTCTCTGTATCCGGTCTGCCAAACAATTCTCAATCCATGCCAGTATATTACCCTAATCTCATGTGCTTTAATTTTGCCCACTAGCCTCTTATGTGGGACCTTATCAAAAGCTTTCTTGAAATCCAAATACACCACATCCACTGGTTCTCCCTTATCTATTCTACTAGTTACAGTCTCATAAAACTCCAGTAGATTAGTTAAGCATGATTTCCCTTTCATAAACCCATGCTGACTTTGTCTAATCCCGTTAATGCTTTCCCAGTGTTCCATTACCACATCTTTTACAATAGACTCCAGCATTTTCCCCACTACTGATGTTAGGCTAACTGGTCTGTAATTCTCTGTTTTTTCTCTCCCTCCTTTTTTAAATAGTGGGGTTACACTTGCCACCCTCCAATCTGAAGGAACTGCTCCAGTGTATACAGAATTTTGGAAGATGACCACCAATGCATCCAATATTTCCAGGGCCACTGCCTTTAGGACTTTGGGGTGTAGATTATCAGGCCCTGGGGATTTTTCAGCCTTTAACCCCATTAATTTCTCTAGCACCATTTTTAAACTAATATTGGTTTCCTTCAATTCCTCCGTCTCACTAGACCCTTGGTTCCCCAACATTTCTTGGAAATTATTTGTGTCCTCTTTTGGACGACAGAACAAAAATATGTGTTCAATTCTTCTGCCATTTCCTTGTTCCCCTTTATAACTTACCCCGTTGCTGACTGTAAGGGAACTACATTTGTCTTTGCTAATCTTTTTCTCTTCACATATTTATAGGAGCTTTTACAGTCAGTTTTTATGTTCCCTGCAAGTTTATTCTCTTATTCCATTTTCCCTTTCTTGATCAATCTTTTTGTCCACTTTTGCTGAATTCTAAACTGCTCCCAATCCTGCTTGCTGCTTTTTCTGGCAATTTTATATGTCTGCTCTTTGGATCTAATACTATCCCTAATTTATTTTGTGATCCATCGTTGAGCCTCCTTTCCTGTTTTATTTTTGTGTCAGACAGGAATGAATGATTGTTGTAATTAATGCATATATTCCTTAAATATCAGCCATTGCATATTCACCGCCAACCCTTTCGGTAAGGTTCCCCAATCCATCATTTCCGACTCACGCCTCATAACCTTTATTTAGGTTCAGGACCCTAATCTCGGATTCAACGTCTTCAATCTCCATCTTAATGGACAATTCTACAATTTTATGGTCATGCCTCCCCAAGGGACCCCGCACAACAAGACTGTTAATTAATCCTTTCTCGTTGCACAATACCCAGTCTAGGGTAGCCTGCTCTCTGGTTGGTTCCTCAATGTATTGGTCTAAAAAAATCATCACGGACACACTCCAGGAAATCCTCCTCCACAGATAGTTTGGTTTATCCAATATATATGTAGATTAAAGTCACCCATGATTACAGTTGTACCCTTATTGAATGTGTCTCTTATTTCCTGTTTAATGCCTTCCCTTACATTTCCGTTACTGTTTGGGGCCTATACACAACCCCAGCCAACATTTTCTGCCCCTTGGTGTTTCTTACCTCCACTCAAACAAATTCCACACCATGATTTTCAGAGCCAATATCCTTCCTCACTATTACATTGATTTCTTCCTTTGCTAAAAGTGCTACCCCACCTCCTTTCCCCACTTGTTTGTCCTTCCTAAATATTAAATACTCCTGGATGTTCAATAGAAAAGTAGTAATTTAAATTGTGGATGTTGGATCTCTAAGAAGTTGATACCTTAATCAAGTCCCACACCAGAGTTGGAACACAAAAGTCAAGGCTAACAATTGAGTGCAGCACTCCATTAGTACTGCAATGTCAGAGATGAGATGTTAAACCAAAGCCCCACCTGCCTGCTTGGGTGGGTATAAAAGATTCAATGGCACTATTTCAAAGTAGAGCAGGGGAATTATCCCCAGTGACCTGGCCAATATTTACCCCTCAATCAACATCACAAAAAAAAGATTATCTAGTCATTATCACATTGCTGTTTGTGAGAGTTTGCTGGGCACAAATTAGCTGCCACATTTTCTATGTTACGACAATGATTACGCTTCAAAAAGTACTCTATTGGCTGTAAAGTGCTATGAGATGTCCAGTGGTCATGAAAAGTGCTATATAAATGTAAGTCTTGCTTTTTTTTTAATTACTTACATACTTCGAATCATATATTCAGGAAATGAATGCAGGAGCTGACAGTATAACTCAGGTCTATAAGTTCCTGGTGCACACAGCCAACAATTTCAGAATAGTAGCTGTAGTATAATGAGATGATTTTGCTGGCTCCACAGCATTCACATACATTAGGACACAATGGGCACTCAGTATCATTTATAAATAATACAACTCTACATAGATTAACATGGGTCCTACATAAGCAATATGATAAAAGGGTCCAAAAATTATGAAAAAAACCTAATGGAATAATCGATACCACACGTTTACAACCTACATTATAGAAAACCATCACAGTCTGCAATTAAACTGGAATCAGTTTAATTGTGTGTCCTGAGAGTTAGAGAAAGAACAAGTTCTGATGAAAGCTCAACAACCTGAAACATTAACTCTGTATCTCTCTTGGATATTGCCTGAGCTGCTGAGTTTTAGCAGCATTTTCTGTATTAAATCGAAGATCAACATTCTGGTTTTTCATAGATTCTCCTTGAGAACACAACATGTCTCTAGGTACTGTGACTGAAGTTCAATAGACCTCCTTTTCAAAAATTAGACCATTACAGTGTCTCTATCCAAGGGTCAAAAAACAATAACTGAGAGGCAATGAAAAGAGAGTAGAAATAGCTGCACTTACGAAAGGAATTATTTTACACAAGTGAAATAAAGCAGTACTAGCATTGCACTGTGCCACCAACTTCAATCAGCTGAATCAATGGAAAATTTCTGACACAAATGACAAAATGGAACAAGACAACTTAAAGGAAACTGTGTAAAACCATCACTTTCAATTTTATTGAACAATCTGACACTTTTATTTTAGTGCCTGAATTCAAATCACATTCTTTTGCATTTTTTCTCTTTCAATACAAATGAAGCTGCTGAGCTTGCATTTATATAGGCCCAGATCTTTCATTATCCAAAGTATCGTATCCTGGAGGTACCCTGGGAGATGTGCCGAGGGTCCTTTGAAATTCCCTACACAAGGACAACATGGGAATTGCCTGGGAAGTTTCAACTTCCATTGGGCAATTACCGGAACCCTCTGAACCCTCCCACAACTCTTTCTCCGGTACATCGATGATTACTTCAGTGCTGCTTCATGCTCTCGTTGGGACATGGAAAAATTTATTAATTTTGCTTTCAATCTCCACCCCTCCATCATTTTCACGTGGTCCATCTCTGACACTACCCTTCCCTTCCTTGACCTCTCTGTCTCAATTTCTGGTGATAGACTGTCCACCAATATCCATTACTACCGACTCCCACAGCTATCTCGACTACAGCTCCTCACACCCTGCTTCCTGTAAGGACTCCATCCCATTCTCTCAGTTCCTTCGCCTCCATCGCATCTGTTCTGATGATGCGACCTTCAAAAACAGTTCCTCTGACATGTCCTCCTTCTTCCTTAACCGAGGTTTTCCACCCACGGTCGTTGACAGGGCCCTCAACCGTGTCCGGCCCATCTCCCGCGCATCCGCCCTCACACTTTCTCCTCCCTCCCAGAAACATGATAGGGTCCCCCTTGTCCTCACTTATCACCCCAGCAGCCTCCGCATTCAAAGGATCATCCTCCGCCATTTCCGCCAACTCCAGCATGATGCCACCACCAAACACATCTTCCCTTCACCCCCCCCGTCTGCATTCCGTAGGGATCATTCCCTCCGGGACACCCTGGTCCACTCCTCCATCAGCCCCTACTCCTCAACCCCCACCTACGGCACCACCCCATGCATACGCAAAAGATGCAACACCTGCCCCTTCACTTCCTCTCTCCTCACCGTCCAAGGACCCAAACACTCCTTTCAAGTGAAGCAGCATTTCACTTGCATTTCCCCCAACTTAGTCTCCTGCATTCGTTGCTCCCAATGCGGTCTCCTCTGCACTGGAGAGACCAAACGCAAACTGGGCGACTGCTTTGCAGAACACCTGCAGTCTGTCCGCAAGAATGACCCAAACCTCCCTGTCGCTTGCCATTTTAACACTCCACCCTGCTCTCTTGCTCACATGTCTGTCCATGGTTTGCTGCATTGTTCCAGTGAAGCTCAACACAAACTGGAGGAACAGCACCTCACCTTCCGACTAGGCACTTTACAGCCTTCCGGACTGAATATTGAATTCAACAACTTTAGATCTTGAACTCCCTCCTCCATCCCCACCTCCTTTCTGTTTCTTTCCCCCTCCCTTTTGTTTTTTCCAATAATTTATATAGGTTTTTCTTTTCCCACCTATTTCCATTATTTTTAAATCTATATCTCTTATGCCCTGTTAGTCTTATTTCACCCCACCCCCACTAGAGCTGTACCTTGTGTGTCCTGCCATCCATTCTTAATTAGCACATTCTCTTAGATAATATCACCACCTTCAACACCTCTTTGTTCTTTTGTCTGTGACATCTTTTGCTTATCTGCTCCTATCACTGCTTGCTTGTCCCTACAACCATCCCCCCCCACTTCTCTTCCCACCCCCCCACCTTAAACCAACTTATATTTCACCCGTCTCCTAATTTTACTCAGTTCTGTTGAAGGGTCATGAGGAGTCGAAACGTCAACTTTGCTCTTCTCCGCCGATGCTGCCAGACCTGTTGAGTTTTTCCAGGTAATTCTGGTTTTGTTTTGGATTTCCAGCATCCGCAGTTTTTTGTTTTTATTTTTGTTTTTAACCCTCTAAAACTCTGATTTGAAGTCAGAGACTTTGGGTTGTTCCAACTCTCTTCCCAGAATAGTTACCCAGGAAAGGTTACAATGATTAAAACTAGTTCTAACTCCTGGGTAACTATACAATTAATAACCACCTAACCCCCATGCCACTAGACACCCCTGACTACCCCCAGACGAATCCCGCTGACCATTCGATTACCCCCCCACCCACCAACTAACCCATCCACATACTCCCTAACTAACCCCACCACCTGACTACCCCTGACCACCACCCCACATGCCCCTGACCAGCCAAGTAATCCTCCCACCCACCGATCCCCAACACTGACGAACCCCCACACCACGCCCAAGCCCCCACCTCCTCACCTGACCACCCTGACTACACTTCCTGACCACTTGCCTAATGTCCTCATCTCCAACTACAAACCCAGACTCCCCAGCCACCTAACTTTGCCCCCCACCCCCCCATCTACCACCCATCTCCTGGCTAGCCCCCATCACAGTCCCCTGTCCATCCGACTAGCCCCTGACTACCTGACTAAAGTCCCACCCCCCCCACACACCCCGTGGACCAGACCAATTCCAACACCCGACCAATACTCTCACCCTCCTCCCCTCTCCCGAACCAGCCTTTCCCCTTCACCTTACATACAGCCTGCTTTTTGCCAGTAACCATGTAAAGTTCCTCAACCTCAAGTACCTGTCCAAGTCCCATCTAATTTATGGAGTCGGTTTCCACCGTCTTTTCAGGTAGAATATTCCAGATACTGATAACTTGGTGGAAAAAGATCTCTTCATCTCCATTCTAGATCTTTGCCAATGATTTTGAATCTACGACCTCTGGTTATTGAACTTTGCATCAGAGGGAACTTACGTACAAGGTCCCATAAATGGCTATGTGGTAAATGACCAGAAAATCTGTTGTAATGGTGTTCATTGAGGGACAAATAGGAAGACAACAGTGCTCCCTACACTATCTTTGAATAATGCCATTGATCGTTTACATTCACCTCATAGGAGATGGGACTTTGGGGTTCAATGTTTCATCCAAAAGACGGCACCAATTAAAAAATAAGGGGTATCCCATTCAAGACGGAGATGTGGAGGAATTTCTTCTCTCAGAGGATTATTAGTGTGTGGAATTGTCTTCCACAGAGAGCAGTGGAGGCTGGACCATTGAACATATTCAAGGCAAAGTTAGGCAGATTTTTGGTCTACAAGGGAGTCAAGGGCTCTGAGGGTCCAAGCAAGAAGGCGAAGTTTAGGCCAAATCAGACTAGCCAGGGGCTTATTGAATGGTGGAGCAGGCTCAAGCCGAATGGCCTACTCCTGTTCCTGTTTCTTATGACCTAATGACCTCTAACAATACAGCATTTTCTCAGTTCTGCACTGAAGTACAGGCTAAATTATTGCTGGAAAGGCTTGAATCCCATGACCTTCTGACTGAGAGGGCAGCGTCTGATCATTGACTAAAGCCTGAACTATGACATTTGGACATTAATAGCTAACAAAAAAAATTCGAAGAATCATTCTTTTTGAATTATCTACATAATTAAAATAATGTTACTTGCATTGTTATCACTTTTCTCTCAATTAAAAATTCGACATTTCATAATAGCTTAAAAGCAAAGCTGAACTCTCCAGTCTTTTTCCAAAATCAAAGAAACTTCAGCCAACAACAGGTCACAGCAGGTGGGTGGATTGAACCATAGTGGACTTGATTTGGAAAGACTGGCCAACACAGCAGCAGTACAAATATGAGCGGACTTCAGGTTGCTGAGAATGGGTTTATTTTAAAAATGTATAATGGATCTGTTAGCAGCTTGACAGAGTTTGGAAATTTTATATAAAACTTCAGATATATTTTGCAAAATGCCTTTTTACGTTTGTTAACTCTTTGATTTGATACATCTAGTAAATCTCTCATGGGCACCTGATCAAATACTTTTGGCAATCTGAATAAACCACAGCCACTGTGTTTCCATTACTTATCCTTTCTGTAAAGTTGCTGAATCACGGGCAGAATTTTGCCCTTGGTGGGTGGGCAGGCCCCACAGGCTCGGCGTCGGGCGGACAGCCGACATTTTGAGTGGGCAGGCCAATAAAGGCCTGCCCAGCAGCCTGCCCGACTGGAAGCAGCATGCATTTCCTGTGTTGGTCGGGGGTGGGGGGAGGGATACCCCAACTGTCAAAGTGCACACGCACGCGAAAGAGCGCACTGCTCCCTGAGACTAAGACTGAGAAACATTATTAACATGTCCCCCTTATGTAACAATGTCACACGAGATGGGACATGTTAATAAGAAGCACTGAAACTTTATTAAAGTTTTTAAAGATGAACATGAAACCTCATCACGCCATGAGGTTTCATGTTTTATCAAAAGCCCGCTGGGGCTCCTGGCCTGCCTGCCAGTCTTAAGGTTGGACGGGCAGGGTCTTTAATGATCTTAATTATCCTGTCAATGGCCTCAACTGGCCATTGACAGGTCGGCAGTCGGACAGCTGACTTCGCTGTCCGCCCGCCTTCCTAAAAATTTAAATGCACCGGGATGATGTCGGGGTTCCTCCCGACGTCATCCCGCATCATTTTCCCGTCATCGAGCGGGCCCCGTCCCCAAATCGCCGACGGGAAAATTCTGGCCATGATCTGCCTTATAGAAATTCATGCCAACTTGCCCAATTAGCAATCTTTCACTAAATGCTGAGCAATGCCAGCCCAAGTTATAAAACTCGCAGTTTACCTAAAATTGAAGGTAAACTGACTGGTCTATAATTTCCTGGCTTAACCGGTCTCTCTTTTTCTATATGGCATATCATTTGTGATATAAAAAAAAGTACCTTGAACACATAGAGATCAGACAGTAACTGAATTCTGATGGGTAAACACCCAAACAAATTACAGCAGCCTTGGCCAACCCATGGTCTGTGGGCCAGATTGTGACCCCCGGAGCCATTCTATGTTGCTCTTGGAGCCACATTTACAAAATGCCAGTCAGATAGGTTAATTGAAGCTGAAGGTTCTGCAAGGAGCTGCTCCTCCAATCACAAGCCATTCCTCTCCCACATTTGCTGCTGATAGGCTCAATGGCTCCGGGGGCCACAATCTGGTTGGACCAGCCTGATCTTAAAGTACTGAGATAAGTACTGTACAGTAAAGTCCTCTCTGCCAGTTGTGTTGCATTCCTGAAAATCGCTACTTTAAGTGAATCGATTTTATGGGCAGATTTTTACCTTGTTGGGCAGGCCTGGGAGCGGCTGCAAAACCGATGGCCAGCTGTGATTGGGCCCCAACCGCAATTTCACGCTGGCTGGCTAATTAACAGCCAGGCAGCGTGAATCGCGCGCTGGAGTGCTCAGCACAGCCTGGGGGGGAGGGCGAGCGTGGAGGTCAGCGTATGCACACGGGCGTGCTCATTGAAAGCTCCCTGAAGGCACAGAGCTGCTTCAGGGAGCTGATGATTTTGGACATGAAAGATAAAAAATGGAAAATTAAGGAAAACATATCCCCTCATGTGACTCTGTCACGTGAGCAGGGACATGTTAAAATTGAGTTTTAAAAGTTTTCATTTTTATAAAAATCAATGGTCGAAACCTCATCCTGCTCGTGGATGAGATTTTGCAAAAAATGCAAATGCCGCTTGGCCTATTCGCCTGCCCGCCAACCATAAATGAAAAATTCAATTCAATTTGTTGAATAAAGGCCTTAATAGATCTCATAATTGTTGGCAGGGATGCTACCACCTCTCACGCGTATCGCTGACCGAAATATCTCGTGAGTGCACAAACATGCACTGTTTTTCTCCCGTTCGGGTTAGGTGTACACCCGCCTGATGACGGAAAAATTCTGCCCTATGTGAATCATGGTTTTCCATGAATCAATGTTAAAGCTAGAGTTAGGTTCCGCCAGACATTTCTGACCCAGAAAAAAGCAATGGACGGAATTTAGCCCTTGGCTGGTGGGCGGGGCCCGCTGCCATTTTGAGTGGGTGGGCTAATTAAGGCTATGCGCTTCCTGTTCTGGGGGGGGAAGGGATCGCCAACTGTCAAAGTGCGCTCTTTCACACATGCACGCAAAAGAGCACACTGCTCCCTGAGGAAAAGCCCTGTCTCAGGGAGTTTCGTGAAAGGTAAGTAAAGTCAAAAAATAGAGACATTTTAAGATTATTAACACGTCCTCCTCATGTGACAATGTCACACAAGATGGGACATGTTGATGATAAACTCATAAAATTTATTAAATTTTTACAAAACGGTAATGAAACTTCATCCCACCAGTGGGTGAAGTTTCATTAATAATCTACAGGCTACTGGGGCTCCTGGTCTGCCCGCCAACCTTACGGTTGGCTGGGCAGGGCATTTAACTATCTTAAGGAGTCTATCAACGGCCTTAATTGGCCTTGACAGGTCGGCCGGTGGACAGCTAATTTTGCTGTCTGCCCGCCTTCAAGATTTAAATAGCCCGGGATGACGTCAGGGATTCCTCCCGACGTCATCCTGCGTCATTTTCCCCTTGGCAATCAGGCCCCGCCCCCAAATCGCCAAGGGGAAAATCCTGGCCAATGTACAAGTTGAAATACAGTACTATATTTGTGCTGTAATGTGCATTCCTAGCTGAAATAACCTGCAAAATAAAATAAATCACTAAATATAAAAGAAGTCCTGTAAAAATTAAAATTAGATAACACTCACCAGACTCTCTCTCTCTCTTAGGTAGTCCCTCCGGTTCAGAGGCGACTTGCTTCCACTCCAGCTCAATTGGTTAGAGATATTTTACCTCTTCAGGGATGCTTAGAGGTCATCCCTAAAGCGTTTCAGTGGAGGTGGCTCTGATTTAGAGCCTCGATACTGGGCATGTTGGCTTGGGGGTAAACCTGGCTGTTGCACAATAGGGGGTATCCCAAACACTCTAGCGATACTGACTGCTCATTCTCCAGCCTCAGGACATTTTAAAATATCCAATTTCGTTGCTAGGCTGACGGCTTTTCTTGCTTTCTTTGCCGCAGTAGGCACACTACCAGAACTTACTGGGCGTTTCTCACTCATATTTATAAATGATTTAAAAGTATAACCCGCAGCAAAACTCCACAACTTATTAAACTTTGGCTTTGGATGCCTCTGTTTTTTTTTAAAAAGATCATCATTGCCTCATATACCACACTAGTAACAATGGTGTCAACTTGACAGGACCCAGTGTTGCACAAAGGGAGCCGCTGTGCGATGATGCACGAAACTCAATGACACAAGAAAAGAATTTATACCAGAAATCGGAAATTTATACCTAAAACAAACACCACTTTAGAGTGAATCAATTTAAATCAGGACAACTTAAAATGAGAACTTAATGTATGGTAATATTTTGAAAGAATTTAATAGTATTGCATATTGTATTTCTTTTATGTTTAATGATTTATTTTATCTTGCAATTTATTTCAGCTAGGAATGCACCGTGCTGCACGTGAATGGCACAGTATTTAAACTTGTACATTGATTTTTTTCCCCAAAATGTCTGCAGAAACCTAACTCTAGCTCTGAAATTGATTCCTATGGGAATCTATGATTCATTTAAAGTTGTTTCATTGAAAGTTGCAATTTTCACGAAGGCAACCACAACTTTTAAGTGAGGATTTACTGTATAGGAGAGCCTTCCATTGCCCTCCATTGTGGTAATTTTTTACTTATTCTCCTTAGCCTTTCTAATCTTCATTTTTGTAGCTAGAAACATAAAACAGGAGCTGGAGTAGGTCATTTGGCCCTTCGAGCCTGCTTTGCCATTCAATATGATCACGGCTGACCCTCTATCTCAACGCCATACTCCCACTCTCTCCCCATACCTCTTGACGCTTTCTTCAATATTTTTATACATTTATTCCTACTTTCTTTTTCATCATTTGCCTTGTAAGTTCTAAATGCTTCTCTTATTAGTTTCAAATTTGATCTAATATTACAGTCGATCCATGGAACAAGTGTGCATTTTGAACAGCATTGCACTGTACAGAACAATGCACAAAATGTAACAAAAATACAGAATTAAATGACAGAATAGTCTTACAGAGTGACTCCTCTTTCTAACCTTGAACAATGGCATTGAGAGAAATGCTGAAAAAAGAATTAAACCGCAATACTTTTTTCCACTGGCATTGCATATCTCTACAGCTGAATATAATATTCAGCATTTTTTTGATACTACCACTGTCAATAATAAAAAATGGACATGTTCCAAGTTAAGATTTGACTTATTAAAAAGATAACCAACATTCAATTTTTTGTCAAGTTGCAATTTGAATAGGATGCCATTGATTTCACTATACTTGCATAGTATATATTTTGCGCAACTACTTAAAATGTAATGAGAGTCTTCACAAAAGGCAGAGCATACATCTTAATAAGTAGAAACACTACACATGCAAAGACTGCATTTTTTGCTGCTCAGTTAAAAACAAATTTATTTTCTTGTATTTGATGGCTGGGAGGCATTTTAAATATGTTGCCAGATTAACATTTTACAGCTAAATGTGTATCAACAATGAAGCTGATGCACTTAAGCATATTACCTGGTATGAGCTGCATAGCAATGTAAATGGGTTGCCTTTGGGCCTAATGATTTGCTGATCTTAAGTTTTATCACCTTATTTTATGATCAGTCTCTTTGAATAACTTCCAACAACTCTCAGAATCATGGAATCATAGAATGGTTACAGTTGAAAAACACTGCTGATCTCTCCACAATTTCCACATATGCCTCGACTTTCACAATGGAGGTAAAATGCTCAGTTCTGCCATTCCCTAAATATGAATTACAAGCTTGCCCTTTTCATCTTAGCAGCACCTTCCTAGTTTGATAATCCTCTTACTATTAATGAACCTACACTAAGTATTCACTTAACGTTGACTCACTTAACGTTGTTTCACTTTAACCTCGTTTGCCACATGCTTCATCTTCTGAGGCCTGTCTGCTCAATATATAGTTTACACAACTACTTAAAATGTAATGGGAATTTTCATAGAAGGTAAAGCATACATCTTATTAGAAACACTGCACATTGCAAAGACTATTTGCTTTCTGGTGTTTGATGGCTGGGAAGCATTTTAAATACATTGCTAGCTTAACACTTTAGAGTTAAATACGTATCAACAACCAAACTGATGCAATTAAGCATGTTACCTGGTATGAGTTCCATAACAATGTAAATGGGTTGCCTTTGGGTACAGACACCAATCAGTTTGACAATGTTTGGATGATCGTACTGTTTGAGTATCCTGTTTAAAAGTGAAAGATATTTATTCACAGAAAGCTTGTTAAGGATTTGCATGTTTCATGGTACTCCAATACAAACCTGATACAAACACATACCAGAAATTCCAGTAACAGTGAAGATAGAAATGCAAAAAAAAGTTTAAACCAAAAACAAGAGAAAATTGATTTTTGGAACAATCTGACAATCTTACATAAAAAGCACAAGTTTCACACTTCCATGTTTGAGGTAGTGAACCTCAAGGCTGACACTTTTTAACTTTTATATTCTAGATAGGAATTATTTTGTAGTTCTCAATGAGGTTCTCATATGCATCAAAACAGAATACATCTGCAGCTCACCTATGTGAACATTCCATACATTTCTTGCCCAGTAACATTCAATTTAATGATGGCTTTTAAAAGGTGGCATTGCATTTCAGGATTTTTAACTATTTAAGTATTCAGTTTTGATTTATGCTGCAGTCTTACATTCAAGTGAAATTGAGGCTGCAATGGTTTAAAATCCAGCTTGCAGCCAAAGCTGGAAATGGGAGGTGATGTGTAGTCAAATCAAGAAAACTAGCTGTCTGAATATTACCTGTCCTATGACATAAGAATGTAGAAGCTTCCTTGTGAATCATCCCCAGCTTCAGTGTACTGGAATAACACTGAAAACTGCATGAATTAAATTGAAGGAATAGAAAATGAGATTGTGTCAGAATTGGGGCAATCAGGACTGAGGCTAGCAGTGATCAGTAGCAGCCCATGTACTTAATGTGGACGTTATACAATAAGTATTGTATACTGTGCTCAGTGGCTAACAAATTTTGCAAAGTGGGGCTGAAACAGATGCCAAGTCCTATAACATACACAAATACACACAAATACCAGTTTCAGGCATGGATTGTGGATGCCAGCGCAGGAGTTTTTAGCAATATGGCGGGTGAGGCATTTCTGGGATGAAGACATACGTGCACATGCAGCCCAACATATTGGAAGCTTAGGTGCCCAGCTTCCAGCTGTAAAATTGGCATAGTACCAATGAATTTCTAGGCTAGAGAGTCCACAAGCAAAAGGGAGAAGTGGCAGGCTCAACTGGTAGAACTTGTGGCAAACCTCTAAATATGGAAGGAGCCAGGGGTTGCACTACAAAACTTCCCTAAAAAGGGAGGGGAAACAAAAACATGTTTGAGGTCAAATGTTCTGTTGAGAGAGGGCAGCAAGGCCTAGGCAAATTTCCCTTAGCACAACTGATCAGGCCTGAGAAAGGTTTCCTCTGTTTTAGTAACAGAGCTTACCAAAATATAGTTTCAGTGAGCCAAGTATCACATTGTGTTGTTATTTATTCTTCCCTCCATTAGAAGAAGGGACTATAGTTAATTTGAAGCAAGGTGAGGTTTTCTATGACTGTTTCTTAACTTGATGACTGTAAAATATAGCATCTTGGCAATTTATGCCAGCCGCATCTCACTTAATTGCTGACCACTCTATCTTTCACATGAGAAAGCGTGAGGACGATTATGATATTCAGTCCAGATAGCAAATGGGTCTCAATCCCACACCCAGGACTTCATCTAGATATTGAATAATGAAAGCAAACTTCTGATGGTAAGTATGTGGATTCCCATTATGGGAAAGATGCTTCACCTGAGAGAACATCTGTGGCAGATATGAAATTTGTAACCGGTATTACTATTTATTGTTATGCTTCTTACAGCAGTTACCCAGTTTCAAAGATAAACCACGTTGATTTTAACCCAAGGACAGAGTCACCTCATATTATAAGCCCTGATGCAATTATATGTCTTATTCACCCAACCATCTTTGCCACAGACGATGATTTCGAAGTGAAACATGATACAGAAAGGGGAAAGGAAACAAGAATAAATCTTTTTCTCTTCAATATCCAACCTTGTAGAGTTGAAGAAATTTACATGATCTTGTTTCAGCATAACTTTTGATGAATAGGTTCACTCACATTCAAGTTTGTCAGCATGAAGGAAAAGAGAAAATCACTTCCATAAATGTAAATGCAATTTTCTTTTCTGTGCACTTTCAATGTATAAAACCTACCTTGCTTCTGATAAGAACTTAATTTTCAGCTCCTGTGGCAAATCTTCTTTGCATGTTTTTACAGCTACTGGAGTTTTATCTTTGAGTGTTCCCTTGAAAACTTCGCCAAAATTACCCTGAAAAGTATAACATTTAATTTAATCATAAACAGATACCTATTTGATTAAACAATCCTGGTAAAGCAAATACGGGAGGACATTTTTCTGACTGTAATTTTTCTTGTGAGAATGTATTCTTAATTCCTGTGTGCTTTCATCCCAATGTTTAAAATGCTCAAAGGAATCTTGTATAACCACGTCAGGTATCCAAATCCAGGTTTACAATAGTGTCAGTTCAAAAATATATCCCACAAATGTCAATATCAGAAAGATTCTGGTTGCTGAAATATAATTTTGATATTACAGAGAAAAATAATTTTTGTCGAAGCTTTTCATCTTGCAAATATCAGGAAAATTCGCAAGAAAATGCCCGTGTCAGGAGACAAAAATAAATTTATACTCTATGAGAAGAGAGTGCTGATTGGTAGGCAAGTGGAATCTGACTGGTAGAGGCTTCGCCATGGAGAATGCACCAGTTGATGAAAACTGACAGTTAACTGCCAAACATTATTTGAAATTTAAACCAAGCAGCTCAACTCTGATTCCTCAGGGCAATGTCTTGACCAATGAACCAGGGAATGGCTGTCACTTATTTTGTTTAGCTGAAACAGACACAGTATATGTACATATTCTTTCTGTCTGCAAAGAACAGAGCCCTGTGTACATACATACGTAGCTTACAGTACACGCAAATGCGCCAAACTGCGAGCCCGAATGACAATCTTAAATTAGTTGTCAGCGTAATTCTGAGCACACTGAGGATTATTTGGCAAATGTTGTCCAATCACAAGATCACATCTAATGTTGGACTCTGTTTTGAATTTTGCAAGCACGGACTGTTTGGGTACAGTCCGTATCTTGCCTTTTGTGAGCAGCAGCTTAGACATGCTGTTTAACATGATCCACCAGTCTTTGGGCCATATGGTCTACATACCTAGCATCACATTGGCACTGAAATTCAAATACCACATTACTCAATTGTGTGAAACTATCTTTAGGCTTGACAGCAGCATTTTGTTAGTGGCGAATACCACTCACATTGCTATTGCATAGTAGCAATGTGAAACAGCTAGCTTCACCTGTTATTCAAATTTTTGAGGTACTTTGTCCTTCCAGGGTAATCTGAGGTAGACTGGGCACATTTCAGGGCCGAAAGCGACAGTCTTCGGCCCGTTCATGAGTTTGCGCAATATACAGTGCAAAATGATCTGATCAGGGTAGCCGTTATCCCACAGGATGGCTTTGATGCGCCCTATTTCCTCACCAAACTTGCATGGTGAGCAAATGGCTCAGGCCCTATTTATGGGGTTGCCGATAAGGCCAATCTTATAATGTGTGGAACTGTAATAATCCAAACACGCATATAGACCAGTGGTTTGTGGTAGGCCATGGTAGAGAACCCCCTGGAAGATTTCTCAACTAGTACATTGACTGCTTCATTTCAAAGGTGAATTTGAGCACAGGGTGGAGCCCATTAAGACATGTAAGGAAATTATTACATGCAGCTGCAGGTTTAAAAATAACAAAAGTATCAACCACATGTTGGAAATATGCAAGGGGTGGAGGTTAGGTGTCATTCCATCAAAGACACGTTTCTCACGGAACCCAATAAAGATGTTTGCGAGAGCTGGGCCAAGAAGGGATGCCATGGCAGCACCATCTATTTCGGCATACATGGTATTATTAAAGCTGAACTCAACTGCGCGAGTTGCCAAGTTTATAAGCTCAGTGAATACTGATTCACGCAATGGTGATGGATCTAGATTGCCATGATATAATGCTGCAGCACAAATATCTATGGCTGCCTTCAGTGGAACATTGGTGAATAAGCTGGCAATATCAAATGAGCACATGGACACAGCATTGCTATCGATATGCAAATCTTGTATGGTCTTCACAAGTGAAAGAATCCTTCACCCGTGTATCTGGAAAACTTGCTCAAAACTGGTTGTAATAAAGTCCTGTCCTTTGAAGACAGAAAGAACAAGTACACACATTGTGCTGTTTCAGCTAAACAAAATAAGCGACAGCCATTCACTGGTTCATTCTCCAGGGTAATGTCTTGACCAATCAGAGTCAAGCGGCCTGCTTTAAATTTCAAACAATGTTTGGCAGTTAACTGTCAGTCACCATAAACTGGTGCATTCTCCATGGCAATGCCTCTATCAATCAGAGTCCACCTGCCAACCAATCAGCACTCTCTTCTCAGGCAGTCTAAATTTGTTGATTCCTGTGACATTGGGGCAATTCACAAGAAAATGCCTGAGTGCAAGAAGAAAAGCTTCAACAAAAAAAGTCTCTTTTTTCAGCAATACTCATGTTCTGTCCTACCAAACGACTAACTTTAATGCTATGAAGTTGTAAGTAGTAGTACAACAGATGGTATGTAAATTGAAGTATTACGGGGTAAAATTACATTATTAATTTAACAGATAAATTAACAATGTACCATAACCATTAACTTATTTTTGCTAATCTGGAATTTATAGGTGAAATTTTCCTAAATCTTCACCCAGAAACAATGAATATTGGGTTAGAGCAACTGCCTAAAAAGGAAGCTGATTTTCTTCCTTATAGCTAAGTTCCTTGACAGGCATGCACTCTGACCCACAAAATTTCCCAATATTCACTGTGCCTTGGTGAGGGAAAAAAGGCAAATATTCTAAGAAACCTTTATTCAAATTCATACACGAGATGTGGGCTTCACTGGCTGGGCCAGCATTTATTGCCCATCCCTAGTTGCCCTTGAGAAGGTGGTGGTGTGCTGCCTTCTTGAACCGCTGCAGTCCATGTGGTGTAGGTACACCCACAGTGCTGTTTGGGAGTTCCAGGAGTTTGACCCAGCGACAGTGAAGGAACGGCAATATATTTCCAAGTCAGGATGGTGAGTGACTGGAAGGGGACCTTAGAGGTGGTGGTGTTCCCAACTATCTGCTGCCCTTGTCCTTCTAGATAGTAGTGGCCAGGGGTTTGGAAGGTGCTGTCTAAGGAGCCTTGAATTCCTGCAGTGCATCTTGTAGATGGTACACACTGCTGCTACTGTGTGTTGGCAGCGGAGGGAGTAAATGTTTGTGAATGTGATGCCAACCAAATGGGCTGCTCTGTCCTGGATGGTGTCAAGCTTGAGTGTTGTGGGAGCTGCACTCATCCAGGCAAGTGGGGAATATTCCATCACACTCCTAACTTGTGCCTGACTGAACCTTAGAAACTACTTTGAAAAATAAATAAGGATGCTGCCATCATTTCTTGCTGATAAAAACCTTTTTTTATGAAGTTACCTATTACTCAGCATGCTTGTAGAAGTGGTAGATATTACAATACGGGCTGAGTGAATCTGAAATCTTACACGATTTAGAATAAAAGTAGGGGATGAAAAAAAGCCTTTTTAGTCAAATGAATCTGGTCCTTCCCCTTACTATGTACAACCTTCACTGTTCCGAACTTAATCCCTTGAGAATGGAAATGAGCTTCCATTGTTACGTGGATGAGAAATCAGCAAAGAAACACAAGCAGCAGGCTCCAAACTAAATGTACACTGCCCTTGTCCTGCAACATGCAACCTGGATTCCACATATTGGCAAGGATGGTTGGTATTTGAATATTCTTTATAAACAGAATGACCATCAGAGCCTCGGATTTGAAGAATGTCTGATCATGCATTTCCTGATGGAGAACCAGTATTGTAATTGCTTGCTGAAAATAAACACTGCAGATGCTGGAAATCTGAAATAAGAACAGAATATGCTGGAAATGCTCACCAGGTCAGGAAAAGAAAGAAACATAATTCACATTTCAGCTCCATTACCTTACTTCAGAACTGGGGACAAGGAGAGAAAGGGATAAAAAGTGAAAGGATATCAACTTGAAACACTGGGTGAAATTTGATCAGTGATGCTGGTGCCAACGGTGCACCCAGAAGTGGCAACGATGCTTGGAGCAGAAGCAGCTGGCCAAAAGTGACATGGCGGTTGACCAATTAAAGCTCTTCATGTGCGGGACCCGTTGAATCATGGGAAAGCAGATGGGCCAGATGGTGGAAAACATGTGGGCCGGATGGTGGAAAACATGTGGGCCGGATGGTGGAAAACATGGATACGGCTGTTGACTTCACATGGTCTAGTGCCATTTTCAACTGCCAGTCAGACCTGACTGCAGTGATTTCTGTGCATCTGTCTGGCATTTGGAAAGTACATATCAGCCTTAATGCACATAATTGCATCAGCCTTCAGTTGTAAAGCAAAAGCTTTTGAAAGGCTGAGGCACAAAAAACATTACAGTCAGTTTCTGAAGGCAGATGAGAAAGTTGGACAGGTTGGACCTGCATCAAGTGCGGTTTAGAAGAATGAAAGGTGATCTTATTGAAACATGCAAGATCCTGATGGGACAAAGTGGATGCTGAAAGGATACTTCCCCTTGTGGGAGAGACCAGAACTAAGGGACACAGGTCAAAAATATGGGGTCCCCCATTTAAGACAGAGGTAAGGAGGAATTTTTTTTCTCTCAGAGGTTCAGGAGTCTGTGGAACTCTCTTCCCCAGAGAGCAGTAGAGACAAGGCCATTGAATGTTTTTAAGACAGAGGTGGATAAATCCCTGAGTTCAGGATAGTGGCATTGAGGCCACAATCAGATTAACCATGATCTTATTGAAAGGTGATGCTGGCTCAAGGAGCCAAATGGCCTTCTCCTGTTCCTAATTCCTATGTTTGTATAAGAATCATAAAACTTGGGAATGGCAAAGATCTCAAAAAGAATGGCCCCACGTTGCAGCAATGCCTCCTTGCAAGTTCTACTTCAGGCAGCCCAGAAATGGTGCAACATGTTGTTTCCAGCAGATGGAAAGAAGAGGCTGTCATGCATCACCAAGGAACCCTGGTGGAAGATGGCAGCAGAGGTTAGAAGCTGTGATCCTAACCCTTCGGACATAAATGAGGTGTGCAACACATATGAATGGGAGAAGTGATTGCCAAGATTTTTAAACTAATTGTTTGTGTTTCTTCATGCAGGTGTCAGGACCCCAAAAGGACATGTAGCTGCCTCAGCTGAAGCCCTGCATTCAACCTCTGGGAGAAGAACGCAGTGTCACAATTTTCCCCTGGATTATCGCCAGTGCGGATACCTCTACCTCAGTGTGAAAGTGTTCACGATATAGCTCTGGATCACAAGCTGGTGAGCACATAATTGACACGCAGAAGCAACTGACAGAGGCTTTGATAGTTGAGTCATAACAGTCGAGGGTCGTGACAGTCAGATGATTGCTGGAGGCCAGGACCTTGCAGAACCCCAAGCTGATGACGGGCCTCTGGTGTCAGCCACAATGAACCAGCCGAAATTGCAGCGAAGAACATGGGAGCATTTTGGCGGAACTGCCAGAGGCAGGATGATGGAGGAGTCCATTGAGACCATGTGTTCTGCTATGTCTCAGGTGTTTGAGTGCATGGCTTCCTCCATTGGCAACTGACATGGAAAGCTAGATCCAGCAGATCACTCGGTGGCTGCTGTATATGCACTCAGATCTGAATACCATCGCTTTGACCATGAGCTCAATGTAGCAGTAGCTAGGCAAAAGGGGATGTTGAGTCTAGAGTCCCATCCAAGTCAATGTCTTACTCTGATATACAGGCAGGTGCCATCACATACCAAGTGGATGGAGAAACTGCGAACTGAAATCTGAAGGCTTCTTGCATGGTGTTCCCTAGTTGGACAGTTGCATCTTTTCCCCCTCTGCCAGTGACCTGACTGCTTCCAGTCGATGATATCACAAAGGAGGCGTCTGCTCTGATAAGAGAGTCCATCAGCATATGTGACGACCTTCAAGGCCTCAGGGACCCAGAAGACAGCTGCCAAGGTGATCTCAGCATGTCTAGCAGCTTGGCTCCTGCTCAGCTGCAGATGCAGAGGCTGCACCTCATCATAGAAATCAAAAACAATTTTGGAGGATCACTTAGTTGCACCATTTTGGCAAGGATGTTTATGCCTTTAATGTTAGTGTTTAGCTACAGAGCGTAATTAAGTTATGATGGATGTTATCTTTCTGTGTTATTCATTTTCTTCTGGCCTCTAAATGGAGATGACAGATCGTGTCCCTTTAAGTATATGCCTATGGTGGTAATGTTGCTGTATGGCCATCTTCATGGGCATGAGCATGGAGAGACTGATGAAATCTTAGGATATGTCAGGGAAACATTACCAGTGGCTGTTCTATGTGTGACATTTCAGGAACCTCATGAACGAAGGAATCATTTGTGAATAAGGTTTTCATGAATTTCCTTAGCACGAGTCTCCAGGGCTCTGACTTCAGGCTTAAGGTGCCTCATGATGTCATCCTGCTTCCTCAGCCAGGAGGAACTCGTTAGAGGCAGAGTCAGACCCTACACTTCGTCTGGATGCAAGGCCTCCAACCCTTGTTGCACGAGATTGTAAAAAGCGCAACTAAAAACAATGATACTGGAGACTCTCACTGGCTCAAACTGCAGAGCTCCAGCTGAATGGTCCAAGAATCTGATTTTGATAAGGCCTCTTGTCTGCTCTCTGGTGACTTGGATTGGGCCATTGCAGGGATTGTGTTGTGCCTCAGCTTCCTCATCCTCATAGGTGGTAACAGCTATGTTTTGAGAGGGTACCTCATCAAGGATCATGGAGCCACGTGGGAGGCTCGAACTACTGTGGCAGTTGGGAATGCTGGGGCACAAATGTATCATGACTGCATCCCAGGAAACAGGCACACATCTGCAGATGCACTTCCTATGGTCGCATGTCAACTGAACGTTAATTGAATAGACTCCCTTCCTGATGATGAAGGGTGCAAGCTGGTCTGATGGAACTTTGATGATCACATGTGTGCAATCTATAACGCCCTGCACTTGTGGGAAGCCTGCAATGGTCCCAAAGCAAAACTGATAGCCTAAAAACCTATCTGGATCAGTTCAGGATCACACAAACTTTCCAGCCCTTTTAAACAGGCATTGGTGACTTCCTGATGCAACGATGTGTGGATGCCTGTGATATCCTGCACAAATTCCTGGTGCATCCGTGAAAAGATCCGGAGGCATAAAAATTTGATACTGCAGTGATCTCTAGGGCTACTGGAAATGGGTGCCCACGCAAACCCATCGGTGCTAGGTTGACCTGCAGCAGAGCCTGGTGAGGGATTTCATTTTTTCACAGGATGTTGGTGTTGCTGGCTAGGCCAGCATTATTGCCCATCCCTGAATGCCCTTGAGAACGTGGTGGTGAGTTGCCTTCATGAACCACTGCAGTCCACATAGTGTAGGTACACCCACTGTGCTGTTAGGGAGGGAGTTCCAGGATTTTGACCCAGTGATAATGAAGGAACAGTGGTATAATTCCAAATCAGAATGGTGTGTGACTTGGAGGAGAACTTGCAGATGATAAGACCAAAAGACATAGTTGCAGAAGTAGGTCATTTGGCCCATCAAGTCTGCTCCACCATTCAATGAAATCATGGCTGATTTGATAATCCTCAACTGCACTTTCCTGCCTTTTCCCCATAACCTTTGATTCCCTTACTGATTAAAAATCTGTCTTTCTCAACCTTGGATATACTTAACGACCCAGCCTCAACAGCCCTCTGCGATAAAGAATTCCACAGATTGACTACCCTCTTGAGAGAAGAAATTCCTCCTCATCTCTGTCTTAAGTGGGCACCCCCTTACTCTGAGATTATGTCCTCTGGTCCAAGAGTCTCCCAAAAGGGAAAACAACCTCTCAGTCTACCCTGTCAAGCCCCCTAACAATCTTATATGTTTCAATAAGGTCGCATCTCATTCTTCTAAGCACAGGCCCAACCAAATCAATCACTTCTCATAAGAAAATTCCTCCATACCCAGGGTCAGCCTAGTGAACCTTCTCTGGACTGCCTCCAATGCCAGTATATCTCTCTTTAGATAAAGGGACTAAAACTGTTCACAGTATTCTTGGTGTGGGGTCTAACAAGTGCCTTGTATAATTTTAGCAAGACTTCCCTATTTTTATATTGAAATAAAGGTCAACATTCCATTTGCCTTCCCTATTACCTGTTGAACTTGTATGCTAACTTTTTAGGATTCGTGCATGAGGACCCCCAAATTCCTCTGTGCTGCAGCTTTCTGCAGTCTTTCTCCATTTAAATAATATTCAGCTCTTATATTTTTCCTGCCAAAGTACATAACCTCACATTTTCCCACATTATATTCCATCAACCAGGTTTTCGCCCACTCATTTAACCTGTCCATATCATATGTAGACTCCTTGTGTCATCCTCATCACTTGCCTTCCCACCTATTTTTGTGTCATCCGCAAACTTGGTGATAGTACATTCACGTGATTAATATATATTGTAAATAATTGTGGCCCCAGCACTGACCCCTGTGGCACTCCACTTGTTACAGGTTGCCATCCTGAAAATACCCTCCTTATCCCAAACCCCTATCTTCTATTAGTTAGACAATCCTAAATCCATTTTAATATACTACCCCCAACACCATGGGCTTTTATCTTAAATAGCCTTATGTGTGATAGCTTATCAAACAGCTTTTGGAAATCCTAATATATTACATCTACTGTTTCCTCTTTATCTATCCTGCCTGTTACTTCCTCAGAGTTCTAATGAATTTGTCAGGCATAATTTCCTCTTCATGAAGCCATGCTGACTCTGCTTGATTATATTATGCATTTCCAAATGATCTGCTAATACATCCTTTACAGTATACTCTAACGAACGTGATGGTGTTCCCATGCATCTGCTGCGCTTGTGCTTCTAGGTGGTCGAGGTCCCGGTTTTGGAAGGTGCTGTAGAAGGAGCCTTGGTGAGTTACTGCAGTGCATCCTGTAGATGGTACACACTGCTACCACTCTGACTCAGTGATGGAGGGAGTGAATGTTTAAGATTGTAGATGGGGTGCTAATGAAGTGGCTGCTTTATCCTGCTATTGGAGCTGCACTAATCCAGACAAGTGGGCAGTACTGCATCACATTTCTGATTTGTGCCATGTAGATGCTGGAAAGGTTTTGAGAGTCAGGAGGTGATTTAATTGCCACAGAATTCTTAGCCCCTGCCCTGCTCTTGTAGCCACAGTATTTATGTGACTGGTCCAGTTAATTTTTTGGTCAATGGTAATGCACAGAATGTTGATAACGATGGATTCAGCGTTGGTCATGCCATTGAATGTCATGGGGAGATGATATGATTCTCTCTTACTGGAGATGGTCATTGCCTGACACTTGTTTGCTACTTATCATCCCAAGCTTGAATGTTCTTCTGGTCTTGCTGCAGACGGACACAGACTGCTTCAGTATCTAAGGAATTGCAAATGGTACTGAACATTGTGCAATCAACGACGAACATCCCCACTTCTGACCTTATGATGGAGGGAAGGTCATTGAAGAAGCAGCTAAGACAGTTGGGCTGAGGACACTACCCTGAGGAACTCCTGCAGCGATGTCCTGGAACTGAGACGATTGACGCCAAGAACCGTAACCATCTTCCTTTGTGCTAGGTATGACTCCAACCAGTCAAGAGCTTTCCCCCTCTGATTCCCACTGACTTTAGTTTTCCCAGGGTTTGATGCCACATTCGGTCAAATGCTGCTTTGATGTTAAGTCATTCTTACTAATTTTCTGGGCGAGGATGCTCCCAGATCCCTTTTGATGAATAGCATACCCACTTCTTATATGGCCCCTACACCACGAATAGGAAAATTATCAGCAGATACAAGTAATATACACAACTACACAAAGCATAATCTGGCATGATACTTAGACAATCATCAGCACTGTCCTCACCTTCAGGTATAATTATTTTTTGACAACGAGCGCAGGATATCTCTTGAAGACCTTCTGGATAAACTAGGAAATTCTTCTTTTCCTTCCTTATTTTTTATTTTAATTGCAAAATTTACCACAGGATTAATCAGGAAGTGACCTTACAACCACTGTGTCAAAGGGAACACTGCTACCAACTAAGCCAAAGTAGCAGCCAAATTATGATGGGCTGAACCATTTCCAAATATCTGATGCACAGAAAATGGCTGAAACAGGATTGCCCTGAAGGAGAACAACTGACTGCAAACCAAAGAATTTAGGCAAGCTCCCACAGAAACATGTCAATGTTTTGGCCATGGCACTCTCTCACAGAAACATGGCAATGTCTTGCTCATGGTGCTCTTCCCCTGGAATATGCCAATATCTCAGCCTCACTCTCTCCCACAGGAACCTGGCAATGTCTCGCCATGGCACTCTTCCACAAGAACAAGGCAAAGTCTCTCTCAGGATTATTGCCAGCACTAAATCTTATTACAGAGCATTCGGAATTTCTTTGCTGACTCAATATATTGGTATATCAATAAGGAGAAATATCTACTAGGAATGGGGTTTCATCATATGAAAGGAATGAAAAATCAGAAAGGAGACAACACAAACTGTTACATATAGTTTAATAAGTTATATGATATATCTAAAATAAGAAAAGGCTAGCAGGTCCCAAAAGCACAAACACAAAATTCTGCCAGAATTATTCTCACGCCTCCCCGATAAATTCTGTGAGAGGCAAATGAATGGCCAATTCAGAAACTGTGTGTCAAAACTCCCTTTCTGTCCTAATGCAACTTCTCAGTCTTCTGGGGGAAGTAATTTAGGAACAAATGAGGGAGGAGTGAGTGCAGGCCACAGTATTGCTGAGATGCCAGTGGAGCACTGCTGCTGATTCACACTGTTCTTCATTTATCTGTATGTTAATGTGACTTTGCAGTGTACAGCCAAACCCTTTGTAACCAAATATCTTTGTCTTGCGCACGTACATTCCTTGAATCTCATACTTAACAAATACTTAATGAGATGTGCCTTGGCGCAAAAAGTTAAGTCGCTTTGGTTTATAGTAGGGTGGAAATACAGAATCGTTCCATCAGTTTTATTTATTTCCACTAATTTGTGTAATCATATAAAAATAATAAACACACTATCCCACACTGCCTCACGAGATCATCTTGTTTGACTTAAAACTAATTTCTTAACTCCACTCTTCTGTACCTCTTGTGCTCCTTACAGTGCTTAGTGATCTGTCCACTTCCCTGCCACTAACTTTAAAATGTCCTCTTCACTTTCAGATTTTAGCCAAACTGTCTCAAAGAACAAAGGACAAAGTTGCCAATGATCATTGTTGCATTTAAATGAATAGAGCTTTGGAAAAAGCATGGAGTGTAAATGATCACTGGAATGCCAACTTATCTTGGTCTCCAGGATGCTGGTCTGAAACCTAATTTACATTTGTCAGCCCTGCATCCTGTGATTTTAACCTCTTAAGAGCCATGGTTAGCTCTGTAGCAGCTGTGATAACATAATAAACAAAGGTCTGAAATCCTGAAATGTTAACAGGTATTTTTGCAGTATTTTCCATTTTTAAACAAGAAGCCCATTCTATTTATTTCCATTGTGCAAATTTTTTACTTTCATGATGCTAACCTTTCTCTGATTAATATCTTTTTTAAAAGCATTTTGTTTCAAAAAAAGGTGAAATTTGCAACTTTTTTTTCAACACTATGATAACAAATACTCTGATTGCTGTGAGAATACACTGCACCATACTGTATGGCAGGTAGTATCTTGATTTGCAATTTTCAGCTCTGCCAATTCTTGATAGTTCCACAATTAAAGAGATTCTAATCAGTTTTTGCACAGGCATAGAAGAGAAACTTTGGGGAATGCTGAAGTCACGCCAGCATTGCTCATGTGTATTTCCAGGTGGCCTACTACAGAGCAGCACAAGCAGTGGACTGGAAGCAAGTTGCCTGACTGCTTATCCGCCACTTTGGTTTGGGTACAGTTTTCAACAAGCTAAAATAGACATTTAAAAATTTAAAACTAAATTTTATTAATCAGAACAAGACCAAAGCACTAAGAAACTGCACAGTTGAAAGAATAAATGGAAAATTGTTACCTAGTGATATGATATACATACACCACTGCAAACATTTACTAGTTAACTAAAAAAAATTTAGAGCCTTTTCTTACTTACTTTGCCCAGTAATTCTCCAAGTGTTACATCTTCATGATTGAGAACCCATTTCTTGTCCTACGCCAAAGTTAACAAAAAAGTGCATTAACAATCTGCATACTTTTACTTCAAGCACATGTTTACTACCCAGTGTAGAAAGGCATTAAATGTCATGGTGTAAAATTCAAATTTTATCACAAGTTAATTGGAGGGCATTTCAGGAAACATTATGTTGCAATTGTTATGGCACAGGCGATGATAAATGCTGAGTTGTTCAAATCCCAAAGGGAAACTTGAAACAACTGCCACAATTTGTTTTGCAATTTGTAAAAATTTCGAGATGAGTGCCCTGAATTCAGTAGTAATAAAACCACCAAGTCTTATAGGATTTTACAAAACTAGATTAAACATTTATTAATAAGAGAAATGATTTTTAAACACATACATAGATCTACAAATTGCTACTATGATAACTTGTAAATCCCCTACTTGGGAATCCCCAACTGTCAAAGAGCACACTGCTCCCTGAGGCAAAGCCCTGTCTCAGGGAGTTTACTGACAGGTAAGAAGAGTAAAAAAACAGAGAAATATTAAAATTATTAACATGTCCCCCTCATGTGATGATAATACACGAGATGGGACATGTTAATAAGAAACACAAAGTTTTACATTTTTAAAAAACGGACATGAAACTTCATCCCGCCAGTGGATGAAGTTTCATGAGTAATCTGGGGCCCGCTGGGGCTCCTGGCCTGCCCGCCAGCCTTAAGGTTGGACAGGCAGGTATTTAATTATCTTAACTAGCCTGTCAATGGCCTCAATTGGCCATTGACAGGTCAGCGGGTGGACAGCTGATTTCGCTGTCTGCCAGCCTTCCTAAAAACTTAAATGGTCCAGGATGACGTCGGGGTTTCCACCCAACGTCATCCCGTGTCATTTTCCCCTCGACGATTTGGAAGTTTCATGAATAATCTGGAGCCCACTGGGGCTCCTGGCCTGCCCACCAGCCTTAAGCTTGGACAGGCAGGGTCTTTAACAAGGTTAATTAGCCTGTCAATATCCTTAATTGGCCATTGACAGATCAGCGGGCGGACAGCTGAATTTGCTGTCTGCCCGCCTTCCTGAGGATTCAAATGGACCGGGATGACGTCAGGGGTTCCTCCCGACGTCATCCCATATCATTTTCTCCTCGGTGAGCGGGCCCCGCCCCCAAATTGCTGAGGGGAAAATCCTTCAGCCAGTTACACTTTCATTAAGGCAACAGTAAGACACATTTTTAAAAGACCCAGGCAAAGAAACATGATACCCTGAACCAGTCAAATTCAAAGTGAGATAAAAGCAAAATACTATGCATGCTAGAAATCTGAAAGAAAAACAGAAAATGCTGGAAAAATTCAGCAGGTCTGACAGCATCTATGGAGAAAAAAACAGAGTTGACGTTTCGAGTTCGTATGACCCTTCTTCAAAGTGGGTTTTCTCAACTTCAGTTCTTTGATAACAGCAGCTTGAGGCATAGATGCTGAAGGTTTTTCACACTTGTTAGATCTTAAAAATGCCCACCCTTACACACAGCCTTCGCTCTTTTACACATACTTTCCCCTTTGAACGCAAATTCCCTTGTTTCACTATGTCTTTGGACTTCATCTTTCTGATAATAAAAATCTCTCATAGCATTAAGTTTTACCAGTAATCTTTGGGAAAAACAAATACACTGTTTCTAAACTTCACCTAGCCAGGTGACACATTTCACTCCCTCTTTTGAAAACAATCTAGTCTGTTTATTTACTTCTTTGTTTACCAACTTAACATTTCAACCCTGGCTTCTCTTCTAAAACATGAAAGCCTTCAGGCCAGCTGCCTTTAATCCAATTAAGTCACATACACACACGTACACACACAGGCACAGATACCATTATTTTACAATAAATTCCAATAACATAGAGAAAAATATTTTCCTGGCACAATGTAATTTTATATGTGGCATAACAAATATGAAATATTTTCACATTTCAGAAATGTGACATTTTGTGGAACAATTTTTCTATTGAAAATCTACTTGTAAAAATGCTACAAGTATAAATCTACATTCTGCAAACCTAATTAGCAATTGTGATATCACAACAGCATTGAAACCAGACTGCAAACTATGAAAAGGATGTAGCATATGATTAAATCTTTTACACAACTTTGCCAGATTCATTTTTAATGTATGGCATGAACAAAAAGGGCATTTAGCATGTTCCATTAGGTATGATTTATACTGTGTTCTTGGCGCTAACCACACTCAAGTTTATCACTTCAGGTAAAAAGATCGCCCTGTCGCCATAGTAATCACAATACCAAGCTGGGACTATCACATACATAAAAGCCCATGCCATGTATTCACTGCAATTAAACATTTTTAAATGGTGAACTACTATCCGTTGGGTTGCAGAAATGGCTTTAAGTGTGCAATACCAAACATAAATGCCACAGGAGTCACCTCTGCAGTTTACAGGTAAGAAGTTTAACAAACTAAAAATTTCAAGCTAATATTTGCCCGTAACTTCCGGTGAAGTGGCAACTGAGTCGGATTACCATTCTGCTCCTATTTTCTTAGCTTGAAATCCTGCTGCTCCTATCTCACCTGACCTTGCAACTCAGGCCAGGTGAGGTCACTCCAGCACGGCAGGTTGCTGTGGCCGATTGTCAAGTCCAAGAGAGTCAAAGATAAGTAAACCACACCTCCTTTTTTACTGCACTAGCTACCATAAACCAGGTATGTTTAAAGGTCCAACCACATTGACAAGCCAGAAAGAAGGTAAGTATAAAGAGTACGGATTGGTGGGGTGTGGGGGTGGTATGGTTGGGTTGAACACAGGGGAGGGGGTCAGGGTGGTTTCAGACCAGCTGGTGGGTGTCAGGTCGGGCTGGGCCAAGTGGGGAGGGGTGGAGTGTCGGGCTGGGCCAAGGAAGGATGGGGTAGTCCCTTGAGGGGTCGGGTGTTGTCGGCGGTTAGTGGGGCAATGGGGAGAGTCCAGTGGGGGTGGGGGTGTCAGTCGTATAGTTACCCAAAAACTAGAAATGGTCTTAATTCTTCTAAGATTTTCTGGGTAACTATTGCTGTATGACAGTTGGAACCATCCCAAGTTTGCGGTTTAAATCATGTTATCAGATGGTTCCCAGTGCATTGAAAATTTCCCGAGGGAAGTTTGAACTTACTGGGCAATTGCTGTGCAACCCTCACCTGGGAACTTGCAGGGTGTGGGGGGGCCGGGGTGGGGGGTTGGTGAGGGGGTTCCTCAGTGCATCTTTGGGGTTCCCCTTACCACCTTCCCAGGCACACTGGCCCAAAGCAAAGAAGTTACGGGTCAATATATACCCTAAAATTTGCACTTTATTTTCAAATCAAACAATAATTTAAGCCACTCATTATTGATACGATTCAGGATACTATTGCAAAGTCCACCCTGTTATGTGTTGATACCAGTCACTATTGATGACCAACTACTAATAAATAGTTGGCAACTGTTAAACTTCTCAAACTAAAAATATAACCATTAATTATGCATATAATACATCAATACATTTAATTTTCTGTTTTACTTGAGAGCCTTTGTATTTGAAAATAACAGCAATTTTATTGTCCATGTCCAAATGTACTTTTCATTAAACCTACTGCCATTCATTGTCTTCAGAAAATATGTAAGTATTTTACTTTCAAAGAAGCTGAATTGAACTTGAAATAATAAGCAATTAAGTCAGAAATTGACTGCCCTTCAGAGTTGTAAAAATTGCTCACACTTCCAAGGAGGGATATGGGAGTCTCAAAAGTTGGGAAAATGTTTTAATCACGTTTTTGGATAGATAAAAAGGTTGGAATAAATAATTTGAATTACACTGGCTAGAGATAAAAGACAATTAGAATACAAGAGTGAATAGGAAAAATGAGAGAAGGCAGCAAAAACAGAAGTAGGGTTTTCCCCGCTTTTATTTCAAAGTATATTTTAGCAGACTAGGATTGATGTTGCAATAATACATCTCTTCTTGCTACTTTGGTAATTTTGTTAATGAAATAATAGTGTCACAATATGAGTGCCAGAAAGTTTTTTTTAAAATGACCTCCTCTGTATTTCCCTGAAGTTGTTAGAATTGTACTTATGGCTAAAGTATACTTTATATTGAATGTTTAGATTCATGATGCAAGAACCAATGTTTACATATTGATTTAATTTAAATGCAAGATGGGACCACCCCACTGGTCGCAAAATGACTTACTTTAAAAAAGACCACTCCACAGCAATAATACATTACAGGTGGCCTTAATAGGCTGAGGGTTAGCCTTTAGCCCCTCAGGAGAAGCAAGTTCTGCCCTTGAGAACTGCCAACAATCTGATTGGCTGGCAGCTTTTGCAGTCCCAACAATGCCATGAGGAGAATAATGGGCTCTGCTGGGACTGAAAGACGGCCCAAGGAAGAAGTGTCATGGACACTGGAGACAGCTAAGTTGCCCTTTTTCGGTTGAGAGAGATCGGGCACCAGAGGGAGGAGGACGAGGAGATGGGGGCGAGAGTTTTGGAGTCCAGACAGGGAGTCACAAAGGGGGGCGGTACGATCTTAGGCGTGGGTTTCCCCGATAAGCACAGGGCATTTCCCCCAAAGAATGTACCTCCCTTTCCTTCCCACCATTTCATCAGCTTGGGTGAAAAACAGCCTTCCCACTCTCGGCCACCTTAAGTGGCCATTTAAGGCCAGTATTATGGGGACCGTGTCAGGGGTGGGCGAGAAGGCACTGGGCTAGCCACCCGACATATTTTATGTGCCTCCTTAATAAAAAAAAAGCCCGCAGCAACCGTAAAATTTAGCCCCACAGTCAACTGAGTATGTGCCAGAGGACAAGTGGCCAATGTAACACTTATTTTTGAAAAGGGAAACAGAAAATCCAGGTAATTGCAGAGTTACGTTAGCTGTGGTGGGGAAAATTTTGGAATATTTAATTGAAGATGAAATTAACAAAGGTCTAGCTGAATAGAAGCAGATGACATGAATTTCAAAAAGGAAGATCATGCCTGACAAGCCTGATAAATGTTCTTTGAGCAAGTGTCAGATATGGTGGACCAAGAAGTTTGGTAGATCTGGTTTATGTGAACTTTGACAAGGTAAAACACAATGGGATATTTGGTAAGATTAACAATTTCAAAATGAAGAAGAGGGTAGCAAAGTGGATTGCAATTGGTTCAAAGGGAAGAAACAAAGTGTAGGAGTTAAGCACAGAGTGGAACCAATTGGGTAGCAGTATCCTACAGGGTTCTATTCTGGGACTGCTTCTGTTTACTATTTACATCATTGAGTTGGACATAGGAAGGGAGGGAGTGTCATCCAAGTTTACACACATGACTAATAAGAGGCACAGTAAATAACTTGAAGGCAAAGGAAAATTAATAAATTATGAATGAACAAAAATTGACATTAATGGAATTAAATGTCAGTAAATGAGGTAGTACATTTTGATGTTAAAAGAAAGGAAACATTATATTTTGAATGGAAGGGTGGGTGATATGGAAGAGCAGAGGAGTTTAATTTTCAGATTCACAAAACAATAAAAATATTGGGTAGAATTTTGCCCTCGGATGGCGTGCGGGCCCCACTGGCTTGGCGGCGGGCGGACAGCTGACCCCTGCTGCCGAAATGGAGTCCGCCGCCATTTTGAGTGAGTGGACCAATTAAGGCCCACCCAGCAGCCTGCCCAACAGGAAGTGCTATGCATTTCGCGCTTCCTGTGCAGGAGGCGGAGGGATTCCCCTTCTGTCAAAGTGCGCCCTTTTGCACATGCACGCAAAAGAGCACAATGTTCCCTGAGGCAAAGTCCTGTCTCAGGGAGTTTAGTGACTGGTAAATAAAGTTTAAAAATAGAAAAATATTAAAATGATTAACATGTCCCCCTCATGTGACAATGTCACACGAGATGGGACATGTTAATAATATACACTTAAAATTTGTTACATTTTTTAAAAACGGACATGAAACTTCATCCCGCCAGTGGATGAAGTTTCGTGAATAATCTGGAGCCCGCTGGGGCTTCTGGCCTGCCCACCAGCCTTAAGGTTGGACGGGCAGATCTTTAGTTATCTTACCTAGCCTGTCAATGGCCTCAATTGGCCATTGACAGGTCAGTGGGCGGCAGCTGATTTCGCTGTCTGCCCGCCTTCCTAAAAACTTAAATGGCCCAGGATGACGTCGGGGTTTCCTCCCAACGTCAACCCATGTCATTATCCCCTCGGCGATTTGGAAATCCTGGCCTTCACGTGGTCAAGGCCAGTAAATATTCCAAAATATATAAAAGAAACATAGAAGCCATAAAATAATTGAGAGACCACAGTTGGAATATTATGTTAAAGCAGTAGATAGAGAACAATGCCGATTTACTACTAATTGGTCCCAGGAAATACAAATATGATTTTTTTTAAAACTTGAAAACATTCGGGCTCTTTTTATAAGAATAGAGGAGATTGTTGGATGATTTGACAAAGCTGTTTAAAATTCTGACAAGGTAGAGAAAATCAAATTGTTTTCAAAGATTCAGGGGCCTAGAATTAGGAGAGATACAAGACAAAATGCAAGAGATTTAGGCAGAGAATGGGAGAAATGTGTCTACTGTTAGATGTGATTTTTGTGGTGGACTGCACTTGCTGAATAATCCTGAGTGTGCTAATAGCTACACTAAGAACCAATTTAAGATAATCAGTCAAGCTCATAATGCAGTTCATTTATACTTAATAGAAATGACATACATGCACAGGGACCCATTCTCTGCAAACAAAAGTAATATGTTCAAGCCTTACACCATTTTTGAATTATCCGAGAGCTCGGGGAGCCCATTGTTCCCTGTTGCTTTCTCCATGGCAAAGTATCGGCCAATCAGAGTGAAGTTGCCAACCCATTGGCACCCTCTTCTCCTATAGTATATATTGTTGTGATCATTTGAAATCTGACATTCTTGTGTTTATCCTGATGAGTGCAAGACGGAAAGCTTTGGCAACATATCTCTCTTTTTCAGCAATATTCAAAAAACCTTTTTATTCCAAAAGAGAGGATTATGATGCCATGGAAGGCATAACCAGAATTGGAGATTGAAGCAGGGACCATATATTTAATACTGGGTTGGTTAGGCAGGTCATTGAAAGGAGGATAAAGGAGTTTGGAAACAGGGTGAACACATGACGTTAGGGCTGCTGCTAGTGTGGAGGATAAGTATCAACATTTGGGCTGAACTGTTAGGCTAAATAATGATTTTCCATGTTGAAATTTCAATGTAATTCTACATGGTAATGCAATAATTGTGATTTGCACTAGTTTTAATTACATGAATGTCTTTTTTCTTCAATGTCCCTTCAAATCACCCTTTCAAGTGCACTTTGTGCTTTTTCCTCGAGAGTTGGGGGTAGCTGGAAGTGTGAGTTTTAGTAGCCTACAGCAATTATGAACAGTTGACTTTGAAGACAAAATTGTTTTATATTTTAATGGGTTTCAGAGCTATTTTGCCAACTCAGTACTATGTAGCTTCTCATACTCTTAATTGTATTTTCCTCAGAATATAAATTACATTCCAGAGCCAAATATATTCCCCAAGCATCAAATGCAATAATAAAATTACATTGAGTTTGGCTGAATTTTTGAAACAAGTTGGTAACTAAAGGCATACATTTTAAGAAGCACTATAAGACATGAAACCCATCAGTTAATATATCAGGTTTCTACAAAAAATATATTTAAATTGTGTAAAAAATATGCATCCAGTTTTGTAAATCATCACAAATTTAAATTTTAATATCATTGGTTTCTTCAATAAGTCAGTTATATATTACAGACAGGAGGGGGTTTAAGTTAAACAGCCCCAAATTCTTCTCTCATCACACATCTGTAAACAGAAAAGTGTTTTTGATTTTTGATTTCCCACTTTGTAAGCTGTTTTTCCCAACCCTTCAGTTTTGGTGTGATCCTATTTCTATTAATAACCCCACAGCAAACTCAAGATAGGGTAAACTAAAAGGGTTAGCTTACTTTACACACACTCAAAAAACAGGAGGGGGCATCACTACCAAGTTCTGGTACATTCATACAATAAAAAAGGGATAAGGGAAAGAAAGAGGTATAGAGCAAAGTCAAAGAGATTATAAGAACTATTGTTTCACATGACTCCAGAATCTAGAATCAAAGTTCAATGGTGTAATCTGTCACAGAGTCAGCAGGCTCAAGATGGATGCTGGATAATCCACTTTTCCAGTAGAGATGAATTCCATGACAAGATGAGCCCGCAGGGATGAATCAGTCTTGTAGGCGCTGGTACAGACATTCAAAAGTTCCAGTAAAAAAAGCTGGGGAGCCAGGTATTCAAAACCTGGACAGAGCCCTTTAACTGCTGCTGCCTGCTAGGTTGAAAATGGCAGTCTGCATTTTTCAGCACCAGAAGGCAATATTGCAGGTTCTAGCAGCTTAGGGAGGGTGTCATGTGACATGACTCCCACTCTCCACGTTGATTGGACAAATAGCATATATCCCTTGTCTGGATTCTTGAGTGAGTTAATATTTCATCCATTAATAATTTCAAAATGGGGGTTCAGGGTCCTTTGTCCTCACAGATGGCCAGAGACTGACCTTAGAAATACAAAAGATATTTGTACGACTCCTTGGGATTTGATCTCTACAGTCACAGGGGAAGTAGGGCCTCTCTAGCAACACCGAGGTTGCTTCCGAAGGCCAGAAATTCCTTTTGTGTGAGTCATTGCCAGTCATGGCTTCAGTCAGTTTAAAGCCTTTGTCCAGTTTAAAAAATAATAATTTTATACGTTAGCCAGGGTAATATATATAAAAATATAGAATAAGGTCTTAGCCACCTGACATATTTTAAGCTTAGCAACTTTTCGTTATAAAGCACGTGGTTGCTTGCAAATTACTGCATCTGATAACAGTTTTGTGAATATTTGTATTGTTTGAGCTTTATATTTAATTCCTTATATTAATTTAACAAATGGCCAGTAAGAAATTTAGAGATGTTCATGACACTGAGATGTACACATTTAGAATATCAAATTATGAGCCTGGATTTTCACTGTGTCAGGATGACTTGGGAGCCCTTTAAAAATGGCTGGCTGGCGAGAAGGTCCCAGTTCCAGAATTCCCGACCCCAATCCGGGGCTGTCAAATTTTCAGGAGTGCCTTCAAAGAGTGCATGCTAGTTCCTGTCAAAAGCCCGCAACCAGCATTCCTGACCTGACTGGCTCCATTGCGGAGATAGGCACATTCGACTCCTTCGCAATTTTCATGGAGTCAGGCCAGGTTTTTAAAGAGTCGTGGTTCACAGCCCTCAGAGGAGTCGTGGACCCTAGTATGCATGAGGGGAACTTTTTAAAATATAAGTTCAAAAGATTCTCCTCATGCATCTTGTGCCAAGCTCTGCCCTTCCACCCACCCCCATGGCTCTTCTTGTCCCCTATAACGAGCCATGACACTTCCATTCCCATGGGTTCTATAAAATATATAGTGTGTCAAGAAACTCAAAAGTGTCAGTAGGATGTGTCAAAAAAAGGTCATTCATAACTTTCTCCTTTGTTGAAAAAAAGTCATTTTACCACAATCCAATAAAAGAGTCAATCATCCAGACCCTTAAAAGTAACAATAACAAAAACCACAAACCCTTGAATGCACTTAACATTGTGTAAATAAACAGTGTGAAATTGACAGCAGAGATCAGAGAGCTTGAGCTGTCAATCAAACAATGTTTTCTCTGGTGCGCAGCTGCTTCAATAAGAGTAAGGTACCACCGGGCTCTTGGCCAAGCCTCATTATGTATGCTGATGTACACATTCTGATACTTTAAAAGGTCAGGATGATTGACACATCGGAATGACAAGAAGTTAGGAAAAGGTGGCAGGGTCGTTAATGAAGGATGACATTAGTTCAGCATTGAGAAACAATCAGCTGGAAAGATTAGGATGTAGAATCAGTTTGGATAGAGACAGGAAATAGTGAAGGTAAAAGGTCACGTGGGAGTAGTTTGTAGGCCCCTTTAGCAGGAGTTACATGACAGGAAAGCGCATAAAGAAACTAATAAATAAGGCATGTACGAAAGATCCTGCAATAATTATGGGTGACTTTAATCTACATGTAGACTGGGAGAATCAGATTGGTAAAGGTAGCCTGCAAAATGAGTTCATGGAGTGTTTTTGGGACAATTTCCGAGAGCGTTCTAGAACCAACAGGGAGCAGGTTATCCTACACCTGGTAATGAGCAATGGATTAACCAATAACCTAATGGTAAAGGATCACAGCCTGATAGAATTTCATGTTCAGTTTGAAAGTGAGAAGCGTGGATTCATGACCAGTGTTTCAAATGTAACTATGAGGGTGTGAAGGCAGAGCTGGCTAAGGTCAACTGGGAAACTAGGTTAAAAGGTAGGACAGTAGAGTTGCAGTGACAGGCTTTTAAGGACATCTATAATAACTCTCAACAAAGATTTATCCCAGGGCAAAAATATGGCTCTTTGAGAAGGATGCATCATCCGTGGCTAAATAAGGAAGTCAAGGATAGTATTAAAGTGAAAGAAATACTGCAAAGATTGGTGGTAGGTCAGAGGATTGGACAGACTTTAAGAACCAGCAAAGAATGATTAAAAAGATAACAGAGAGGCAGAAAGCAGAGTATGAGAGAAAGCCAACATGTATATAAAAAACAGTAAGAGTTTCTACGAGTATTTGAAAATGAAAAGAGCAACCAAAGCTAGGGTTGGTCCTCTAAAGAGAGAGAGGCTAGGGAATTGATCATGGAAAACAAAGAAATGGTGGAGGAGTTGTACAGTATTTTGTGCCTGTCTCCATGGTAGAAGACTTAGAAAACTTCCCAATGATGATTGAAAATCAAGAGGTGATGAACTGAAAAAAATTGCCATCACCAGGGAAAAGGTGCTAGGAGAACTATTAGAACTAAAGGCTGACAAGTCCCAGGGCTGGATGGCCTGCATCCCAGTATTTTAAAAGGAGTGACGGTGCAGAAAATAGATACACTAGTTATAATCTTCCAAAATTCCTTAGAATTTGTAAGGGTCCCAACGGATTGGAAAATAGCTAATGTAACACCTTTATTCAAGAAAGGAGGGAGGCAGAAAGCAGGAAGCAATAGGCCAGATCTGAAGGAAAATGCAGAATCCATTATTAAGGAGGTTATAGCAGGATGCTTAGAAAATCACAATGTGATCAGACAGAACCAACGTGGCTTTGTGAAAGGGAAATTGTGTTTGAGTAATCTATTAGAGTGTTTTAATGAACTAACATTCAAGGTGGATAATGGGGAACTGGTTGATATGGTGTACCTGGATTTGCAAAAGGCATCTGATCAGCTGCCATATCAAACCTTACCACACAAGATAAGGGCACACGGTATATGGATAACACATTAGCATTGATAAAAGATTGGTCAGCTAATAGGAAGCAGAAAGCAGGGATAAGTGGGTCTTTTTCACATTGGTAAGCTTGAACAAGTGGAGTGCCACAGGGATCAGTGCCGAAGCCTCAGCTAATAACAATTTATATATCAACGACTTGGATGAAGGGAGGAATGTATGGTAGCTAAATTTGCGGATGACACCAAGGTAGGAAAGTAAGTTGTCGAGAGGAATAGAGAATCTGCAAAGAGATATAGACAGATGAACTGAGTGGGCAAAAATTTGGCAGATGGACTATAACGTGGGTATATGTGAACTGTCCATTTTGGAAGCGAGAATAGAAAAAGGCTGAACAGGTTAGGCCTATATCCATTGGAGTTTGGAAGAATAAGAGATAGCCTTATTTAACTATATAAGATTTTGGGAGGACTGGATAGGGAGGATACCAGGAACATGTTTCTTCTTGTGGGGGAAACTATGCCTGTTCAACTTTTCTTCATAAAAGAAGCCCTCAATCCCAAAAATGAATTGAGTGAACCTTCTCTGAACTGCTTCTAAAACAATTATATATTTTTTCAAATAAGGAGACTAAAATTGTACACAGTACTCCAGATGTGGCCTCACCAAGGACCTGTACAGTTGCAGTAAAACATCCCTACTTTTGTATTCCATTTCTCTTGTGGGGGAAACTAGAACTTGGGGACATTAAGAATAAGAGGTCTCCCTTTTAAGACAGACATGAGGAGAAATTCTCTCTGAGGATCATTAGAGTGTGGAATTCTCTTCCCCAGAAGGTAGTGGAGGTTGGATCTTTAAATTTATTCAAGGCAGAATTAGATAGATTTTTGCATGACGCAAGCATGACCCAGACCTCCCTGTCGTTTGCCATTTCAACACTCTACCCTGCTCTCATTCCCACATGTCTGTCCTTGGCCTGCTGCATTGCTCCAATGAAGCTCAACGCAAACTGGAGGAACAGCACCTCATCTTCCGACTAGGCACTTTACAACCTTCCGGACTGAATATTAAGTTCAACAATTTTAGATCGTGAACTCTCTCCTCCATCCCCACTCCCTTTCCGATCCCCCCTTTTTTTTTTCAATAATTCATATAGATTTTTCTTTTCCCACCTATTTCCATTATTTTTAAATGTATTTCCATCCATTGTTTTATCTCTACCTTTTAGCCTATTTCGATTCCTTCACCCCACCCCGACTTGGGCCATCTGTACCTTGCTTATCCTGCTTTCTACCCTTAATTAGCACATTCCTTAGATAATATTACCACCTTCAACACCTCTTTGTCCTTTTGTCTATGACATTTTTTGGCTATCTCCACCTATCACTGGCCCTCTATCCCACCCCCCCACTTAAACCAGCTTATATTTCACCTCTTCTATTGTTACTTAGTTCTGTTGAAGAGTCATATGGACTCGAAACGTTAACTGTGTTCCTCTCCGCAGATGCTGCCAGACCTGCTGAGTTTTTCCAGGTATTTTTATTTTTACTTTTGTTTTGGATTTCCAGCACCCGCAGTTTTTTGCTTTTATTTTAGATAGATTTTTGTTGGACAAGAGAGTCAAGAGTTCTGGGTTACAGACAGGAAAGTGGAGCTGAGACAACAAGCAGATCAGCTGTGATCTTACTGAATGGTGGAGCAGGCTCAAATGGCCGACTCCTGCTCCATAGTCCTATGTTCCCATGTTCCTTTGACACTTTTATTGGCTTGCAGTGAAATAAGCCTTTTCAACATAGGATAAAGCTGTGAAAGTTTTGTATACATTCTCCTGTCATTATAGGACTCATTGGTTCTATACAGTGTATAATGAGTCAATGGACGTGGACGTGCCATAGCTTGGCTTGGAGGGCATGAGGAGCCATGGGGGGAATGGCGGGGTTGGGCAAAGCTTGGATAGGGGGTATGAGGGTCCTTGGGGGTGCATGGGTGCCATGGATGGGGCATGGGAAAGGTTTGGAGGATGAGAGGGGTGAAGGCTGGAGGACCTTCATGTTTTTATTTTAACTGGAACAAAGTCCCACAGCACTGAGGTGGGCCTTGTAAACAGCCCACCTCAGCACTCGGCAGCTCCAATGACTGCCTCCAAACTTCTTCACAGGTCGGCTGGCCCAACTGCAGCCAGCACACATCCCCAGCAATGACGATCCCGTCTTTGCGGGCACCGTCTCCTGAGGCGGGCAAACTGAGCTGGAGTTTTTCCCAACTCCCGCTACCTGCCACAAGGATGAAAATCCAGGCCATTATCACTGACAAATGTGATTGGTATAAGAGTGAAACAAATATTTTAAAGCAGCAAGTTTTGCAATAGAAATCATTGGCTCATCATAGATATGGTGATATAACTTCAGTCACGTGCACTAATTTTAATATAAAACATTTTTCACACAATTCAAATAAATGTACTTCATGTGTGTGCTTACTTGATAAAAATACTACACCATTCGATACAAAACTTTGCAGCCTTTGTCTTGCACTAAAACTTAGAATTCTGGCATTAATTATCAGACAAGAGCAAGTCTTGTTACAGCTTCTAGGTATTTGGGAGCTATTATGACACAGCCGATGGTAAAGGCTGAATTGTTCAAATCCCAGAAGGAAACTTGAAACAATTGTCATAACCTATTTTTACAATTTGTATGTTTTGAGATGCAGGCTTTGTATTCAGTAGTAATAAAACCACCGAGTCTCAAGAGGTTTTTTCCAAAACTAAACATTTATTAATACAAGAAAGATTGTAAACACATACATACGTCTACAAAATTACTACTATAATAACTGCAAAAATCTCTGAATTAATCTGACTCTCAGTTACACTCCCGTTAAGGCAACAGTAAATCTCAGATTTAAGACGACACTTGGCAAAGCACACCCTGCACAATCACATTCAAAATGAGTTTCCTCCAGCTTTGGGTCCTTGCAGACAACAACTTAAGGCTTAAAGGCTGGAGGCTTCTCACAATTGTTGAATCTTAAAATGCCTCCACCTTACACACAATCTCCTTTCTCCTTTATACATATTTCTCTCTTTGAATATAAATTTTCCATTGTATCACAAGGCTTTTAACTTTACCTCTTTCAACAATAACATCCTTTCATCCCACCAATTTTATCAATAAGCTGAAAAAAAACACGTAGTGTGGCATCTTCCAGCTGGGTGTAAGATTTCACCCGTAGTCTTGAATGGTTTCTTTTAACAAATGCAAATTTACACTTTACCTTCTACCCTCCTTATGTTTACCCAATCAACATCTCAAAACTACTATACATCAAAACGCCCAGACTAGTTGGCTTTAATCCAATTAAGACACACACAAACACACATATAGACACAGACTCCATTAGAACTCTGTTTTAAAAAGTAATTTCCAATAACATTATAGACATTAATATCTCTTCATGACAGAGCAGAACTTTGACTGCATCAGACCAATTGCTGAGGATGTTGACTCTCACAATGAAACAGCTAGACCCATCCTTGCTTTCTAACCAGAATATGGTTGGATGAGGTTTGTCCTTGCCATCAGGTGGATTTTGCGCTCCACTTAATTGTTTAATTGAGTCAAGTCCACACAAATTCCAATTGAACCATGAGACTTTGGTACTGTGATCTTTCCAGAACACCACTTCATCAGCATGTTACTGGAGAGATGACCTCTTCTTGTAATGTGTTTCCAATCTTGCTCTTGACTTAGTCTAAGAGTGAGTGAGGGACCTTCCTTGCTTTGTAGAGATATATATGCTTTGCATCTACCCTTAGGGCTATGTGATATTCTGTTTTCAGCTTTGCCAAATCTGAAAATAGGGTGGGAATTAATTCCTGAATAACTTATTAGACTGTTGGTCAGCATTTTCATCAACTGTCTGTACTTGAAGTGGACAAGGCACTGGGACTAGATGTCCAGCAACCACAGACCAGTCAGTTTAACTTCAGTGATGGGGAACCTGATAGAAATTATAATTCGGGACAGGATTAAGAGTCATATGGACAAATGCAGATTAATTAAGGAGAACCAGTATTTATTTCTTAAAGGAAAATTGATTAACTAACTTGTTGGGGTTTTTCAAAGAGGTAACAAAGACGGCTGTTTAGGGCAGTGCTGTTGAGGTGGTGCGCATGGAATTCCAAAAGGCATTTACTACAGTGCTACACAACAGGCTTGAGAAAACAGTTAGAGCTCATGGAATAAAAGGGACAGTAACAACATTGATACAAAATTGCCTGAGTGACAGGAAACAGTAATGGTTAATGAATGTTTCTCGGGCTAGGGGAAGGTTTGTTATGGCATTTCTCAGGGGTCAGTATTGGGACCCTTGGTTTTCCTGACATATATTAATGATCTAGACCTTGGTGTACAGGGAACAATTTCAAAATTTGCAGTACATACAAAACTTGGAAGCATCATGAACTGTGGGGAGGACAGTGCAGAACTTCAAAAGGACATAGACAAGTTGGTGGAATGGATAATTAGGTGAAGTTCAACGCAGAGAAATGTGAGGTGATACATTTTGGTAGGGAGAACATGGAGAGACAGTACAAAAGAAAGGGTACTACTCTAAAGTGGGTGCAGGAGTAGAGGCCTGAGTGTATATGAACATAACAGAGTGAAGGCATGTTAACTAAATTTGCAGATGACACAAAGATACATCAGAAAGTATGTTGGGAGGAGGACATGAGGAGGTTGCAGATAGGTTAAGTAACTGGGCAAAGGTCTAGAAAATGGAGTTTAATGTGGGAAATTGTGAAGTTATTCACTTTGACAGGAAGAACAAAAAAGCAGATCGTTACTTAAATGGAGAACGACCGCACAATTCTGAGGTGAAGAGTGATCTAGGGGCAGTATTTTCTGGATGGCAAGGGGCGGGGCGAAGCAGGAGCAGGGGGCATGGACCCGATCGCCGCTTACAATTGGGTCCGCGCCGCCATTTTACGCGGCCGGGCCAATTAAGGCCCACCTAGTGTACTTCACGACTCCCGTGCGTAGTGGGAGTAAGGCGGGCGGTGGCGGGCTTGCTCAGCACGTCAGGTCCAATGGCGACCTGGCAGCCTGTATAAAGGAAGGCCTGGCAGCCTTGGAAAAGCTGCTCGCAATGGCTGGATGAAGGGCTCTGCAGAGGGGCAATGGAGGTTATGCAAGTCCAGAGGGTAGGCCATTGGGACAGGCCAGGCCAGAGGGTAGGGCAGGGGGCCAGTGTGCCCCTAGTTTTTCTGATGACTGCCTTGCTGCCTTCCTTAAGGAGATGGCAGCACGGCAGGAGGTGCTGGTTCCCCAGGACTGGAGAGGGAGGCCCCCCCCCCCCCACATGACGAAATGTGCCTGGAAGGAGGTGGTAAGCTCCCGCAACGTGGTGCAGCGCACCTGGATCCAGTGTTGCAAACTCTTCAACGACTCGTTGCGCTCTGGAATGGTTAGGACAATTTTGGCATTGGTCACTTAACCCAGCAGGTCGACTTTCCCCCCTGCTTCTTTTCAGAAGAATGCTCATAATGCTACAGAGCATGCAAGGACTGGTGGCGGCCAGGCGCAGTTAGCCATTCTCAGCCGATTTGAGCAGGAGGCCCTAGATTTGGAGAAGTGCCATACGCCCAGGTCCATTGGTGTCGGTGAGGCTGGGGTGCCACGGCCAGGTATGTATGCCCAGCAGTCAGGTCACCATTCTTCTCCCAACAGTCATAGCAGTGCTGAATGTTAAGTAATTTAATTTTGCAACATGGCTTGACCATTGCTTCAGGAAGGATGAGTACACAATGATCCGGGGGACAGGGATGTACTTTGTCTTGTCTCCACATTAACTGATCCAATGACCTTGTTCTTCCTTTCGGCATCAGCAGAGCAGGGCTGGGAGGAGAAGCAGCAGAGGCCCCCTCTCACACCTGAGGATCCTGAAGTCTCACCAGCATCACACCAGCTCTGCCAGGCAGGCACCAGCGCAGATACTAGCACCTCGGTGGGAGTTAGAACATTGGCTAGTGCCCTGGGGCACAGCGATGAGGGCACTTCACAGTCCCTGGAGGAGCTGGCAGAGAGAGAGAGTGCCCATGGTGCCAGCAGTCAGAAGGCTGCAGGGGACCAGGCACATGCTCAGTCAGTGCCTGATGATGTGCTTCTGGAGTCGTCCGCAACGCAGCAGGGGCTGGAAATACGGCCGGGTGTGCAGAAGCATCTGGGGGAGATACATGAGGCTATGCTTGGCTTGGTATCCGTGGTGGAGGAGTGTACACAGACGATTGCCGAAGCAATGAGCCACATGTCCGAGCGCCATGCGTCCTCCGTGGACAGAGTGGCAACTCTTGTGGAGATCCTCCTCCCGGAGACCCATTAGGGCTTCCTGGGTATGCGCATTGACCAGCAAGCCCTCACATCAGCATTGACCTCAGCTGGACAGTGCCAGTGTGGGACATGTTGAGGGCACCACGTTTCCCAGCATGGTGCCCACATCCACGGTAAGCAGAGAGGTCCAAAGTGACCTCATGTCAGCGCAGCAGCTGACTGTCCTCTCTGCAGGCACCTCTCAGGGCACTCCAGATGAGGACAACAGCTCTTCCACGCCCCTCTCAGTGACCGTCGCATCCAGTGAGGCTGCGATGGCTGGAGAGATGCCAGCTGTGGAACTGGCAGATCCCTCCCAGACGGGAACAGCACAGGCTTCACAGGCCAGAGGACGACCACCAAGATTATCGAGGCCAACAGGACAGCAGAGTCAGCAGGCTGTCTCAGATGCCACTCCCAGCGATGGGGCAGCACCAAGACGTAGCACCTGGAAATGTAAACATAAGGCACCTTAGGCACACCATGATTTTATCACTGGTGCTTTTGTGTTGGCCAGAGATATCATCTTTATGACTTGCTTTGAGTTGAAACACCCTTGTCATTTTGTTTCATTAAGTTTCTTTGCCTGTGATATTAAATTCAGACATGTGATCATGGCTGAGGGTGCCTCTACTCTTCTGCATGTATGTGGTTTCCAAAAATGTTACGAGTGCGTTGTGGGACATTCAGCTTTACTAACAAGGCCTTTAGTTACTGTTCCTAACCTGGAAAATTTGGCACTTAGGTATCGAGTACGGAGCCTAGAGCCCAGACTTGTCCTGGAGGTCCATCTGTGGTGTGCTTGGTGTGCTAGCTGAAGGTTCGTTGGATTAAAGCCTCCCGGGCGTCCCTTCCTCCGTATAGTATGCCTGGGTCAGCATCCACCCCCTCAGCATTTCCCCATGCATGCTCATCCTTGGACTCACTGCTGGATTCATGGTGTGTAGCTGCAGCCACTGCGTCAACGTCTTCATCGTCCACTGTGTTCCCCCCTTTCCAGCGCAAGATTGTGGAGAGCTGGGAGGTACTGGAGTGCGCCCCCCAAGCAGTCCAGGCATCAGAAGCGCATCTTAAGAAAACCGGTGGTTCTCTCCAACACAGCCCTTGTGGAGGCGTGGCTCCTATTGTACCACTGCTCAGCTTCTATTCTTGGATAGCAGAGAGGCACCATGTGCCACTTTCTGAGGGGATAGCCCTCATCACCCAGCAACCATCCATCAAGCCAGGCCGCAGCACTGAAGAGCCCCAGCACCTGGGAGTATCTGAGGATGCAGGCATAGTGGGAGCTGCCTGGGTACCTTGCACAGACTTGTAAAATCAGCATCCTGTGATCACACACTATATCTGCACGTTCATGGAATGGAAGCCCTTCCTGTTGATGAAGGCACCGGGCTCACATGCTGGTGCCTTGACGGCCACATGTGTGCAGTCTATTGCACCCTGGACACGGGGGAAGCCAGCAATGGCCATGAAGCTTCTGGCTCACTCTGTCTGGCTGACCTGGTCCCAATGGAAGTGCATGAAGGTCAATGCATGCCTAAACAGAGCGTCTGTAACCTGCTTGACGCAAGTATGGGCAGCAGATTGGGAGACACCACAAAGATCACCCACTGAACCCTGGAAGGAGCCAGATGCATAGAAGTGGAGGGCAACTGTGACCTTTAGAGTCACTGACATGGGGTGTCTACCCACACAGTTAGCGGTGATATCAGGCCCAATCATCTGACAGATATAGTTGACTGTCTCCCTTAAGAGATAGAGCCTCCTTCGGCACTGCACCTCAGACCTATTGAGGTAGCTGCTTCGCGCCTGTATATCCTGGCAGCAGGATAGTGGTGTCTGCTGCAGCCCCTTCCACCTTGGTCTACCTCTTGGCCCTGCGCCCCTAGTGCCTGTGCCCATCCTCCCAAAGGTGGCTCTCCTGGAGGCTGAATGTGCACTCCTGGCCTCCTCCCCCTTCTAACCCTCCCTTCCTCCTCAGAGGACATGCCTCCAGTGGAAAATTCAGCTTCCATTCCCAGGTTATGAGAAGTCATCCAGAAACCTGCAGGCCCAAAAAAGATTCCTCACTGCAGAGTGCTGACCTGAGGATTAAGACTCCAGACAAAGCAGCTGGTGTGCGTTTTGAAGTATTGCAGATCACACAGACAAGTTTCAAAAACTTTGAAAAACCAGTATTTGAGAGAGCCTACTCACAACCCCAGTGAGCCCTCTAATCCCGCCCGTAGATGAGGTTTGTACAAATGTATCCTACCCCCCTGCCCATTGCCCTGACCCGAAGATTGCACGGGCGCTGAAAAATCGGCATCGATTAGTGAGTCAAGAGCTGTAAGTGGCCTGTCAATTAATGGCAGACACGCAGCAGATATCATCGCGCAACCACCCAACGAAATATTGCGATGGCGCACGGTGACATCGGGACACTTGCCCGACATCACCACGCATCATTTTACGTGCGGATGTGTGGGGCCCGCCCCTGCATGCCAATGGGAAAATTCTGCCCCAGGTGTTCTAGTACATGAGTCGCAAAATGTTAGTATGCAGGTACAGCAAGTAATTAAGAAGACTAATGGAATGTTATCCTTCATTACGAGAGGGATTGAACATAAAAGTAAGGATGTTATACTTCAGTTATACAGGGCATTGGTGAGACCACACCTCAAATACCATGTGCAGTTTTGGTCTCCTCTTTTAAGGATGGATGTTAATGCATTGGAGGCAGTTCAAAGGAGGTTTACTAAATTGTTACCTGGAATGAGTGGGTTGTCTTATGAGGGAAGGTTGGACAGACTGGGCTCGTTTCCACTGGAATTTAGAAGAGTGAGGGGCGATTTTATTGAAGTATACAAGATCCTGAACGGCCTTGACATGGTGGACATTGAAAGGATGCTTCCGCTTGTGGGTGAGCCCAGAACTAGGGGGCACTGTTTTAAAATTAGGGGTCACCCTTTTAGGGCAGAGATGAGGAAAAAAATTTTCTCAGGGTTGTGCGACTTTGGAATTCTCTGCCTCAAAAGGTGGAGGAGGCAGGGTCATTGAATATTTTTAAGGTAGAGGTAGATAGATTCTTGTTAGGCAAGGGCATCAAAGGTTATTAGGATTGGATGGGAACGTGGAAACCTAAACACAAGATGGTCAGTTATAATCCCATTGAATGGCAGAGGAGGCTCGAGGGGCCAAACGGTCTACTCCTGTCCAATGGTCTACTCCTGTTCCTATTTCTTATGTTCTTATGTCATTAAAGGTGGCAGGACAGGTTGATAGAGCAGTTAATAAAGCACACAGTTTCCAAGGCTTTATTAAGAGGGGCACTGAGTGCAACAGTGAAGAGATTATGTTGAACTTGTCTAAGACACTAGTTAGACCTCAGCTGGAATATTGCATACAGTTCTGGGTGTTACATTTTAGGAAGGATGTGAAGGCACTGGAGAGAGTGCAGAAGAAGTTTACAAGAATAGTTCCAGAGATGAGGAACTTCGGTTATGAAATAAGATTGGAGAAGTTAGGACTCTTTTCCTTGGAGAAAAGGAGGCTGAGAGAGGTTTCATGGAGATTCAAAATCATAAGGGGTCTGGAAAGAGTAGATAGGGGAGAAACCATTTCCACTCACCAAAGGATCGAGAACGACAGGGCACAGATTTGAAGTAATTGGCAAAAGAAGCAAAAGCAATGTGAGAAAAAACTTGTTTACACAACGAATGGTTAGAGTCTAGAATGCACTGCTGAAAGTATGGTGGAGGAAGGCTCAATCGAGGCATTCAAAAGGGATTTAAATGATTATTTGAAAAGAAACAATCTGCAGGGTTACAGGGAGAAGGCAAGAGAATGGCACTCGGTGAAATGCTCATTCAGAGACCCAGTGCAGACATGGTGGACCAAATGGCCTCCTGCGCTGTAACAATTCTGTGAACTTGGTGAATCAGCCTCGGCTACAAACATGATTTTCTGTTTAGTAATGATGATTCCTTGTCCTTTATCACATGCAGGGGTTCCACAATTTCTTTGTCCTTGTATCTTAATCTTGCCAAGTGTCTGCCTATTACTTTTAGTCCCTCCTGGACCTTGCAATTGGATGGGGGATGGCTGCAATGTGATATTTTTAAGTCAATTAACTTCATCAGATAATACTGGAACACCTGCCCCAGTATCTAGTTTGAATTCTGTGGAGTGACTATCAACTTCTAGTTTAATGCTCCAGTAATTACTTTGTTTTGTTAATTTCTCCTAAAAAGGTTATTTGTTTTTTCTGTGGTTCTTCCAATTCTTGGATTTAACTTGGTTTCATTGTTATGAACGATAAGAATTCTGGATCATTTTAACATGTCCAAACTTCCCATAGTTGGGGCACTCAGCTCTCCCTGCTGGGCACCTTTCCCACTTGTGCAGGGATTTCCTGCCACACCAAGAACATCTCAAGATGGCAGTTGGTGCACTTTTTACCTGATTTCAGGGGCTTCTGCTTCACTGTGCTTCTCTTTTTTGTCCAATATATTGAATGGCTTCACTCATTTTTTCCAAGGGACAGCACTTTCTCCATGAACTGTTTAGCGTCCTAAGCTCGGTCTGTCATGCTATTTGTACTGCCTTTGAGAGAGTTAAATCTCCCCTCATTTGCAGAAGGTCTGAAAGGGTTTCATCGATGACCTCAACCACTATACGATCGCATATTAATTCCTGAGGATCCCATGTTCGCAATTCTCTGAGTCTGCACAATTCATTTATAAACGAATTCATAGATTCGCCCGGTTTTTGCCTCCTCTTATTAAATTTTGCTCGCTCAATGATCAAAATTTTTCAAACACTGAAGTACGAATCGAATGCCTGGAGGACTTCCTCATATGAACTCAAAGCCTCATCGAAGCCTATCTTGTAATATGATCTGCTATGGCCCCTACTGCGTAAAGTACTGATCTGATCCTTCTTATACAAACCTGAAGCTGTTCTACACCTGGAGAATCTCTTCCACTAATTGTTCCAGCGTTGAGTTTTTTTGTGAGCCTTCAGCTGCTTCAGTAGTTTTGCTTGTAGACTATGATGAGTGCTCACTGCTGACAGGACTCCAGGTCTGCGTGTCTGCCTGCATCTGCAGCACCCAAGGTGGTCTGTTCTCTGGTGAGTCTTTAATCTTTTCTCTTCTTGTCCTTTTTTCAAGGATTTGTAGGTCTCTAAAGTCTGAAGTCTCCTCTTGGAATTTTCCTGGACCTTTAAGTTCTGTCCGCTGCCACCATGTTTTGGATAGTACACACAAATAGTCAACAGAAACCAGCAGCTGCCACCATGTTTCGTATGGTACAGATGAATAGTCAACTGAAACTACCAGCTGCCATCATGTTTCCTCTTGGGTTTGGGGTGTAGATGGCAGTTTGTTTAGGGTTTCCCTGTTACCCTAAGAATGATACCATAAACTTTTATTCTTAAAAACCATTGTTTCTTTACATATCTACATATATCTCAGTGCTCTATATGAGATTGTGCTTCTACCTTCCACCTGATCGCAGTCTTTCAGTCATGTGACATTGCCTCATGGTTACATCAGTATCAGGTGCTCCTGATGTTAACCCTTTATTCTACAAGTGAGACCTGCTATCCTTGGTTGCAATTGCTGTCTTCTGCTGGCTTATCCCAATTGTTCATGCTGACCATGATGAGAGCTTAATACAATGTTGCTTGTATTTCCATGGTACTGCAGTCCAGCATTTTCAACCAATTTACAGATCATTTTACTAGGTAACCAGTGAAGAATAGCCAGGGAAGTATAGCACATATATGGGTCAAAAAATACAAGTACACTCTGCTTTCCACTATAGCATTTTAACACCAAATACACAAAGATTAAAATAAACATGGACATTCCATGTAATTATGAGTATCGAATACAGGCCAGATTAATGTAGTTTAACTTGTGATGTTTTAAGAGAAGAAAGAGTCACTTTCCTTCATCTTTGGTTCTATAAGCTTAGAATTAAGTTCTGGAATCAGCTTTTGTAACTATGTAATAAAAACAGAAAATGCTGGAAAAACTCAGCTGGCTTGGCAGCATCTGTGGAGAGAGAAACAGAGTTAACATTTCGAGTCCGTGAACAAAGCAAAATATATCCAATAGCATTATACAATGAAGGTTAAATCTCAGGATCATAGTGAAGGGTACAATTTAAACTCAACAGTGATCATAAAAAAAGACTAACTTTCTGAGTTTTTCAGTTCTTAAATTGTTGTACAATTGTGCTAAATAAATGATTCCCCAATTGCAGGTCTCTTCATCAGTGAAGTACTATAATGTTCACTGCGAGAAATTTCATTTAAGAACTGAACAAGAGCAACTCTACCAATTTAATTAAATGGGAACAATACTCTGCAGCAATGTACTTTCAATCTTCAGCTCTCACTCCAGAAAGTCAACAATAATTTCTAACATTTACTGAAAAAGAAACATTGCTTCCAAAAAGCAGCACACTGGAACTTGCATGTCAGACCTACTAGCTGAAACAGATAAATGAAATTATATATTAAGCAAGTTAGTCTGTGCTCTTTGTGATATTGTTACAAAGGTGAACAGATTTCAGCAGCACTTCTGGAGCTAGATGCTTGAGCTGTGACACAAAAAAAGTCATTAAGCACCTGGAAATTTAAGTAATGAACACCTGCGTTGTGTTATGGGAATCGGCACCTATGTCAAAAATTTCAGTCCCGTTTAACTCAATTAAGCAAACCAATCAATTATTCAAGAGACAGATACTTTGAGAAGTGAAAAGCCAAATTTTTCTATGAAAGGATGAGCTACCAAGGACTGGATTATCTCTCTCATCTGTACTTATCCTGATGATTGTGTCAACAGATTAATTCATTGGATAGTCAAAGCTTATTTCCTCACAACCTAGAGACCTGAGATGGTGCTTTTTCAGGAGCACAACAAAGACAATCACCTCCCAACATATTTGTAACAGGGAATGGAGGTGTTAGTTTCAACAAAGTTCTTCTCTGTTTTCGTCCAATTTTGCCTTTATTGCATCCCCAATTTCCTTTGCCCCACCATTGGCAGTCATGACTGCTGGGGGCGGAGACAGCTGAACCCGCGAGGGCCACTTATACTCAGGCAGCCGGCTAAGTTTGAAAAAAATCCAGGAGTGATATCACAGGAAAACTGTAACTTCATTGTTTGGTGATACGCTGCTCATGTGTTTAAATAGCTTAAAACTAGAAAAACGTATCATTTATAAAGAAGTGGCTACTTGTATTTCAGTAAGGAACACTAGCAATAGGGATGTAAAGTTAAATCAAGTCAAAGTGAAATAAAGTAATGAAGTAAATCAAAGTAAAATAAAGTTAGCTCAAGTGTAGCAAAGTTAAGTTACTACTAATTTATTCTACTCATTCTACTTACTCTAAGCGTAATAACTAGTTCTTAGAGTTATGAGATGGCAAGTCAGCTCAGCCAAGTGCAGTGTACATCCTGCAAAGTCCCTGACAAACACATCTGTAGGAAGTGTCACCAACTGCACAAGCTTGAGCTCCAGGTTTTGGAACTTGAGTCACTGTGGTGCTTTCACAAGGCAGAAGACTACGTGGATAGTGCATTTAGGGAGGTGGTCACACCGCAGGTCAGAAGCATACAGCCAGAGAGGGAATGGGTAATCGCCAGACAGTCTAAGAGAACCAATTAGGTAGTGCAGGAATCCCATGAGTCCATGCAGCTTGCTAACTGGTTTTCCATTTTTGATGCTGATGAAGGAGATGGTTTCTCAGGGGAATGCAGCCAGAGCCAAGCCTGTGGCACCACGGGCGGATCAGCTGTATGGCAGCGGGGGTGGGGGGAGAGAAAGGAAGAAGAATGGAAGAGCAATAGTCATAGGGGATTCCATAGTCAGGGGATCAGGCAGGCATTTCTGCAGCAGTAAACATGACTCCAGGATGTTGCGTTGGCTCCCCTGGTGCCAGGGATTAAGGATGTCACGGAGCAGCTGCAAGACATCCTTCAGAGGAAGGGGGATCAGCCAGAAGTCGTGGACCACATTGGTACCAATGACATAGGTAGGAAGGCAGATGAGGTCCTGAAAGTAGATTTCAGAGAGTTAGGAAGGAAATTAAACAGCAGGACCTCAAGAGTATCAGTCACTGGATTACTCCCAGTACCCAATGCTAGTGAGCATTAGAGCAGGAGGATGGATTGAATAAATACTGGGTTGGAAAACTGGTGTAAGAGGGAGAGCATCAGATTTCTGAGGCACTGGGACAAGTTCTGGGGCAGGTGGGACCTGTACAAGCTGGATGGGTTACATCACAACAGGACTGGGACTGATAGACTCACAGGGAGATTTGCGAGTGTTGTTGGGGTGGGTTTAAACTAGCTTGGCGGGGGTGGCCCAAATTGCAAAAAAGTAAAGTTGATAACAGGAAGTAGTAGTGAGACTAAAAGGCAGGAGAAACAAAGCAGAGCATTGATTGTGCTTCAAATGCGAAATATCAAACAGACAAAGTTAAGGGCACTCTACCTGAATGCGTGTGGCATTCACAAAAAGGCAGATGATCTAAAGGCACAAATAGAGGTAAATGGGTATGATATAACTGCCATTACAGAAACATGGCTGTTTGGTGACCAAGACTAGGAACTGAATATTCAAGGATATTCGACGTTTAAAAAGGACAGACAAGAAGGGAAAGGAGGTGGAGTTGCACTGATAATAAGAGATGGGATCAGTGCATTAGTAAGGGAGGATCTCAGGTTGGAAGAACAATGTGTGGAATCTGTCTGAGTGGAGCTAAGAAACAGAAAGGGGCAGCAGACATATGTTGGGGTTGTTTATAGGCCACCAAACAGTAGTGGTAATGTGGGGCATGGTATTAATCAGGAGATGAGAGAAGCATGTCGCATGGGCAATACAGTAATCATGGGTGACTTCAATCTGCATATGGACTGGATAAACCAATTGAGCACTAATGCTGTGGAAGACGAGTTTCTGGAGTGTGTTAGGGGTGGTTTTCTAGAGCAGTATGTTGAGGAGCTGACTAGAGGACAGGCTATTTTAGATCTTGTATTACGTAATGAAAAAAGGCTAATTAATAATCTTATTGTAAAAGAACCTTTAGGGATGAGTGATCACAATATGATAGAATTTTACTTTATGTTTGAAATTGTTCACTCTGAAGCAAGGGTGTTAAGTTGAATAAGAGAAATTATGAAGGCATGAGGAACAAATAGGCTAAGGTGTATTGGGAAAATACATTAAAAAGTATGACTATACATAGGCAATAGATAGTCTTCAAAGAACTATTACATAGCTTAAGCACCTATACATTTCTTTTAAGGTGCAAAAACCCAAAAAAGTCAATCAACTGTGGCTGACAAAGGAAGTTAAGAATTGTATAGGATTAAAATAAAAGGCTTAAACAGTTGCCAGAAGTAGTAGTAAACCTGAGGATTGGTATGTTTTTAGAATATAGCAAAGGAAGACCGAGAAACTGGTAAAGAAAGTAAGAATAGAAAATGAATGCAATTTAGCAAAAAACATAAAAATGGACTGCAAAGCTTCTATAGGTAGGTAAAAAGAAAGAGTTTAGCTAAGACAAATGTGGGTCCATTACAGGCAGAGTCAGGAGAATTCATAATGGGGAGCAGAGAAATGGAAGAGAAACCAAATGATTACTTTGTGTCTGTTTTCACTGAGGAAGATACAGGAAATCTCCCAGATTTAGAGATCCATGGCATTAGGGAGAATGAGGAGTAGAAGGAAATTACTATAAATAAGAAGGTTGTATTGGAGAAATTAATGGGACTGAAAGTTGATAAGTCCCCAGGATCTGATATTCTGCTTCCCAGGGTGTTTAGATGTTGCTATAGAGATATTGCATGCATTGGTGATCATTTTCCAAAATTTTATAGATTCTGGAATGGGTCCTGAAGATTGGAAGGTAGCAAATGTCACCTCACTATTTAAGAAGGGTGGGAGAGAGAAAACAGGGAACGACAGACCTACTAGTCTTACAATCAGTGGTAGGTAAAATGTTAGAATCTATTACAACGGGTGTGATAAATGGATTCTGGATAATTGAGCATAGTTAGCATGGATTTGCGAATGGGAAATCACGTTTGACGAACTTGTTGGAGTATTTTTTGAGGATGTTACTAACAAAATTGATAAAGGGGAGTCGATAGATGTGTATACTTGGATCTTCAGAACGCTTTTCATAAAAGCCCCCACAGGAGGTTGATTAGCAAAATAAAAGCACATGGGACAGGAGGCAATATACTAGTTTGGATTAAGGATTGGCTAGCAGGAAGAAAACAGAGTAGAAATAAACAGGTCATTCTCTCATTGGCAGGCTGTGACTGGTGGGGTACCGCAAGGATCAGCTGTTCACAATATATATCAATGATTTGGATGTGGGGACCAAATGTAATATTTCCAAAGTTTGTGAATGATACAAAGCTAGGCAGGAATGTGTGCTGTGAGGAAGTTGTAAAGTAGCTACAGAAGGATTTGGACAGACTTAATGACTGGGCAAGAATATGGCAGACGGAATGTAATGTGGAAAAATGTGAGGTTATTCAATTTGGTAGAAGGAACAGATGTGCAGAGTATTCCCAAAATGGTAAGAGTTTAGAAAGTAGAAGTACAAAAGGACCTGGGTGTCCTTGTCCACAAGTCACTGTATACATCTATCAGATCCTTTATAATAGATTCTAGCATTTTACCTACAACTGATGTAAGTTCCCTGTTTTCTGAATGTTAACATGCAGGTGCAGCAGGCAATTAGGAAGGCTAATGGAATGTTAGCTTTCATTGCAAGAGAATTTGAGTACACCAATAGTGAAGTCTTGCTTCAATTGTATAGAAGCTTGGTTAGACCACGTCTGGAGTACAATGTTCAGTTTTGGTCACATTACCTCAGACAGGTTACTATTGCAATGAAGGTTCACCAGACTTGCGGGGATGGCGGGACTGTCTTATGAAGAGAGACTGGGCAAACTGGGCCTGTATTCTTTAGAGTTTTGAAGAATGAGAGGTGATCTCATTGAAACCTACAAAATACTAAAAGGAATCGACAGGGTAGATGCAGGTAAGATGTTTCCCCTGGTTGGGAAGACTAAGACCAGGGGATACAATTTCAAAATATGGGAGAAGCCACTTAGAACCGAGATGATGGGAAATAGCATCACTTGTTCTAAAAAACTGATGGTCACAGCATATAGTAATGTAATTCAAGTAGAATGACACTCTAACCAAGCATAGAATATAGAAAATAGGAGGAGTAGGCCATTCGGCCCTTTGAGCCTGCTCTGCCATTCATTATGATCATGGCTGATCATCCAACTCAATAGCCTGCTCCGGCTTTCTCCCCATATCCTTTGATCCCTTTCGTCCCAAGAGCTATATCTAGCTCCCTCTTGAAAACATACAATGTTTTGGCCTCAACTACTTTCTGTGGCAGCGAATTCCACAGGCTCACCACTCTCTGGGTGAAGAAATTTCTCTTCATCTCTGTCCTAAATGGTCTACCCTGTATCCTCAAACTGTGACCCTGGTTCTGGACTCCCCCACCATCGGGAACATCATGCCTGCATCAACCCTGTCTAGTCCTGTTAGAATTTTATAGGTTTCTATAAGTTCCCTCCTCATTCTTCTGAACTCCACTGAATATAATCCTAACTGACTCAAACTCTCCTCATATGTCAGTCCCGCCATCCCAGGAATCAGTCTGGTAAACCTTCGCTGCACTCCCTCTACAGCAAGAGCATCCTTCCTCAGATAAGGAGACCAAAACTGCACACAATATTCCAGGTGTGGTCTCACCAAAGCCCTGTATAATTGCAGCAAGATATCCCTGCTCCTGTACTCTAATCCTCTCACTATTAAGGCCAACATATAATTTGCATTCTTTACCGCCTGCTGTATCTGCATGCTTACCTTCAGCGACTGGTGTTCAAGGACACCCATTACACATTCCCCTCTCTCAACTTACAGCCATTCAGATAAAAATCTACCTTCCTGTTTTTGCAACCAAAGTGGATAATCTCACATTTATCCACATTATATTGCATCTGCCATGCATTTGCCCACTCACTCAGCTTGTCCAAATCACACTGAAGCATCTCTGCATCCTCCTCACAGCTCACCCTCCCACCCAGCTTTGTGTCATCTGCAAATTTGGACGTATTACATTTAGTTCCCTCATCTAAATCATTAATATATATTGTGAATAGCTGGGTTCCCAGCACCAATCCCTGTGGTACCCAAATAGTCATTGCCTGCCATTTGAAAAAATATCCATTTATTCCTACTCTTTTGTTTCCTGTACAGTCAAAGGAACAATCCACAGAGGGGACAGGATTTTCATCACATTATGGGGGCAGGGGTTAAGTAATTTCTCCTCCTGATCCCACCTTCAAGTCTACTCCTGTGGGACTAGGAAGATTCTGCATGAAAAGAACTAGCTACATAGTCCCGGTGCCCTTTAATATCTCCCTGGGCAGAATTTTGTCGTCAGCGTGCAGGGGCGGGCCTGACATGCCTATGCGTAAAATGACGTGGGGCGTGCGTCCCGACGTCATCGTGCGCACCTACTGAACTATCAAAGGCCTATTAATGCCATTAAAAAAGCTATTAAACTTGTTAAGAACGCTGCCTGTCCTGGATTGTCATAGAAACCCATCTAACTCAATAACGTCCTTCAGGAATTCTACCATCCTTACCTGGTCAATACTACATGTGACCCCAGATCCACAGCAATATGGTTGACTCTTAACTGCCCTTTGAAATGGTGTAGCAAGTCACTTAGTTGCATCAAAAAGAAAATTCACTGTGGATGTACCTACACAGCATGATTGCAACAGTTCAAGGTGGCTCACCAACACCTTCCCAGGGGCAATTAGGGATGGACTATAAATGCTGGCCTTGCCTAAGATGCTCACATCCCAAAAACAAATAAAACAAAAACTTTTTTTTCCCCCCACTTAATATATTCTTTCTTTTTACTCTGTATCTATTTTACAATCACTCAGTTATAATAAAATAATCACTTCAACATCATGACTTTTAGTCTGCTGGTATATCATCATGCTTCTGGATCTTTTAGTATTTGCCCACAAAATAATTTGTCCCAGTTTATATTACAGGCTCGAGGTCGAAAATCCAACATCCTCAGAACCGAGGACGTGCCAGATTTCAGATTTTCTCGGATTTTGGACACGAGACCTGTAATCAAACCGGATATCAGACTGGGAAACTGTACAAGTCTGCCAGGTATCCTCAAGCTCAGCAAAGACTTACCATAACCTCAGGCCACTGTGACTCTCAGGTAGGTGTTGGAAGATAGGGGTGGTCTGGAAACGGGGTCAGTGACCAGGAAGGACGAAAAGGTAGAGGGGGCGTCATGTTGGGCGGGCCTTAATTGGCCCACCCGCGTAAAATGGCAGTGCACAGCCAATCGCGGGCGGCGATCAGCTGCACGCCCGCTCCTGCCCAGCTCGTACAATGGGGAGAAAATTCTCCCCCATGCACTTTTAAATGATATATTACAGAAAAGGGGTTTATTTGTTTATTGTTTCAGGATTGCAAAAGACCCCAACCAGTGGCTCTGTACGGTTTCCCTATATCCCGCACTGACTCCAGTGGCTCTCTATTGGTTCCCTATATCCCACACTGATTCCAGCGGCTGTCGACGGTTTTCCTATTGCACACTCTGATCCCAGTGGCTCTCTACGATTTCTGTATAGCCCACACTGACTCCAGCTGCTGTCTACGGTTTCCCTATTGTCCACACCTGACTGCAGTGGACCTCTCCGGTTTCCCTAAAGCCCACACTGACTCCAGCTGCTCTCTACTGTTTCCCTAAAGCCCGCACTGACTCCAGCTGCTCTCTACTGTTTCCCTAAAGCCCGCACTGACTCCAGCGGCTCTCCACCTTTTCCCTATATCCCACACTGGCTCCAGCGGCTCTCCACGGCTTCCCTATAGTCCCCACTGACTCCAGCCGCTCTCTACGGTTTCCCTATATCTAAAATCTTCAATACTTTATAATTATTCACAGGACATTTGGTTTCAGAGTGCGGTGTGTCTGACCACAGGTCGCCAATGTGTAAAATGACGCACGATGACATCGGACGGGTGCCCGAAGTCAACGCATGTCATTTAGATTGTCAGTTTGGCGGGTGCACAGCCACATTGGCTGCACGCTCGTCAAACTGTCAAAGGCCTATTAAGGCCATTATTAAACAAATTAAAGTTGTTAACAATGCTGCCTGTCCAATCTTAAAGTTGGCAGGCAGGTGAAGAGCCCAGGCGGCCTTCAAAAAAAACTTGAAACCTCATCCATGGATGGGATGAGGTTTCATGAGGGATTTAGAATTTATGTTACATTTTTAATAAAAGTACTTGACATGTCCCAGTTCATATGACAGCGTCACTTGAGGGGACATATTAATAAAATTTTTCACAACGTTTATTATCTTTCTAAAAGTAAAAGCAGCACTTTACCTCAGGGAGATGTGTGCGCTCTTTTGATGATAAGCTTTATTATCATCCTATTAGGAAATAGAGGCAGTTTAAGTAAGTTATATTTGTATTTGTGGGTGTTAGAAATTAGTTTTAGCTTTAAAGTTAAAGCTTGATTTATATTTCTGTATGTGTGTGTTAAGAGAAGGTCAGTTTGAGTTTTAGTTTCACTTTAAAAGGTGTTTGCATTTCTAATGAGAGTTTTACAGCTGTTGTGACTAAGGTAAACAAACAAGAACAGAAGAACAGCGCTGTTGCCTAGTAACAGAGCTTCAGGGAGGCAGGTCCCTCCCACTGACACACAGAGAAAAAAGAAACAGTAGTTTTGAGTTCAGTTTGAGCACTGCTGCCAAACAGAAGACAACTAGGAGGGACAGATAGCCAGTCCCAAGCTAAAATTGGTTGAAAGTAGCTGCCAGGGAGAGACTGGAGCAAAAAGGACAGGCAGCAAGTCCCAAGTTAAAGAAAAGATTGCAAAATCCAGGAGAGCGGAAAAAGTCCCAAACAGGCCTTCTGTTTGTCAAAGGAAGGACCGGAAACTGGAGAAGGCCCTGTTAATGAAATTAAGAGTGAGGAGCAGAGAGAAAGATTCCAAGCTTCAGATTTAAAGAGACAAAAGCTGCAGAAAGCAGATTTAAAGCAAGAACAGCTTGCAAGGGGCAAGAAGGTCCAAAGAGACAGCTGAAGGTCATTTACTCTGCTATGGGGCATGTGAAGCAGGGTATACTGTTCACAGCTGAGTCAGTGAGACAGTGTGTGTGGAAGACAGCTTGAATGCATGTGGTGACCCAGGGGAAAGGAACATCAGAAGGAGTGTTCGAAACCCCGGAGGTGAAACTTTGCAGAAGGCGTCTGAGAGAAAGCGTCAGTTTGGGAGAAGATTCCATAGCAAATTCTTGGAGAGTGGAGCTTGGAAACTCTCGTGTGAAGGATGGAATACAATTAGACTGGTTGGCTCATGATGGCCAAGCATCTGGGGGGAGTTGAGGAGAGATCCATAGCATCTGGTTGAGGTGGTATCTGTCATTTGGTTTCAGAGTGTGGTGTGTCTGACCACAGGTCGCCATAGGTTTACAAAGACTGTGTACTTACTGTGAACAATGAAGTCTAAGATAGCTTTTGTGACTTGCGTTATCCTTACAAGTCTGTGTATATCGATAAAGGTATAGTTGTGGGTGAAGGAGCATTGTAATATAATTCATCTTTTCTTGTCAAATAAATATTTTATCCTTTTGTTAAAAGTTCATTAGCTGACTCCAGTGACTCTGTTCAGCAGCCACTCTTCACAGAACTAAACAAACAAATAAAAGTTAGGATCGATCAAGCTGGGTTCCACCCCAGGATCAGGCTTGTGCAGTGGTAACCTCAGCTGAGGATCATAACAATCCTATATGACTGTCACTAACACTTAATAAATCAAAAGTTTTATCTTGCTATACTATACATTCTCACTTGCTTTAGTAGATTACGGTGAGTCACCTCACTGTAAAAATGTTACAACGAATTTTTAAGACACTAGGATATGGCACTGATTGGGTTTTGTATATGGGTTGCGGGAGGGAGGAAACTGGTATGGGCATGTTGGATCCACTGTAGCAGAAAATATATTGAGGCATTTGATAGGACTGAAAATGAATAGTCCAGAACAGCTGGACTGCAAAATTTGACATATTTAAATTTACAAATATACAGCAATTGTTATATTTAATTGATTTCTTTGGCTGTACATTATTTATATGAAGCTCATTCATCAATTTCAATAGTTTAAATAGTATGACTTATGGTACTAATATTTATTTTCTTTTATGTTTGTTCAAATGCATGGGAGCATTATTTGCTTTAAATAAATGTTGATGAAATAGGAAATGATATTGCAGTAATGTTATTGGATAAGTGATCTAGAAGCCTGGACTAATACACCAGACATAAGAGTTCAAATTGTACCTTAGCAGCTGAGGGAATTTAAATTCAATTAATGAGTAAATCTGGAATAAAATGCTAGTCTCATTAATATTTATCATGAAACTACCAGACTGTCGTAAAAAAAACTCTTCTTATTCGTCTGTAACATCCTACAGGGGACGAAATCTGCCATCCTTGTCAGGTCTGGCCTACATATGATTCCAGACCCACAATAATGTGGCCAACTCTTAAATGCCCTCTGAAATGGCCTAGCAAGACACTCAATTGTAGATGGCTCACCACCACCTGCTCAAGGGCAATTAAAAATGGTAAATAAATGTTGGCCTTCCCAGCGATATAGTGTTTCAAGAACAACTTTTTAAAAAGATTGATGAAAAGTCAATTTCTGATTAACAGAATTACTACCACATATTTATTTTCGATGGAGAATTATTGCTGGTATACCCAATTGTGCAAATGTTTTATACAAATATTAGTCAACAAATATGAGATAAAGTAAATGACTTCGGGTACATCACGGTTTGCATACTGGCGTGGATTAAAGGTAAAAAGAATGGGAATTAATGAGGTGCTAAAAAAAATGTGAAAGGGAAAGGGGAGAGCTCAAGATGGGTTTTAGTAATGAGAGTGAAGTGGTGGTCTTAGTTCTTATTTCCAAGTCTCACTCTCATTACTCCTTGGAGATGCAAGAAAGACAGAAGAAAAAAAGGAGTGGAACACTCCATTGAGCTAAAAACAAATGATATCTAACATAGCATACACAAAGAAATGTCAAGTAACCTAAATTTTAAAAAAACTTAAAAACCACCACCTGAACCTATATTATTTATGTGGTGAGAAGCTGGGAACAGTGGAGGTCCACAGAGAATTGGAGATCTACAATAGTAGTGAGGTACAAAAACTGATACAACTGGTGGGGGATCTAGGACAGGGGGATATAAATTTAAAATCAGAGCAAGGCCACTCAGGAGAGAAGTTAAGAAACACTTCTTCACACAAAAGGTAGTAAAAGCGTGCAATTCTCACACTTAAAAAGCAGTAAAACCAGTTCAATTAGTGAACTGGAAATTGATAGATTTTTGTTAAAAAGGGTATAAAAGGATATGGAGCTAAGATTGGTGGATGGAGTTAAGATACAGATTAGCCAGATCTCACTGAATGACAGAACAGGTTCAAAGGGCTGAACTCCTGATCCTACTTTATAGGTGGCAACTGAATGAAGACTTTTCATACCAAAATGTAATATGAATATGGATCCACACAGCCCTTAACTTTTTTTGCAGTTTAAAGATTGACATAATTTGCTATTAAAATTAACAGAAGGCCTTGATGGTGATTCAGTGGAGTGAATTCTTGGTAAAATTTGAGCCCAGTTCCCAAAAGAATAACTTCAAATCCCCCCACCCAACTTCTCATCATATGCCTTTTGATACAAGCGTGTTCTGCATTCTTGTGCTGCAACTATGTGATTACATTGCAGGACCCAAGTTTCACAGTTTGAGCCGTTTCTACCTTTCTACAATTTGTCCAAAGCAATCCTGTAGCCTGAGTTTCATAAGACACTGGCATTTACTAAAATGTGCATTCAACCGTACCAAGAGTACTGCAAATATTTAATAATTTAAATAAATATAATGCAGTTATGGGGAGCTGTCAGCATTGTGCATCGTCTGAGCTAAGGAGAGTGTTATCTGCATTTTATTAACTTTGGAGAGTGCTTGCACTGCATTGTCAATGGAGAAGTTTGTGCTGTGTGCTTTTGAACTCTGACAAGTTATGCCTTCAGTGCCACTGTTCTTCGGGCAGGATTTTTTGGTCAGTGGCAAAGCAAGTGCACTTGCCACTGACATGCAAGAAAGCTGTGCTGAGAAATGGAATGATCTCTGTGGTAAGAACTTTAACTCTCTCGACATGCAATTGATTTAATGAGGATTCCCAATGTTGAACTAAAGCGATGTCATCAAGCTGTCCAAGCAGCAAATCACATTACAGAATTCTCACAAGCATCCAATCAGCACACGTAAAGCATGAATAATCAGATAATCAAAAAAAGCGTGTGAAATGAAGGTTCGGACAGACACACAGGGTGGAATCATCCCAGATTTGCATAAAGTACGGTAGTGGGTGGGAAAAAAGTCATTTCACTCACCAGCCAAAATGGTGGGTTTTCATGCCATATTACCCCATTCCCATCTAATTTACTATGCAGCCGCAGGAAACATGCTGGCTCGCTGGCGGGCGGTCTCCGATTTGCCTGCCACGCCGTTACCTCGCCGCTTCTCATGCAGGGTGCCATATTTAAACTGCAGCCGCACATGCACTTCTTGATGCTTGCAGCCCAGGAGGGCACCAGTGAAAACATGAGCCCCAAAGCCAAGAAGAGTTCAGCCCCGCCCCCCATTTCAGTGATGGATCCCTGCAGCGCCTTCTGGACATCATGGAGGCCCACTGCAGTGTCCTCTATACCTGCTCTGGCTGCAGGAGGCCCATCAGTCTCAACACTCTGCCCGTGAGCCCAATAAAAGTGATGTGGTGCTGCCTGCAAGTGCCGCCTGAAACAACGTAGGCAAACAAACCTCGAAGTCCTGAGCAAAGTGCAGCCCAGCAGGTGCACGTCACTTATGTACAGTAGTGAAGCACGTCAGCGTACAATCAACTGACATCTCCAAATGATCCAGCATTTGGGGGGAGGGGGGCGGGGGGGTTGTGGTGTTGGTGATTCCAGCAAGCAGGGCTTATAATTAGATGAAGCTGTATTAAAATGATGTTCCCAATGGGAAATCAGACCTGCCGATTACAGACGAAGTCGTGAAACTGATTGCAGACCTTCCTCCCAGATTGTCCGCTCACTCCAGCGACAACGGGAATGGGAAAATCCGCCCACAGAGTTAGGGTAAAAGCTGAAATATCATGAAAAATATCGTTTAAAAAAAAAGGTATTGAAAAGAAAACTAAGGTGATGATTTATAGTAGAGTTCAAGTAATCATGGGCAGAATTTAATGTAGCCTGTTGCAGCAGGAAAGATGGGGGGGGGGGGTGGGGGGTGCTAGTCGCTGAAAGGCATTGCCTCCGATCCTCCTGTGCCCCCGCATCTGCTGTGGTCCCCAGCCCCGATTGGCTGGCAGCTCTTGGAGGGTGGAAGCTCCGCCGCCGGGATCATGAATCCTGGAGGAAAGCCCAACAGTGGCCGGTTACTATGTCTCATGTTACTTTCTTGAGTTTAACCAGTTTATTACTTAACAGCCGATTATTTATAAAAATACTTGGTCATTGAGCAAGATAAGAAACATTACTCTTGCTTAAAATGCTCATTCAATGTATGAATTTGAATAACCTGAGACTGGCATTCCTCTGATCGAGGTCATATAAAATGAATCATTTTAAAAATAGAAACTTAAGCAAAAAGGTTCTCATCAAAATTCTTGTGTCAGAAAATCTATTTTACGAATGTTTGAAAAAAAATAAAATTAAGCCGCAAAATAGAAGACTGCTGGGGAGGGGAATAAACAGGAGGGGTGGGGAGGGGAATTTTATAGGCCTATGAAAACTATTGTTTACTTTTACTGAATAATTGTCAGTAGTCAATGTATATTCCAGTTTACAAGCAGCAGGGCTGACATTTTAGGATTGTATTCCAAATCTGTATTTTAAATTTTCAATCCTCCATAGTGAGATTACTTTGCTCAATGGTACATTTATCTCCAGAGTGCCCCAGACCTACTAGATCGCACCATAGCATACAGGAGAAAAATGTGCTACAGAAGACTAACCTTTGACAAAGTTCTCACAACTATATTTCACAAGAGGGCCTGAATTTTACATGCAGTAATTGGGACTGCTGACTGTGAGGAGCAGCCAAGCACAGGTGCTCCCTGTGGTACAAGAAGCTGAGCAATCTGCTGTTGAGCAAGGGCCTGCAGGGAAGAAGCAAACAACAGCAGCTGGCAGGCATATGTAGAAGAAGGCACTAACCTACCTTCAGAGGAGACTGGCCCAGACTGACATACCTACAAATGTCAGAGCACCAATGCGTGAGAAGACTCTGTGAGGAGACAGCAACATCACTCTGTGACATACTGGCTGGCAAATTGTGTAGGTGAACATCTGGTGCCTGCAGGTCCAAGGTCCAAGTGACATGCTATTTTTTCGCCACAGAGTCCTTTCAGGAGTCATCTGAAGATCTGCACATCACTGCATCAAAGTGTTCACAGATGCTATGTTCCAGCTTGCACATGAATTTATCTCATTTAGCAAGGACAACGCCAGTCAGGCAGAAAGAGCCAAAGGTTTCAGCAGCATTGCTGGATT